>NC_092145.1:50212512-50812512 GCF_043159975.1 Macaca nemestrina | reverse complement strand
GCTTGAGACTCAATACTGTTCATTTAAAAATGAACTCAAAGTTGTGTAAAAATTCTTCATATCACATAAACAACTGTAAGTGCTGATCAGTCTTATGAATAAAACAAGCAAAGAGGTGAGCTAGAGATTGACACAGTTAAGATTGGGTAGTCGAGAAAGGCCTTTTTGTGGGACTGAGACATGTAGGATGTTAAGAAACTGTATGAAGAGTGGACAGTATCTCAGGAGGAAGACAAAGTGCATACGCTATGAGAAAAAAAAAATGCCTTGGCACATCCCAGGAACAGATAAAATGACCATCGTGGCTGGAGCATAGTCAGCAAGGAGGAGAGCTTTGTGAAATAAGATCAAAGAGGGACCTGGGGGCTCCATCTACAGGCCTTTGAAAGTCTAATGACTTGAAATTAGGTAGTGTGATGCCTCCAGCTTAGTTCATTTTACTTAGGATTGTACTGGCAATGCGGGGTGTTTTTTGGTTCAATATGTCCTTTAAAGTAGTTTTTTCCAATTCTATGAAGAAAGTCATTGGTAGCTTGATGGGGATGGTATTGAATCTATAGATTACCTAGGGCAGTATGGCCATTTTCACAGTATTGATTCTTCTTATCTATGAGCATGAATGTTCTTCCATTTGTTTGTATCCTCTTTTATTTCATTGAGCAGTGGTTTGTAGTTCTTGAAGAGGTCCCTCAAATCCCTTGTAAGTTGGATTTCTAGGTATTTTATTCTCTTTGTAGCAATTCTGAATGGGAGTTCACTCATGATTTGGCTCTCCGTTTGTCTGTTATTTGTGTATAGGAATGCTTGTGATTTTTGCACATTGATTTTATATCCTGACACTTTGCTGAAGTTGCTTATCAGCTTAAGGAGATTTTGGGCTGAGATGATGGGGTTTTCTAAATGTACAATCATGTCATCTGCAAACAGGGACAATTTGACTTCCTCTTTTCCGAATTGAATACCCTTTATTTCCTTCTCTTGCCTGATTGCCCTGGCCAGAACTTGCAACACTATGTTGAAAAGAAGTAGTGAGAGAGGGCATCCCTGTCATTGTGCCAGTTTTAAAAGGGAATGCTCCCAGTTTTTGCCCATTCAGTATGATATTGGCTGTGGGTTTGTCATAAATAGTTCTTGTTATTTTGAGATACGTTCCATCAATATCGAATTTATTGAGCGTTTTTAGCATGAAGGGGTGTTGAATTTTGTTGAAGACGTTTTCTGCATCTATTGAGATAATCATGTAGTTTTTGTCTTTGGTTCTGTTTATGTGATGGATTACATTTATTGATTTGCATACGTTGAACCAGCCTTACATCCCAGAGATGAAGCCCACTTGATCATGGTGGATAAACTTTTTGATGTGCTGCTGGATTCGGTTTGCCAGTATTTTATTGAGGATTTTTGCACCAATGTTCATCAAGGATATTGGTCTAAAATTCTCTTTTTTTGTTGTGTCTCTGCCAGGCTTTGGTATCAGGATGATGGCTGGCCTCATAAAATGAATTAGGGAGGATTCCCTCTTTTTTTATTGATTGGAATAGTTTCAGAAGGAATGGTAGCAGCTCCTCTTCGTACCTCTGGTAGAATTCGGCTGTGAATCCATCTGGTCCTGGATTTTTTTTGGTTGGTAGGCTATTAATTATTGCCTCAAATTCAGAGCCTGTTATTGGTCTATTCAGAGATTGAACTTCTTGTTGGTTTAGTCTTGGGAGGGTGTATGTGTCCAGGAATTTATCCATTTTTTCTAGATTTTCTAGTTGATTTGTGTAGAGGTGTTTATAATATTCTCTGATGGTAGTTTGTATTTCTGTGGGGTCGGTGGTGATATCCCCTTTCTCATTTTGTATTGCGTCTATTTAATTATTCTCTCTTTTCTTCTTTATTAATCTTGCTAGCGGTCTATCAATTTTGTTAATCTTTTTGAAAAAAGCCCCTGGATTCACTGATTTTTTAAAGGGATTTTCGTATCTCTATCTCCTTGAGTTCTGCTCTGTTCTTAGTTATTTCTTGCCTTCTGCTAGCTTTTGAATTTGTTTGTTCTTGCTTCTCTAGTTCTTTTAATTGTGATGGTAGGGTGTCGATTTTAGATCTTTCCTTCTTTCTCTTGTGGGCATTTAGTGCTATAAATTTCCCTCTACACACCACTTTAAATGTGTCCCAGAGATTCTGGTACATTGTGTCTTTGTTCTCATTGGTTTCAAAGAACATCTTTATTTCTGCTTTCATTTCGTTATGTACCCAGTAGTCATTCAGGAGCAGGTTGTTCAGTTTCCATGTAGTTGAGTGGTTTTGAGTGAGTTTCTTAATCCTGAGTTCTAATTTGATTGCACTGTGGTCTGAGAGACAGTTTGTTATAATTTCTGTGCTTTTACATTTGCTGAGGAGTGCTTTACTTCCAATTACGTGGTCAATTTTGGAATAAGTGTGATGTGGTGCTGAGAAGAATGTATATTCTGTTGATTTGGGGTGGAGAGTTCTATAGATGTCTATTAGGTCTGCTTGATGCAGAGCTGAGTTCAACTTGAATATCCTTGTTAATTTTCTGTCTCATTGATCTGTCTAATATTGACAGTGGGGTGTTAAAGTCTCCCATTATTATTGTGTGGGAGTCTAAGTCCCTTTTTAGGTCTCTAAGGACTTGCTTTATGAATCTGGGTGCTCCTGTATTGGGTGCATATATATTTAGGATAGTTAGCTCTTCTTGTTGAATTGACCCCTTTACCATTATGTAATGGCCTTCTTTGTCTCTTTTGATCTTTGTTGGTTTAAAGTCTGTTTTATCAGAGACTAGGATTGCAACCCCTGCTTTTTTTTTTTTTTTTTTTTTTTTTTTTTTTTTTTTGCTTTTCATTTGCTTGGTAAATCTTCCTCCATCCCTTTATTTTGAGCCTTTGTGTGTCTCTGCACGTGAGATGGGTCTCTTGAATACAGCACACTGATTGGTCTTGACTCTTTATCCAATTTGCCAGTCTGTGTCATTTAACTGGGACATTTAGCCCATTTACATTTAAGGTTAATATTGTTATGTGTGAATTTGATCCTGTCATTATGATGTTACAAGGTTATAGTAACAAAAACAGCATGGTACTGGTACCAAAACAGAGATATAGACCAATGGAACAGAACAGAGGCCTCAGAAATAACACCACACATCTACAACCATCTGATCTTTGAAAAACCTGACAAAAACAAGAAATGGGGAAAGGATTCCCTATTGAATAAATGGTGCTGGGAAACATGACTAGCCATATGTGGAAAGTTGAAACTGGGTCCCTTCCTTACACCTTATACAAAAATTAATTCAAGATGAGTTAAAGACTTAAATGTTAGACCTAAAACCATAAAAAGCCGAGAGGAAAACCTAAGCAATACCATTCAGGACATAGGCATGGGCAAGGACTTCATGACTAAAACACCAAAAGCCATGGCAACAAAAACCAAAATAGACAAATGGGATCTAATTAAACTAAAGAGCTTCTGCATAGCAAAATAAACTACCATCAGAGTGAAGAGGCAACCTACAGAATGGGAGAAAAGTTTTGCAATCTACCCATCTGACAAAGGGCCAATATCCTTTGGTAGGAGTGTAAACTAGTTCAACCATTGTGGAAGACAGTGTGGTGATTCCTCAAGGATCTAGAACTAGAAATACCATTTGACCCAGCTATCCCATTACTGGGTATATACCCAAAGGTTTATAAATCTTGCTGCTATAAAGACACATGCACACATATGTTTATTGTGGCACTATTCACAATAGCAAAGACTAGGAACCAACCCCAATGTCCACCAATGATAGACTGAATAAAGAAAATGTGGCACATATACACCATCTAATACTATGCAGCCATAAAAAAGGATGAGTTCATGTCCTTTGCAGGAACATGGATGAAGCTAGAAACCAACATTCTGAGCAAACTATCGCAAGGACAGAAAACCAAACACCGCATATTCTCACTCATAGGTGGGAATTGAACAATGAGAAGACTTGGACACAGGGCAGGGAACATCACATACCAGGGCCTGTCGTGGGGTGGGGGACAGGGGGAAGAATAGCCTTAGGAGAAATACCTTCAGTAAATGATGAGTTAATGGATGCAGCAAACCAACATGGCACATGTATACCTACGTAACAAACCTGCACATTGTGCACGTGTACCCTATAACTTATAATAAAAAAATACAAAAAAATGAAAAAGAAAGTCTAATGAAAGGAGTTCAAATTTCACTCTAAATCCAGTGGGAAGCCGCTGAAAAGTTATAAGCAGGGAAACTGACATGGTTTAACTGTGAACATTCATGTTTTCTTCTATTTGCAAAAAATAAAGCCAGAAGTCACCAGATTGTCATTGTTTCTATAATGGAGTTTTGAAAAATGTAAAATTATAGGTGCTGTTTTGTTGAGGCCAAGATCTGTGGTTTAAACTTCATATTCTTTTTTTTTTTTGGAATTTTCAGCTGTCAAGAAAAGTGAAGGATGAAGCCACCATTTCTTTTGGCCCTTGTGGTCTGTTCTGTAGTCAGCACAAATCTGAAGATGGTGTCAAAGAGAAATTCTGGTAAGTTGCTGGCAACTTGCCACTATTTGGTCAAAAATGTATGATTTTGTGAGCATCCAGAGGGCACCCGTGCCTTTAACTATGAATATCTTTAAATAGAAGCACTCGTGTTCCAGTTATGTTGGAAAGTAGCCAAAATAAAAATGATGTTGAAGCCTACCACTGAGAAATTATTAGGAAATCAGTGGAATTTTGTTAAACTTCAATGACCAGTATACTCTCAGTGGACAATGAAATGTTAAGAGCCTACTTAGAGTTGGTTACATTTGCTAGTGAATAAATACCTGGGAGCAAACGTTTACAAATGAGAAGATAAGAAACCTTTAAAAATATACATCCTTTGCCTCCTAATTGAGTGTGGAGCATTGCAATTTAAAGACTTTGATAAATATCTGAGTTTTATTTCCTTATAGTTGTACCCAATTGCTAACAGGCAGAGGTCTGTTCCCTCCAAGTTCAGAATTATTAGCTAATTGCCCGAAGAGGAATTTCTTGAGAAGAAATACCTATTCCTAGAACCTGTTGGTCTGGCAGGCAGCCATGACTGTACTAAGAGATTAGCTGTAACCAGTAGATAGTCCAATCAAAGCTTAATCATTGTTTAATAATACTTGGATATATATGTCTTTCAGTTTTGATTATACATTCTAGCTGTAATTACAAACTTTGCATGAGATTTTAAGAATTGATTTTCTGTCTGTAATCATTCCAGTAAGACATTGAGGAATGTCTTATTATATGGAAACAAAAGATTATGTTGAGGCTTTCTACTGGCTTCTAATTCAGTTATTTCTGAGAATTAAATGTATTTGCTTTACTTTCTCATTAAGTATCAAATCTAGGCAATAAAATGTATGCTTACTTTTCACAGCAATAAATGCAGACTGGGGGGAGGTGCTTGGAGTTTGGTTAATGTTTGTTTCCTGAGGTAAGAATACTTACTAATTGAAATACCTAACAAATAGTGTTGTCTTCAATTGATAGCATATTAATAAATCTTTCCAGAAGTGGGAGATTTATCACAGACTATAAAATAGAGTAACACTGCTGAAGTCCAAAGGATCCTGGAGTGATAAAGATAGGGCAATATATTGTCTTTTTCTCTTCTTATAGAATCAATTCTATATTTAAATTACTTTTGTATGTTGTGACTCTCTTTCAGTTGAATTTGTGTTTAATATTTTACCTATTATCTCTCCAACTCAGCATATCATTCATGGCTGCCTTTCCTTGCTTTACCTTTGAAGTACCATTTTTACTTTCTTTTTTTTTTTTAATTATTATACTTTAAGTTGTAGGGTACATGTGCATAACGTGCAGGTTTGTTACATATGTATACTTGTGCCATGTTGGTGTGCTGCACCCATCAACTCGTCATTTACATCAGGTATAACTCCCAATGCAATCCCTCCCCCCTCCCCGCTCCCCATGATAGGCCCCGGTGTGTGATGTTCCCCTTCCCGAGTCCAAGTGATCTCATTGTTCAGTTCCCACCTATGAGTGAGAACATGCGGTGTTTGGTTTTCTGTTCTTGTGATAGTTTGCTAAGAATGATGGTTTCCAGCTGCATCCATGTCCCTACAAAGGACACAAACTCATCCTTTTTTATGGCTGCATAGTTTACTTTCAATCTTGGTTTAAATTGATGGTTGCTGAAATAAAATGCTTGGAGAGATTTCTTAGTAGCAAACATAACCTGTTGAACCAGATTGCATTTTCCTCACTTGGTCATGTCATAATGTCTGGAGCAGATCCGAAAGGAAAAAAAGAAACAAGGGTTTAAAAAGTAATCTGTACTATGGTAGCTTAATTGAAGTAAAATCCAAACTGAAAAAAAAAATAAGTTGCTGTCAATATATTCTGTCTTATATCTTGGTTTGCTTATTATATAAGAGAAGAGAGGCTGTTAAAGTGTGTGTATACACACACACACACACACACACACACACACACGCACACACATAGCTGGGCTATTACAGGTGGCTCACACTTGTAATCCCAGCATTTGGGAGGCCAAGGTGGGTGGATTGCTTGTGCTCAGGAGTTTGAGACCAGCCTGGGAAACATGGTAAAACCCTATTTCTACAAAAATGTAAAAATTAACCAGGCATTGTGGTGCACACCTGTAGTCCTAGCTAATCAGGAGGCTGAGGTGAGAGGATGGCTTCAGCCTGTGAAGCAGAGGTTGCAGTGAGCTGAGATCATGCCGCTGCACTCCAGCCTGGGAGACAGAACCAGACCCTGTCTTAATATATATATACACACCCATACATATGGAAGGTTATCATTGATGCACAGATGTCATTAAAAGATCAACTTTTTAATGCTTTGCCTCTTTATTTTTGCTTGTTAAGTGTGAGGCTATTTGTGGCTTACTAGGGGTTCTTAGCTTTGTCTTCTTAGTATGGACAAATGGTATCATACCTGCAGTCAGCTTCATTGAAGAAACATTACCCAAAAAGATATTTCACTTAGAGTCAAAGTGTTAGAATGGTTTTAGTCTCTGCTTCCCCATCCCTTTATGCTGCACACCCCCTCCATCCCTGCCAGGACAATAGCAGTTGTAATATTGGAACAAAACTTCTTACAGGTCTATGCAGTTGGAATCATTTGAATGCACAGCTGGTTCTTTTATTTTATGCCTTACTGCTTCTGTTTATGGTGTATATGGAGTAGGCAGAAAAGACTAATAGGTTGGTGTTAGTTTGTGCTTGTCTCTGTGTGTGTGTTTTGTTTGTATGTTTGCTTATTGTTTCATAATGCAACAAAGATAGGGCATGGGATGAATAAAAGACATCCTAAGTTGCTGATGAAAACGCGGATACTTTGGAGCAGTTCTTTTCAACTCTACCCTTCTGTTTAGTCACCCCCATCATAACCTCCTCTCCAGCCCTATACCTCTGTTAATATTATTATTTTATGTAGAAAATGTAATTATTTGCACTTCCATTATTATAGTCCTATTTGAGTTACCTTATCTTTTGAACATTAAAAATGCTTTGGCAAATCTGTAGTACAAATTTTTGCTTCCTGTAGCTTGTGAAGTCGTTTGCTCATTGCTAATCAAGGAGATCCAGGTTTAAGCTCGCGTGGATGTTCTTCATGGAATCACTAATGGATCACCAAAACTCATAACTTTTATTTTTTTCCCTCTTCCCTTCCCTCAAGTCAAGAAATGAAAAACGATTGCACCCTTTATTCATTAACATTTATGACTGTTTAGTGCCAGATGTGAAGCTAATTATAATGATTTCTACACAGTTCATTGTAGACACAAATCCCTTTTACTGAGATCCCTACAACTGCTGTTGCTAATGGCACAAGACAGAGAAAGGACCAAGGGTGGAAAATTTTTCTTCTGCACTTGCCAAACATGGAAAAGAACTTAGTAACAGATGTGAGTTAGGTTTTTGGTTTTGGGGGTTGGTTTTTTGTTTTAATCTCCTCTGGGCACATATTGAAGCAAGCCTGCTTTTTGGTGGTGTACATTTTTTAGAGGCGATAGCACAGGCTATGTTTTCATGTAATGCCCATTCACACTGGGCAAGTTCAACCATCAACCCTGGCTTGGGAAATAGCAAAGATGGCTCTGAGACGGCATCTAGGGTCTGATTGCTTTAGAAGATATTAAGATGCACAGCATTTAATTTTAAGGACTATAGCTGATTATTCAAGTGTAAGTTTTTGTCTTCTTCACATAACACTCCTTCAGTATTCACTTTTTATAAATTTAGGACTGGATAGATAAAAGACATTTGGAAAGCCTACTCAATCAAAAACAAGTTTACTTAAAGGTGTCATTTCTTTATGGCAGGAAATTGGCTAATATCTTGATAGTCAATGGCAGAAATGGCCATTTCTTTTCCCTGTAGTGGACACAGGTACCTAAAACTAATTTTTAATAGGGTGGGTGGGAGAAATTACTCTTCCTCAAGAAGTCACTCAAGACCTCCTGTTTAGCTATTTTTTAACCTGAAAAACGTGTCCCCAGAATATGCACGGACTTTATTATTTGGGACATTAAATCATCCCCTTAACTTTCTTTTGGCTTTTGCTGCTGCTGCTCCTGCATGAAAATGTGAACCATGTTATGCAATTGTTGGCATTCAGTTCTTCCAGCATGGACCTCTGTATCAGAGAAAGCATCAGTCTGATGAACGGATATGTCAATTTTCAACCCAAATTGGGTCATCTTGCAGTCAGTTCATCTGGAGGATGACCTAGCACAACAACTTCTCAGTGTTGGGAGGAAAATTGCAGAGCTACCTGCATATCTCAATCAGCTAGAAAATGTAGTCTCCAGTGGTAAGGGAAATGTGAAGACTTGCTGGCACACAGTGGGTATTTAAAGATGTATTTTGGATGGACTTGAACAGAACCACTCAGTTCCACATAATGAGAGAATGGCTTTATTTGGGGCTTTGGTTTATAAAATTATGATATTTTCTGATTGTTGATGAGGAAATAACAGCTTGTTTTCACTAAAATGCATTTGTTTTAGAATTTCCAGTTAGATAGCTGAGGAAGACCATAAAGGCAAAAGTAGAGGTTATGTGAACTTACATTTCTGGCAAAAGCTAGAAAGGGACTCTTATACCACTTCCAAGTATAAAGAAAAGAACTTCTTTTGTGAAATTTATTGTTATAGAATTAAAAATAAAATGAACCATGCTTTGAACCCTCAGAGGAAGCAATAAAGTGTTTTATTGAAAAATACTGGTTAGAAGTAATGTTGCTCTGTGGATATTCACACTATGCTTTTAGCTGTAGAGTGTAAGAACACTAGAAGTTAGAAAATCAACAATGTGATATTGAGATCTCATCTCCTAAATGTATTCTAATGAGCTAAGATCAAGGAGGAAAATACATCCCTATGATTTGTTCTTTAATTGAAAGGGACAATCTGAGACTTGGTACTTTTATCTCTTTAATTAGGGTGACTTCTCTGGAGGAAACTGGATCTTTGAAGGAAGGGAAAGTGGTACTTGAAGAATTGGTTAGATCATTGGAAGTGACATAGGACAATGTTTGGAGTATAAGACAAAGTTTAGAGCAACTAGATAATAGGCAGGGATGAGAGATATCGGTCAGAAAGAACTTGTGGGCAGAATTGAGCTGAGTGAAACACACTTATTGAATAAGTTGAAGGGGAAATAATTTTGGGGTTCTTATCATTGAATTTTATATGGCCAAATGCATACTTATTGAACTGTTACTGTATGTGCAACATTCCACTAGTCCTGAGGTAGGGCTGATGGGGAGTGAAAATAAATCAAAACTCCCTTGTTTAAAATACTTAATATCATTGGGATCAATGAATGGCTAAGCAAATAATGGTTTTAGGGTTAGGGAGGGTGGAGTGTAGGTCCTGTTCTCTGGCATGTTCCATTCTCTAAAGGTAGGATGTTTCTGGAGTTTTAGCTGGATGCCCAGATGTTAACAAGATATTCCCTAGCACTGTTAATCCTTTAATATCTTCTTCCGTTATCAACTCTATAGTGGTCATTCCCCAGTGATAAGCCTTTGGCAGTCTTTTCCAGGGCATGTTCAGTCCAGTTCTCAATTAGGGATGCATAGAGAACCCCCACAGAGATCTCATGGGCTCCCCTCTGGGAAGCTTTCTCCTTTTACTGGAAGTTCCAGCCATTTTAAATGCTTTGAACTCTGATCTCTGTGACTCCAGCTCAGTGATACTACTGGGCTCTGTTAGGACTCTAACTCACCAAGCCATAGTTGGGGAATTGTGCCCAGTCAGAGAGCTGAGTTGATTGTGGGGCTCACACCATTAGTCTTCCTTTTCTCTGAGATAACAGCTTAACACTGCCTGAATACTATTGCTTTACCCATTTCTTCCACTTTTGTTGTTGCTTACTGTGGGAGAGTTAGTCTAGTTTCAGTTACTTCCAGTTACCTTTGATACCCCATCATTCTTTGGGTGCTTTCTGTCATAAAGAAGTTGTGCTAGGGTCACCTTGGTACTGATTCTTTCTAGTGGAAAATTATATTTAGAAACCTTCTTTTTTCTTTTAAATCGTTATTTCATTGAGATACTTCCAATTCAAATCCAGCATCACAGAGCTCTTCCTTACCTTTCTCCATTCCATATTTGTATTTCCTTTTTCCACAATGAGAGCCCTCATTCTCATCAACATCAATATATTTACTTGTTTTGTCTTATAAGTGATACAAAATAGTGTTAGAGTGTCTACACCAAAACCACTACAAACAACAAACTTACTAAAGTACAAGATATTTTATAATTCTTTTTGTCTTTAGAATTCATCCCACTAAAGTTGTACAGTCAGAGTGATATGTTCAAAAGTTGCTTGAATTAATTTCTTTTTCTCTGTGGTCATGTTATTCATTCAATATATAAGTAAGTTAATTTGTGTTTCTATATAATTTGCTTTTATACCCTTTTGGATTAAATTTTATTTTTGAATACATAAAATGTTTATATCATTGGAAATTCAAAATTATAGAAAAAATAATAAATCCAAGAAGTCTCACTCCCATACCTATCCCTTCTACCTGGTCTCACACATGTCCTAGTTGTAATTAATTCTTTTAGTTTCTGGTATTTCCTTTCTTTTGCTTTTTTGCACAAATGTGTATATTTTTAGTTCCACTTGTTTCATACTAGCAAAAAATAATTACTTAATTTTTTGGTTCTTGATTTTTTTCACTAGTGTATCTTGGAAGTCAATGAGTTTTGGATTCTGTTAATATTTTTTTCTTATTACAAATTGTGTATCATGTTTAATGAAAGTTAAAATAATATTGAAGTAGAAAACTCTCTTGTTAATATCCCTGAAGTTAACTCATAATTAATTTTTTAATAGAGTCTTCCAGATAGTTTCTTTGGATATTTATGTATATAGCTGATTTATGTATCCTAAATTATATGCATTTTTCAAACTTGAAATCATACTGTACATACTATTCTCCAACCTGACGTTACTTCACATGATATTTATATCTATAACTTCTAATTCTTGACACTATATATCTAAATCATATTTTTAAGTACTGTGAAATATTCCATTGTGTGGACTTATGATAAAATTAAACCAGTGCTCTATTTATGGAAATTAGAGTTTTATCCCTAGGTTTTGCTATTGCAAAACAATGCTGTGAGAAGCACCCTATTACACAGATCTTAGTACACTAGAAGAGCAAACATTTTTGTAGGCTAGATTCCTGGAAGTGGAAATGTTGGATAAAGTTTTTATTTAAATTTTTAATTGATACTGACAAATTGTCCACCAATGTCACTGTGCCAATTTTGCCAATCTACATCCAAATGAAAAACATTTCATTGTTTACTAAAATCCCCAGGTTGGCCACTATGAGTATGTTCTTTGGATTCAAATAACCTTAGAAGTGTGTGTGTGTGTGTGTGTGTGTCTGAGAGGTAGAGAGAGAGAGAGAGAGAGAGAGAAAGAGAGATCAGCAGCAAAGCAATCCATACGTGAAAATCTCTGCCTATTCCATTAAGTTTGGCAACAAAGAATGGCAGAGAAGAGAATGTGAGTTAACAACTAAGTTCATTATTATTTTGGTTGTTTTACAACATCAACATCTGATATGTTTGAAATATTAAAGTTCTTTATGACACTGGTTCGCTTTAAGTGAAAAGGTGTAGATAATTAAGCTAATTATTTAATGAAAGCTGGAAAGTCTGAAAACAATTCCATGTGGGGATTTCATCCAGCTCTGTAGCATCATCCAAATACAGAAGTCACCAAGGTTGGTATCATGTTGGATTTGTTATTGTTCATAAGGTTAAAGGATGAGAGAGAAGGAAGAATAATTGAGCCTTCTATTAATTTTGATGTTGGGATTTATCCCATCCATAAGAACAGCCAAGAACTGCAGTGAATGAGCTCCTTTCTACTCTGTTGTTTTGGAATGAAAAGATATTTTATCTGCCAGAGTGGAGACATGCTTTGAATGTCTGTTATTTCTGCTAGGTGAATTTCTATCATAACCCCACTCATGTAGGCACATCAGTCTAAAGTGCATCCCTTGTGGCTTTGCTGACTTCTACAGGTGTAATTTGCCCTAAACGAAATATGTGCTCTGCAAAAGCACGGCCTTAATGCCTATTGTAGTTTGGTCCCTGGAGAAAGCTAGCACCCAGAGATTTCTTAGAATATGCATGACATTCCTAGTCTATGAGAGGGACACTGAATATGCAGTTTTAAACTTCCGTTCATATTCCTATTCTTTTCCTGTTTTTGCTTCCATATATTTATTTGAGACTGTCATAGAGAAGCATGACATTTTGTGAGGCTCGCACCAGGACTATTTTCTAAAAGAAATGCTTTGACATTCGATGACCTTCCCCCAGGCTAAGAAGAGTCAGGCCCTGCCTCTCTCTGTGGGTGTGAGTTATGAGAGCTGTATTGTAAGTGTGCTCTCCCTAAATGGTTACAGACAAGAAACACATGGTTTTAAGAGGCATCCATTAAACCCTTAAGATGAATGGCATGTATTTGGCATCTCTATTTTGTGGAGAAACAAGACAGTGGTTTCCTAAAATGAAATTCTGCCAAGGATTGCCTTAGAAATAGGGCATTTATTAATTCTCCAAACATGCAAGCAAACTAAATGCAAGCAAGCAAAATAAAATGTCTTATGATGGGTCCCTCTGAGTGATTCAGAAATTGACCAGACATGCTTTTTGTCCCCCAAGAAACAAGTAAATCATAGGGGGAAGGTAGAAAGTAACATGCATTGAGTGCTCCTATATGCCAGGCACTTTACATACATTGCCTCCTAATACAAAGACATTGAAGTAGGTAGATCCTACTCTTGTTCTCCACATAGGGAAACTGAGGCTTAGAGTAGCTCAATAATTTGACCACTCTCTTAGATAGCTAGTAATTGGCAAAGCCAGGATTTAAACCCAGATTCATCTGACCCCAGAGTCCTGCTCTTAAACACTTGTCCATGTTGTGCCTTTGTGTGGATATCATTAGCCTCATTTTAAAGATGAGAAAACTGAAGCTCAGGGAGGGTGAGTTTATCTGAGGTCCCCAACCATTGAGTGGAAAATTTAGGTTTCAGATGATCAACTGATTCCAAAGTTTATGCTCTTTCCACAACACCATGGATATGTCTTATTTACAACTCTTATAAAATGCATAATATAATAAGAGTCATATAAGAGGCATGGATATAGTTCATATCAAGGAGATATTATTTTCAGCTGGGTGTGAGGGTGATTAGGGAAGGCTTCATGGGATGGGCATCATTGGACATTGACTGTGAAGACTGGACTGGGCAGCCTGGATTGGGAATAGTGACGGGGGATGGTATTCTGAGCAGAGGTTATAATAAGAGCAAATATGTGGATGCATAAAGTGCAGGATATTGTTGAATATCAAGTGTCCCAGAGGACAGTATAAGATTCAACTAGTTAGGAAACATATTTGTTGAGAAACAAGTAGCTAGACAGATGGTGTTTTGAATACCTCCACAATTTTAAAATTATAGGATATATATTGAATCCAGAAAGGAAATGTTGGTTAAGGCGCTTTAGATTGGAAGACAGGGGGCAAGGTTGCTGAGACATTCTAGTTCTGCGCTATTGTTTCTGTTCACATGCTTTACATTTGCTATAATAGGAAGGTTCAATCAAAGCTTTGTTTTCAATTATAAAAATGTTTTGAATAAAAAAAAACCAAAGTAAGGCATTACCCTTAATTAAAAATCAGAATAAAGCTTATTTGTATCTTCAGCTTCAGAGAATTAATGATTTTTTTTTTTTTTTTTTCTTTACAGTAAAGGAACTTGTTTCTGGTCTTAACACTACCAGCAGGTGGCACTGTAATACATTCCTTCTGTAGCTGTGAAGTAGCATTTTACCATCCCATGGCTGTCTTCAGAGTCTGAAATTAGAAGGAATAAAAGCTTTATAGTCACCATAGTGTGATTGGTCTAATCTTTGAACACATGTACTAAGCATCGCCCCCACAACCACGATTCTTTAGTTTTTGAGAGCTATTCTGCTTAGGTTCTCACTGAACTACCTCTGAATCTTTTCATTTTTTTCCCCAAGAAGGTGACTGTGAGGCATAGCTCTCGTTACTTTTCAAGCAGTTTTCAAAGTTAGGTATTCAAAAGCCAAAGGCAGGAGAAGTTATGAGACTGGCAAATTTTACCTTTGGCACTCCCCCTTGCTACTTTGCTTTTAATACCTTTGTTTCTTGTGCATTTGGCCCTCCCCAAGGCTAAAAAGAATTCAAAAGATTCAGTTTTCTTGACCTTTACTCAGAACTTTCCTATTCTTTGATAGGTGACAGCTAGTTTAATCTTTTAACCAATTCAGACTGGTACCCTGAGACACTACTGAGCATTCAGTGTTATTGGACACACTTCTTCCTTTTTGACACTCTCCTCTTCTGCTCTAGTGACATCATTTTATCCTGGTTTTGTCTGTGTCTTTCTGGCCATTTTTTTCCCAGTCTCCATCATTATCTCATTTTCCTCTGCCTGTCCCTTAAAAGTTGCTTTTCTCCAGCATTTTCTCCTTGTTACTCTTTTAACAAACCACTCCGTACTTTCCCAAAGTTTCTACTCCCTTGGTATTAACTATCTACCCTCTTGGTGCTTCTCAGCAGTGTCTGCGTATTAGAACCACCTAGGGAGCTTTTAAACCATATTCTTGTGCAAGTACCACCCCCAAAGTTACTGATTTATTTGGGCTGGGGCCTCGGAATCTGTAGGTTTTTTGTTCATCTATTTGTTTTAACTCCAAGGTGATTCTAATGTGCAGCCAGGGATGAGAACCCCTGACCTACTGAGGTTTCTAGCAATCCAGTTTTTATGTCTTCTCTGAGTTACATGCATTATTTTCCTCCTAGACATCTTCCCTTGGCTGTCCCACAGACACTTTGAACTTCAAAACTCAATTTTTAATCTATTTAAATTCCACCTTTCATGTGTACCCCATCTTGGTTAAAATTACATTATCATTCTGTTTGGGCCAAAATATACAGTGTGACTCTCAAATATACCATAAGTTTCTATATTCAGTGATCACCAAGTTCTGCAATTTGAATTCTCAAATATCTTCTAAACTATCTGTATTAGCCAGAGCTTTCCAGAGGGAAAGAACTAATAGAATACATGTATATATGAAAGGGAGTCTATTAAGGAGAATTGACTCACATGATCACAAAGTGAAGTCCCATGATAGCCATCTGCAAGCTGAGGAGGAAATCAGTAGTGGCTCAGTCCAAATCCAAATGCCTCAAAAGCAAGAAAGCCAATGGTGCAGCCTTCAGTCTGTGGCTGAAGGCCTGAGAGCCTCCAGCAAATCACTGGCGTAAGTCCGAGAGTGCAAAGTCCAAAGAACCTGGAGTCTGACGTCCAAGGGTGGGAAGCATCCAGCATGGGAAAAAGATGAAAGCCAGAAGACTCAGCAAGCCAGCTTATCCCACTTTCTTCCACCTGCTTTGTTCTAGCCGTGCTGGCAGTTGATTGTATGGTGCCCACTCATACTGAGGGTGGATCTGCCTCTCAGGTCCACTGACTCAAATGTTATCTCCTCTGGTAACACCCTCAAAGACACACCCAGAAACAATACTTTATCAGCCATCTAGGCATCCTTCAATCCAATCAAGTTGACACCTAATATTAACCATCACACCACTCCAGTCATGTTTTTTTAAACAAATTTTGACTTTTATTTTAGATTCAGGGGTATACATATGCAGGTATGTTACCTGGGTATATTGTGTGATGCTGAGGTTTGTGGTATAAATGGTCCTGTCACCCAGGTAGTGAGCATAGTACCCAATAGGTAGTCACCCCACACTTCATCCTATCTGTTGCTGACCTAGTTCAGCCTTTCATAATTTCTTCCAGCCCTTCTACGTTACTGCCCATTTTCCATAATAATTGCAAATGGTGTTTTTACTTGTTTGCTTGTTTTTAATTATAGATGTACAGCAATTTCAAGCATTTATTCTATTGTCTAATGAACATCTGTAGATCAACTACTAGATGCAAGACCTCTACTTATGAAATAAAACTCCTTTGACTCCCTATTGCATACAGGATAAGGGTAAAATGCCTTGTAGCATATAATATGTGGCATACAAGACCCTTAACTTATTCCTTAGTTCACTTATTCATTCAATAATTAAATATTCAATGGCACGTAATAGGTACTATTCTAATTTTTATATAAATATAAAAACACGTGTTATATATGTATGTATAGGTATATACATATGCATGTGTATACACACACACACACACACACACACACACACACACACACACACACGATTCATTTAGGCTCCAGGCTCTTCAGCCCTATTTTTGTACCCCTCAGCCCTATTTTTGTACCCCTTGCATAGGCCACACACCTCTTCACACAAAAGCCATCCTGAGTTATTTATCATTCTGAAAAATAACTGTTCACATTCCCAGCTCTGAGCATTTTATCTTATGCTTTTCTTCACATGTGAATCACTTCCCACCTTCTCTGCCTTTTGATAATACTACTCATCTTTGAAGAACCATTTCAAATGTCATTTTCTTTGCGTCCCTTTCATTGGATTGCTCCCATCCACCCACCTCTTCAGGCAGAATCAATTGTCCTTCCTCTGTGCTCCTGTAGCATTTTGTTTAGACTTCTATACTGGAACTGATCATATTGTGATCTAGTTATTTGTATGTCTGTCTTTCCCACCATACCTGGGAGCTTTTTGATGGCAAAAATTGTTTTCTTGATTCTCCATACCTGGTAGACTGCCTTATATATAGTAGTTGATCTACGAATGTTTATTAGATAATTGAATAGATGCTTTTGGATTACTGGCACCCTAGCAGTCTTTAGGAGCAGAACACATGAGATTGAAAGTCATGAAACAACCTTGAAAAAATGAGTATTCCACCTATCACAGTTTGGAATTGTGGCCAGAGAACAGCCTGCCTACTCTCAGGTTTTGCTGTTTTGACAAGGAGAATTTATCAGTGCAATCAGGGCCTTTGAAACTCTATCCTCATCTGCAGAGCCCACATTCACATAGACTTTATAGTTTATAATGAGATTTTAATGTCTGAACACCACCCACCTCAGTGGTCAGTGACTTGGCTTATTTATGATTCACGTGGTATGAACTAGCTAAGAACAGAGCATGGTGGGCTGGGAAAGGGCAGGCCAATTGCTTTCTTTTTCTTAAGAGAAAATATCATCTATATAGCCTGGAATTACAAAAAGCCTTAAGAAAATGCTGTGTAAATGAACAGCCAAAGTACCTTCCTGCAATCTAGACCATGGGATCCCATATTTAAACTTATGCCTGTGCTACAAAATATTAGACAAAACAATACCAGAGGCAGAATGGTGGTGAACAGTTCTTAAACCTACGTAGAGTAAATATTTGTGGTAGTGTTTTCCTTTACACAGCAGATGCAGTAGAATGACAATATAAAGGAAGTAGAACCCCAATTGTCAGGGGAGTAGGGGGGCCTGATTTTATCAGCATGCTGTTCTATTGGCTACATCTAAGTTAGCCTTTTTATAGAGCCACTCAATCTCATCCTTCCTTTTTACTTGTGTTCAAAGTCAAGTCTCCCAGCTCTTTGAGCTCTTCCTCAGTCACTCTAATTTCTTCTTTTATAGTAGATCCTAGACTTCTTTTACCTCTTTCCGTTTTATTCAGTCCCTAAGTGTCATTCTCAAATCCTTTGTGTTTCACCTCACTACAGCTTGGCCAAAGCTGTTGCTACTAATTTCAGTTTACTTAGAATTAATTCAATTGTTCAACTCCCATTTATGAGTGAGAACACATAGACACAGGGAGAACAATGAGAACACATGGACACAGGGAGGGGAACATCACCCATGGGGCCTGTTGGGGGGTGGGGGGCGAGGGGAGGGATAACATTAGGAGAAACACCTAATGTAGATGACAGGTTGATAGGTGCAGCAAACCACCATGGCACATGTATACCTATGTAACAAACCTGCATGTTCTGCACATGTATCCCAGAACTTAAAGTATAATAATAAAAAAAGAATTCAGTTTTCTTGAAGAGCTGATCAATTTGTGTGGAGATGTATAAAATCTGATTCTGAACTAAAGAAACCTACCTTACATCCTGATTAGATCTTTAATGTCATAAAAATGAAAACTGCAGAGTGAAGGGGCCCTTAGCACACAATTGTTTAAAATCTACCCGTTGTGTACTGTACTTTTGTACCTTCCTTTTCTAGTTGTTCCTTCAAGATATGGACTAGAGCCCATGAATGACACTAAAATGTGGCTCAGCTACTCATCCTGCTGATTAAAAAAATAAACAAGAAACACATCACTTCTGGTGAATGTCATGACCAGGATGTTAGATAAAAACACCCTTAGGGGTCTTAACAATTTGTTGCCAGAATGACCTTTGTTTTTGCAGTTGTTTTTCAGTCTGCAAAGGGCCTTTCCATTTCCTCTTAGGAGGTATGAACACTGACCACAGCATTCTGAGGCCCAGGCAGTGCGGCTTAACTCTCTTGCATACAAAAACAAGGAAGAGAATAAACAGTTCCGTGTCCTGGGTAATCTCACCTTTCTCTTTCCTAATGTGGTTTTAGGATTTTTATCTTTGTACTTCTATTCCTTGAATTTTATGATGGGGCTTATCATATTCTCTGAGTTTTCCTGGATTTTATTAGAAACCACTTGTATCATCATGCTTTTTGGATCTACCACTTTGGATTTCGTGCCCTTTTTGCTGCTCTTGGTAAGAGCTTTGTCTGCCATTTTCACATTCTTGATTATTTATGCTGCTTTGAATGTCCATTTGAGAAAGTGATCAGATTTTTTTTCCTTCTGAGAAACCAGGGGAATGATCTTTTGCATCACTTTGCATAAAATTAATATGTTGATTTTCTATAAACCCATAGGTTACAGGTTAATTTACATAAACCTGGCATTCAGGAAACTCAACCTTTACATTGTCAAGGAAAATGAAATAAATCAGGACAGCTGAAATTAAGTATATTCAAGCCATCAGAAAATGGGGTGGGCAAAGAGGAGCTATGGGGTAGAAACTTTTCATAGTTCCTTACAGTTACACTCACAAAATCTTAATGTGTTAAGGGACCAGACAGGTTTTTCAATCCAGCCTTTTCCCAGTGTAGGAATCCCATTGAGAGCACACCATGCAAGTGATGGTCCAGCTGACAGTTACACTTGCAAAACAAAGTGCCTAGTAAAGCAGACTCTTTAATTTGGAATGCCTTTAATTGTTAGGAAGCTAAAATCTGCTCTTTTGTGAACTCATATTAATGGGTTTTAGCTCTGCCTCCTGGAATCAATCTAATCCAGTGGTTCTTAATTTAGAGTCCCTGGACAAGGCTTAAATGAGTCCACAACTCCCCTGAAACTGTATGCAAAATTGTATGTGTGGGCATGTGTGAGTGTATGCATGTATCAATAGCTTTCATAAAATTTTCAAAGGGGCATATGATCCTCAATTAGGGACAACTTTATAAGCACACAATTTGTGCAGCTACACTAAGCCCCATACTTAAAAGGAATCTGTACTTGGTTTAATGCTTTTCTGTTGCCATCTTGAAATTCTTAATAATTTTTAAACATAGAGCCCAAATTTTCATTTTGTTCTGGGCCCTGCAGATTATAGGGGAACTACCCCCAAAGACAAGAAGTTATAAAAAAGAATCACTAAAATTTGTATAAAATGAATCTTTGGATACTTCTAGTTTCAGGAGGCCTGTACCATCCTTCTGTTTACCTTCTGACCTTCTTGAGTTTCCAAATATTATCTTCTCAATTTAGAATGAAACGAGGGCAGTCTACTTCCTCTTTAAATTCTTTCCAATTTCTTGCCTGCCCTATACAAAAGCTTCTTAACTTGGAATCTTAACTTAGATTCATAACTTGGAATCCATGCCCATTATTTTATTTTATAACATCTAATTTATCTATATAGTATTTCAAACTTTGAAACCAATTTAGCACAACAACTGTATTGTGTCTGAAGAAAATTAACCACTTTTATTAACACTGGGACAGTTCTTTTTATCCTTGAATATCTGAAATTAGAGCACAGTGAGTTCTGTCAGAGCAAAAATGTACTTTTAAAGCAGATCATTCAGATGTATCCAATTCAATTTTACTAACTTCTGTCTTGCTTCATTTGAAAGCTTTTAAATTGATCTCTTTTTTTGATTGATTAGGGTCTTTCCCCCTCACATATAATACTCTCAATAAATTTAATATACTGAAATGTATATTCTCATACCACATAATGCACTTAATGTATAACATCAAATGCCGAAATACTTAATTTGAAATTGTAGTTGCATATTTTATGTCAGCATGTTATTAAAACAAAGTTAATAAAACATGAGTAATTTTATTGGAGAAGTACAGGCTCCCCTGAGGGTCAATAGGTAAATGTGCTATTACTCTTTGGTGACCTCGGACTCTGCTGTGGGAAGAACCCAAATCATAGCCACTCTAAACAACGTGAGAAAGAGAAAGAAAATAAGCTCTAGAACAAAAGGTTAAAAGTACTGCAATTATTTTTCCTTGGAATAAAGAAGCCTAAGGATAACCTGAAACAAATGAGGTATTTTTGATGAAGAAGACTTGTCTTCTATATTCAAAGAGAAATAGATGATTTGAGATATAGGTTGACATTTGAATAAATTTTCTTTTAAACTAATAGAATCATATCCTGTGTAGGTTAGAGACTTACTCACCTAAGGCAAAGGCTTCAGTCAGATGATCTCTTGAGGTTCCTTCAAATTCTAAGTTTCCACCCTTGGGCTTAAAATCCCAATTCTGTGATACACCAAGGCTGGCATGGACTCTTTTGTTGATTTGCCTTTCATCTTGAACTCTTCATTTTCATTCTTAATTATGTGCTGAACACATGTCCCTCCTGGGGAAGAATGAGTTTGGAAGTAATGAAGTTAATTTGTTGAATGGCTAGAATGACCACCCAAAAATATCTAAGTGAGGATTGTCTCTTTCACCTTCATCATCTGGGAGGCCAAAATTGAAATATAGTTATTTCAATTTTGTTTTCACTACTCAAATGTTTTTGCATCTATTATTTGAGAACTCCCTTCAGAACCCATGGCATAATCTGGGTAACTCCAGTTTGGACCTAACCTTCGAGAGTGATTTGCTTCTTTAAAATAGCCAACAACAACAAAATAACCAACATACATTTGCACCCATATCTTACTAAGTAGGTCAGTGTGGTAATATATTTTCTGTGAAAATCATGTTATAACTGTAAGGTAACAGAGGGTTTCTTTGGCTTGCAAACAAATTGGATATGAAGGCACAATTAGGACAGAAATTTCAAAAAATAACAGTAGATCCTAAAACTGTGTTAGTTGGTAGAATATATGGCTGGTGACTAACATAGGTGACTACTTTGTTAACTAAAGGAAAATATTCATCCCAATTTTAAAAATCAAAATAGTCTCATTATATCATACATATACAGCCAATCAACAGAATAGAATCATAGAATAATGGAATATTAGCTCTTGAAATCTCTTGGAGATCATTTTGTCTAATGTCTTCACCTCCACCTCTGTCATTCTCACATTCATATTTCAGCTGAAGTTTCATTCTGGGAAGATTGTCAGTGGACTCCCAAGAATAGCTTAGATTCCTTAGTGCCTGAGTCAGGGCCTAATAAATAGTAGATACTCAGTAAATATTCATTGAATGAATGAGTATATGAGCATATTTAGAGGTTTGGAAGAAGCTAGAAGAAGCTGGAAGTTACAGTGTCTTGAAGTTATTATCATAAATGTTAATAATTATTCAAAACAGCTGGGAGGGGAGGAAGTAATCTGGTTGTATGAGCATTCTGATTGTTGCAATTCTAGTTAAGTGAGAATTTTCTATAAACATATATGTAAAGATTGTCATATCTCCTCAGATATTAAAAAGGGTTTTTAAGGCTATGTTTGGAATTTGAACCAAATTCAAATGTGACTGCTTCTTGCTCTTTCAACTGCTAATTGCCAAGCACCGTATGGAATTGTTTGGCCTGATATTGCTTCTGAAAGGAGCTAACTATGCTGTGGTAAGAAGGGACCAGATCTATGGAAAAGAAACACTCTGCTCTATACTTAGCTTTCACCTGATATACACTTCACTTCTTGGGATCTACACTTGCTGTATACTGCCCCATTGTACAATCTTCCCTACTTTTCTCCCTGCCTGGCGTAGTTGTACCCATAGAACAGAGACCTGACCTGCCTCAGCCACATGTAAAGAATCCATATGGATCAAGTGCTGGATGAAGATTCTGTACACCTTGATTCTAGTCCTGGGAACATCACTCTATCTATAGCACTGCGGTTAAGTACTTTCCCTTCCTGAGCCTTAGCATTCTCATGAAAAAAATAATGAGGGATTTGGGCTTCATCCAAATTGTTCTCAAATTGTGTTCTGTGCATTCTTAGGGGTTCATTGGAGGTAATTCTGGGGCTAATACAGAAGTCGGAGAAAGAAGCAGAATGAAGGGGACTTTGGACTCACCCACTCCACTTCAACCACGGCAGCTTCACTTTTGTTTGATATGCTTCTGTGAAAGATTTTGTTTGAAAACCATATGCATTGACATGGTGAGAGTGCATAATAAATATAATTTAGTCGTTTAGGTAGGTGAAATGATTCCACCGACTGTTTCATGATCCAATATTATGGCTTTTCGAGTTGCCGATTGAACTGAATGATCATGCAACAATCTGATCAATTGCTGTAAGCGACTATCTTCTTGGCCACCTGGCTGCATCTATTCATGTCAACTCAGCAGTAGCTTTAGATTAAAGATGTGAAAATTATGAGCCCAGGAGTAGAAGAGTCTGGCTTTCCTTCTTGTGGAGATTGAGGTGGGGGTATGTGAATAGTTCTGGGCAGGACTACATGGAGTTCTATTAACAGACCCTCCACCTCACCTACTTTTCTTTCCCTAGACCTGGAGCTGGACTTTCTATAAATGATTGCCTGCTTATACACTAAAAGCTAAATTGATCCAAGTACGAGTCACCCCCAGGGTATATTTTATCATTTTATTATCTCTCATCCTTTCAAACCCTATCGATCGTTTACTATAAGAAGCATGATTAGTGCTCCTAATAGGCTGACAGGAAGACATATAGTAACCTAGAGATGGACCAGAAAAAGGGGAAATACATTTGGTCTGAAATATGAGTTTTATTTTCAGGTATCCACAGATCTGTGGTTCAAAGTGTGATGATTTCTCAATGGGAATAACCTGATTTTTTCTTAGATTTTGTTACTACTATTTAGCATTGATTGTGTGTAGCATTTTCCATTTGCCTAATGGTTAGAGGTTATGTGATCAGTCACCACTCTCATTCCAGCGTCACAGATGAGGAGCCAGAAACCCAAGGAGAAACTAGTAAGTTGGCTCTAGGTCATATGCTGAATTGATGCAGAGGTGCAGGGAACCAACATCAATTTTCTAAAACCCCTAATATACATCTCCTTACTGGTTCCAATCTCCTCCTGCAGGGACACCATACAGTACAGGTAAAACCTTCCACTAAGCTAGTCGGAGGCCTTGATTATAAAATGTCAGAGTGGGGCTTGTGCCTTGCCCTGATCTTTAGGGTCATCTGAAGAGCTTGCTCCGTGGCTTGACCTTATGGGAACAAAGGAGCAAATACTTTAGGCTTCTTGTTGAGAACTTGCAGGAGAAGATGATTGGCAGTACAATTGTGATATTGTTCATTTATAAAGCATCAGAAGTGCGTGTCTAGGCATGGCAGAGACACTCACCAAAAATTATTTTGTTTTGCCAGAATAAAGTGCATCTTGGGTTGCTTATAGGAGGACTGTATTCAGAGTTCATCTGACAATCTAACTTCCACACTGGGATTTGCCCAAAAAGCTGTGGTAGCACTATGTTTAGAGTTATGGATTCTCAGTTTTGTCAGCCAAGATAGCTTCTGTTTTCCTCTTCAACTTAAGGGTCAGTATTCTTTGCTCAAAAATATTTAAATCCATTTTAAAGTGAGCAGAATGAGGGAGCAGAAGGAAGGCAAATTGAAACAGAGATGGGAAGGGAGTGGGCAGATTATACATAGAGTTAATTGTTGCTATGTGAAATTCAAGCTTCTAGGTTTATTTGTTCAATAAATATAAATTAAACACTTGTTTGCCAGATGCATGCAAGAGGTAAAAGATTATTACATTTTGATTCTTTTTTTTTAAAATTTATTTTGATTCTTTTAACTGACAGAAACAGTAACCTTGAAAGTCCACTCAGGCATTACCCCTATCCTCTTCTTTCAAGACTTCCATGACTAATTGAGCAGTAGGAAATTGTTCCTGTTCCATTTCAACTTAATTGTGAAAATTTGTTGTCTTCTTGCTGTAAGATATGCTTTTATCTATTTTCTCCTGCACAATATACATGCATTATTTTTCTGTAACATGGGTACCTGTTCAGCCAAGTTAGATAACTAAGAAAGAGGTAATTGAGGGGGCCTTGCTCTGGAGCTGTACCTACTTAGATTTAAATCTGATATATGCAATAGGTGACTACCTATGAAACCTTGAGCACATTGCTGAATCATCAGTACTTCTCTACAGTGAAGTTATCTACTGGGCAAGAGTCACTGTAAGAACTAGAGAAAATATGTAGAAAGCACATTCACATAGGCCTTGCTATATGACATAATGCTCAATAGATGGCAGTTGTTTTGTTGTTGTCATATTCTTTAGATCAACATTTCCTTAGTTACTGTAAACAAAATCAGAATGTGAGAGTAGTCCCAAAGAGGGATCTTTAGTTCTACTTTTCTGGTCAGAGAGAACATTTTGTGTATTTAAGTTTAAAGGGTACCACCAGACAGTAGATTTTATTATTTCTCTTATTTCATTTTTGCACTTTTCCATAACTAGTGGTCATCTGTAGTTTTCTTTAGTGCTTAAGGTATTATGAAATATTCATATCATTTTATGAAAGGTTATTTACACAGAGGAACCAGATGTAACCGAGTGTACATACAAATACTGGCCTTATTTTTCACCCTTGGTAAGTAGAGCATAACTTGAAAGCTAAGAGAAGATACTTTTTGTTTTGGCACCAAGTAATTCCAGAAGAAGGGCATCCTATTAAAAAAAAAACTATTGATCTAAGAGGGACTAGAAATTTGGCTGAATATTTTAGAAATTGTTTGCCCTGAGCTTCAAAAACTCATGGCTTAGAGTTTCCTGGGAAGGGTAGAATCACTGAATAGATAGGGTCCAGGTAGCTAAGGTTCCTGGTCAGCCCCTGAGGAAGGTTTCATTGCATAAAAAGTGTAGTTTGTCTTCAAAGTTTTCCCCAACTCTTTATTTCTGAGGTTTTCTCTATTCATCTTGAGAATAAAGCCCTGTTGATGAACATAAATACACTCCCAGAGTTGCTTATCAGGCAAGACAGAATTGAGCAGTTGGGCCTGGACTCTCCCACCGTTGGAACCAAAGTTCTCAAGGAGTTGTTAGAGCAATTTATGCTTCCCAAATCTGTTCCTAGATGTTATGACTTGTTTCTGGAAGCAATGTAAATGCCAATTCTAACAACAGCTACTACAACTAATACTTACTCAACGTTTACTCCATGCCAGATCCTGTGCTGAGCACTTGACACATGAGACTTCCTTCAGTGCTTGCAACAACCGTATAATAGGTGCTACACAAAACGGAAGATTCTATGGTCAAAAAAAAAAAAAACCACAAAAAACCCCACAACACTCTAGAGCAGTGGGTAGAAAAAGTTGAAGGTGTTTCTTTACTATAGGACTTACCAAGGACTTGGAGTATGTGGCTTTTCCAAGTGTGTTGGAGCATGGAGACAATTTTTCTCCTGTCTTAGTCCATTTGTGTGTCTATAAAGGAATAACTGAGGCTGGGTAATTTATAAAGAAAAAGAAGTTTATTTGGCTCAGGGTTCTGTAGGGTGTTCAGGAAGCATGGTGCCAACATCTGCTTTTGGTGAGGACATCAGGCAGCGTCCAGTCATGGTGAGTGGGAGCTGGCATGTGCACATCACACAGCCAGAGAGGAGAAAGGAGTTGGGGGAGGTGCCAGGCTCTTTTTTAACAATCAGTTATTGTGGGAACTAATAGAGTGAGAACTCACTGATTACCTGAAGGATGGCACCAAGCCATTTATGAGGAATCTGCCCTTATGATCTAAACACCTTTCACCAGGCCCCGCCTTCAACACTGGAGATCAAATTTCAACATGAGATTTGGTGGGGACAAATATCCAAATTATATCATTCCCCAAGGGCCATCTGGAGAGATGGAACACCCTTTGGGATATGCTGTCCTATGGGTTTCTTATGGAACCCATGCTTATTAACTTTGGAAATTGGATCAAATTTCAAAAATGTCTGTCTTTGCTCTGGCCTTATCGTGTCCTTAAATAACCCATAATACCTAATCTTAAAACAACTTATAAGTTTATATATGTCTCCTGGAGAACTGGATCTATGTTCCTTATCTACCAAGTCCAAGCCACCATCATCCCTCAGCTAGAATATTACAGTCACCTCATACTCATTTTCCTGCTTCCATTCTTATTTTCTTATAAACTCCTATCTATGCTGCAGTCAGGTTGATTCTAAATAACAAACAATAAAAAACCAAAACTGTGCCACACTACTATTTTGCACCAAACCTTTGAAGACTTCCCATCACATTCACTATTTGAACACTGTACCATCACCTACACAACTATGCATGACCTGAACCCTGCCCATCTCTCCCTGCCAGGCTCCTGCTGCTGTAGCTAAACTGTCAGTTCTTCTAGTGTTTTAGACTAATTCCTGCTCAAGGCATATTTTAATTCCCTCTGTCTGAAATGTTCTCTCACCCGTCTTTCTATTCCTACTCATCCTTCATTTGTTTGCTTAAATGCTGTTTTCTCAGAGAGGTTGTCACTAACCACCCCAAAAATTAGGGGTACCCAGTTTTTGTGTTCAATAAAGTTAAAGGGTTTTTTTAATAGTAGGATTTTATAGTAGGACTTCTAAGGGCCTTTGATATGTTAACATGTATTATGAATTTCAAGAGGGACATGGAGTATCCTGCTTGCTTTTTTTTCCTGCAGATCACTTATCACAATGTTTATTTGTTTAATGGCTATCTCCCCACTAGACTCTGGGTTCTCTGAGGGCAGAAATCATGCCTGTGTACTGATCCTACACCCCCAATGCTTAATGCAGTACCTGGCACGTGATAGGGGATAAGTGTATGTTTGTTGAATGAATGAAGAAATGAATGTGATTCTCCATGCTGCTGGCCTGCCTTTTTACACTGGGGCTGCCATGGAATGATTTAATATTTTTCATATAACCTTTTCTTACTAAGATTTTCACCTCTCTTATTTAACCCAAGTCACTTTTAGAGGAAAAACTTGAATTATATTCAGCACTGATTGGTAACAGTTGAGGGTTAATGAGAACAATACCTGGCTCTTGTATTTTTAAATGTTAATCTTTTTTTTTTAATTAATTTATTATTATTATACTTTAAGTTGTAGGGTACATGTGCATAACGTGCACTTTTGTTACATATGTATACTTGTGCCATGTTGGTGTGCTGCACCCATCAACTCATCATTTACATCAGGTATAACTCCCAATGCAACCCCTCCCCCCTCCCCCCTCCCCATGATAGGCCCCTGTGTGTGATGTTCCCCTTCCTTATTTAATATTTTATTAACTATTTTAACTTTTTAAATATTTAAAATGATTTCCAATTAATGGAATTCTTTAAAACAGCTTTTTAAATTTTAAAAGTTCTAGTTCAGAGCAAAACAACAAAGTAAGATGATGCATTACAACTGTTGTTTCCCAATTAGCCATATCTATGGGAAGCAATCCTTAGGCCATGAAGTCTAAGCCCAATATGCACCTAGTACCATCTGACCTTCAAAGTGGGTCTAGAGACCCTGAGAGGTAGAAATACCTTTATGAGTGCTGAGCCTGCAAATCCAAAAACTAAAGTATAAGTACACAGTAAATATGTGTTGGTAGATTTTTATGTAAGACCTTGGCGGTGTTATATACATTCTTTCATCTGATCTTTCTTGTGACCTATGGAACACATTTTCATTGCTACCAAGCAAGATTACAAGTCCAATTGTGACCTATGGAACACATTTTCATTGCTACCAAGCAGGATTACAAGTCCAATTGTGACCTATGGAACAAAATGACTGACTAGACCTTGTGATAATTTAAACCACGACGTGGGGTGCATTAACTGGGTCCTGCAGCCAAATGAGGCACATGCTTACCTAATTTTCTGGGTCCTCTGAGTCACTTTGAGAGGTCTAGTACACGTAGAGCCAGCACGATAACAGAATAGTGTACAGCCCAGAAGGTCACTTTCTGGTAGTTGGAAAGGGCAAGCTGTCCAGTGTTAGTTCTTTGACAAGAGCTGCCCCTAGATCAGTGTACACACACATAAAATGTGTGTGAAAAGATGTAGACCAAAGGAATTCTCTGGGAGGTTATTAGTGTCAGTTACTTGTCAGTTACATCCAAGGGCCACAGCACTGCCAGTATAGCTTGTGTTGAGTTTCTGTGCCATATTTTGGTTTTACAGGCAAACAGCCTTCACCAGGATATGTTAAAGAGTCCTCAATGGATTAGTAGCACTAACAAAAGGAAGATTCAACTTAATGAGAGAAAGTGTGTCTCATCAATGGCTTGGAAATTAAGCAGTTTCTAATCAATGCTAAGTGATGGACCTTCAGTGGAGGCTACAGTTCATTAGTAGAATACACACAGATGGTAATGACCTCAAAGGTATTTAAAATATATGTGAAAAGAACTACATTAATAAGGCAAATCTATTTCACCCGTCCATGACTTGGCTCACTGTTCCCCTGTGTTATCTGTATGTCATTTGGTACATTTATTTATGAGAATAAATTTGCATCTGTGTGGCATGATTGGTTGGTATGCTTGGCTCCAACTCTGGAGAATAAATTTGCCTGATAAAATCTATGGTTTTCAAATTTCTACATAGATAATGGATTATGAGCAGCACTCACAATAATTTGCTTTCATGAAACAGGTCTATAGGAAGAATTGACTTATAATAAGGGCTTTGTTTATTTAGTAACTCATTTATTCAAGAATAATTGCCTTGAGGGAAAAATGGATAGCAAGCCTAATCCAATAAACGTTTATTTGGAATTGTATTTAACTATTTCTTCCTTTTCTTCCTTGTGAAATGCTTTCTCAAATGTGATGTGTTAATAAATTATGCCAGTATCTCCGAGGGCCTTGCTGAAGATGTTCATATTGAAATGTTCCAAAAATATGCCTTAGTTTCTCTGGCAGAAAGCCAGCGGTGACATCAGAGATGGCATGACTGTACTTCAAACAAGACAATGCATATGACAGCCAACTTACTAGCTCTATTCATATCCCACGCTTGCGAAGCTACTGGAAAAGCCTTAAGTGGTAATGCGTAGGTAATTTGTAAGTCTTGTATCTCCTTTCTTTCACCCAGCCAATCTGTCTTAAGAGGCAACCTGAAGACTACGAGGAGGAGTTTTAATAAAATCGGACTCTCCTATCATCTCTTCCTCTTGCCCATCCTTTAAAATTTCCTTTTCTTGTTCATTTTTCTCAGAAATCCTCAATTGGTTCTGGCATCTTTAGTGAAAACAGCCAGATGAGGTGTTTATCAATTCCTAGGGCTCCTTTTGTTTTCATTTAGATAAGAAACTCCCCAAGGGTAAGACCTTTATTTCTTGTTTGGCAAAGTGCAACATTTGCTCACAGCTCTCTATCCCTGATAAATGGAATTAGGAAATATGTCTTGAAGTAGAGCCAAACACTGATACAAAGGCATCCAGCCTGCTTTCCATGCTCTTTGCTTAGGAGAGTGGTGCTGTAACAATAAATGGCCCCTGGTCTTTTGTAATTGGTTAACATCCAGGGGTAGAGCAATTTAAAAGTCTAGAGAGCAAAGGGCAAGAACGAATTTGGCTCTTTTGAATATTTCTCCAACCAAGATCATCAGTAGATTGTAAGATCTGCAATCAGTAGAGGTTCAGGATATTTACAGGCTTTTAATTAATAAGGCTAAAGAATGGAATCAACCATTTTAGGAGCTCTGCAATGGTTACCATGGGTATCACATTGCTTAAAGCAGATGCTGCCTCTTGTCACATCAGGGCCTAGCTTCTCCATGAAGCCTTCTTCCCCTAATCCTGTCTGTTAGTTTTTCTTCTCTGTAGTCCTCTACCACTTTCATACTTACTAGGCTCTGGGATTTCTTTAAAGGTCTACCATGTTGGATGCTCAATGTCACCTCAGTTGTGAAAACAGACTCATTTATACCTCAGGACATATGGCTGTTTTGGTTAAACTCCAAGGGCCTTGGTCTATTTATTGGTTGGAATCTTTCTAGCTTATTATTAAATGACAGATAAGACAAATGAATACTACCTCTGGGTAAATTTACAAATTTTACTGACATTTCTCTCCATTAAGTTTTGACCTTAATAAGACAGCAGGGACTTTCATATAATAAAGTAGTCCATGCATTTTGTTTAGCTTTATAGACAGAGGAACACCAGAAGCATTTTCTCTTGAAACCAAAATGAGCAGTAAGCATCTGTACTGAGTCTCTAGAAAGGAATTAGTTTTGCCAGTGAGAGTTGAATCAAGGACACTACTGCTATGTTCTGAGATCCTGAATTCTGTTCCAAAATAGATAAGACTGGATCTTGGCCTCTGACTTTTTGTTTTTTCAGTGGTAGTCTCTTTTGAGTCACCTATATCTGTATGGTAATGATACAGTGAGGAGCCATAACTATTCATCCAGACAGAACAAGGGCCTGAACAGTCAGGTCTTCTCAAGCACCAGATGGCTCTATTTTACAGAAAAGGAAAACAATGCCTAGTTAGGTAAAACAGCCAGGCCATAGTCATTCTGCAAGTTAGAAGTGGAATCTTGCTCTCTTACTTGTGTGTTACTGGTTAGCACATCAGTACCCTGAAGAACAATTAATATTATCTCATTTCTTGCCTTAGGAGAAGTCTTTTAAGTTACTGGTGCCTCAGTTTCCCTTTTATAAAGATGGGACAAATGACATCATAGTTTATTCACTAATCCATTCAGCAAAAATAGTCTAGGTACTACAAAGAGATATATCAAATGTAGTCCATATCTGGAGAGAGATATCAAATGTAGTCCATATCTGGAGATACGCACTTTTTCTATCAAGCTACATACAAAAATTACAACACAACTTATTTTGCACTGTTATAGAGTTTAGGACAATGTACTTTAAGAGGATTCTATTTTTAACAGTAGAAGTAGACTTTGCTGGACTCTTTTGAGCCCATCAAAGAAATATGTAGGGTGTACATGCACAGGTATACCCTAAAACTTTTTGAAAATTGTGTATAAACATGCAGTTTTTTCATTTCTATTTCATCATCATCCAGCGTCAAGCATGCATCATGTTCCTGCCATTGTACATGTGATAGGAAACAACTGGAGCATTCAAAGTTGGCAAGATTGGCTGGACCCTTCTTCTCATTCTTCTGTCTTTGCCTTTCTTCATTCTGTCACTCCTCCTTAGAACCCTCTCCCCTGTGTATCCATATTAGCTTTGTTTTTCAAGGATCCACTTGAGGGACCAATAGGTTTGTATTTAGATTATCTGTAGAGGATCTTAAATGCACATAGGACATTATATTTTAAAGTTAGCTAACTCTTATTTTAAAGGCACTCGTCAAGCACTGGCCATTACTCAGGGGTTTGCTGCATGATGGGTCACCTTCATTGAGGAGCATTTGCAGAAAGGGACTGACACATGGTGATAACTTGGCTGGACTAAAGCACACAGATGTTTGAGCTGTTCTTTAATCATAGATTTAAATTTCCTATTTTCAGAGAATTCACTTTGGTTATAAGAAGAACCTTGTAGCAGGAATGGACCCCAGTCTTCCTTTTATTGGGGAAAATTTTATGTTTTGAAAATATTAACTAAGCCATAAAACATTCAGCCTTCCAGTTTTTAGGACTGAAATTTGGAAATCGTTTCTTGATTTAGCTCTGGCTTTGTAATTTAGCTCCCCCAATATTAGAGCAGCCTCCATATGTCCCAATTAAGTGGCCAAACTTGGCTTCTGTGGATTAATTCCATAATGCAGATCGTAATGACTCATAATGACTCTGAAATAACTGTCTAGCCAATCTTGCCAAAACTAAAATTGCCTTTCATTTTTAATATCCCCAACTGTTCTCACCCTATTGGGGATAGTAAATATATTTGTATTTGGGGGGAACCTCATATGTAGCTCTGTGGAAAACATGACACTTCTCTCTGTGATTTTATGAACTCTGTGTAGCCAAGCCATGCATATCGTGAACATATCTGCACACAGACTTGCCAGGACCTGTAATTCTTGCAAGCCTTCCCTCGGAATTTGTCAATAGGAAATTGGTGAAATACTTCTGCCCACCCTCCTCCTTATTTGGAAGCAGAATTCAAACCAGGCATTTGGTTTCTTCAGACTATAGTTAACACCTATGGACTTAGAACTATATCCCCCACCCTGGCTGGTAGTATCAAAAGGGCACATGGCCAAACCTTACCGTTCACTAGTCCTGTTATCTAGTGCTGCTAAGACTGGTCAATGTTCTGACCTGAAATCTGAGTATTTTGCCATTCTCCATTGTTCTGTACCATCTATTCTAGTTGATGTCACTTCGGTTTGTAATCTACAGAACTTTTTGTAGGTGGGAGAGAGATTTTGACTATCCAGAAATGGGAGGGGTAATTAATGCAGTAAAGACATTTAGAAGGTGAAAGGGGGAATGGGGTCCAGAGCCCAGGAGGGAGAGCTAAAAGGAATAGAGACAGCTTTTTGATTCTGAAAGTAGGGAAGGAAAAAAGTTGAGGATACACACAAGATAGGTTTGGATGACTGGGAGTCAAGGTGACTTCCATTTTGTAAACTAAGTTAGAGGTAAGATCGATCAACTGAGGGGGAAAGGGGAAGTGTAAGAATAAAGCTTGAGAAAGTGGCTAGAATTTGGATAGATCCTGCTTTCCCCCAAAATAATTGTCTCTATCAGTAAGGACTGAGCCAGCTACCCTGAAATGATTCTGCCACATAGTAACCATATTAAAAATCTTGAAAGCTTCATCAGTAAACTGCTTTAATGAGTAGGGCTCTGCAGCACAGATCCCACAATATGAGTTGGTCCCATTACAAGCTGATAATGTCCAGCCTCAGCTGGGCTCTCACTGTCACCCAACAATCCACTGATGTGTCTTGGTCTACTACTTCTGTTATTACACACTACCTTCACTCCCAAGAAATACATTAGGCGGTAATATTTGGGCTAGAAAATTTTCAGTGAGATGATTCCTTTGCCATGGCAGGGACCTAGCTTGTGTGACCATCACCTAATGTTTAATGCTAATTGTGAAAAGGCATGAGTCTTTCTGGACTTCTGAGGGAAGAAAGTCTTCTATTCTTTTCAGTTAAATCAACTAGGATGCAAAGCAGAATATAATTTCTCTCTAAAGTCCAGATTCCTTTGCCTTTTGTGGGGTGGCAGGGGAGAGAGAGAGAGAGAGAGAGAGAGCGAGCAAGCGAGTGAGCGAGAGCACATGACATTCCTATGAGTGACATTAGTAGAAGAGCTAAAATCTTCTACCATAACAGGGATGTGTTTATATATGACTAATGGTTTATATAAAATGAATGTGCATATGACTAAAGGAAAACTTTGAGACGAAAAAGTGAGGAACTTTGAGATGAGTGGACTTGTGATGAATCTAATGGGTGGCCTAGCATCAGAACCATAACATGAGTAGTAGCCAGGTGGGCCAGGTAGATATATCAGGTCAGATGAAATCCACTTTTCAGAATAAGGGACTAATATTGAGCTGAGGTATTTGAAGAACAGGCATCCAGATATAATATAATATTAGGGATTACTGTGTTTCAGGCACTGTTCTCAGTACCTTATCTGTACAGTATTAACTCATGTAGTTCTCACAACAGCCCTGTGAAGTAGGTACTGCAGTATTTTTTGTTTGTTTTGTTTTGTTTTTGAGATGGTGTCTCACTCTGTCACTGAAGCTGGAGTACAATGGCCTGATCTCAGCTCACTGCAACTTCTGCCTCCCAGTTTCAAACGGGTCTCCTGCTTCAGCCTCCCGAGTAGCTGGGATTACAGATGCCTACCAACACGCCCGGCTAATTTTTGTATTTTTAGTAGAGACGGGGTTTCACTATGTTGGCCAGCATGGCCTCGAACTCCTGACCTCAAGTGATCTGCCCTTCTCAGCCTCCCAAAGCGCTGGGATTACAGGCGTGAGCCGCTGCACCCAGCAAAGTAGGTACTGCTTTTATCCACTGAAGAGTTGGGAGTGTAAGCAACTTACCCAGAGTTACAGGGCTAATTTACAGTAGAACTATGTTTCAAGCCTATGCACTTAATTGGGAAGACAGTGAAGAAACTATCATCTGTTTTTAAAACAGAGGGTGGGTAAAGCAAATTACACAAGGTTAAACAGCTAATGGAACTAACTTGTTCAGGAACCCAGGTGTTCTGTCTGTAATGTATTGTTTTGTTACTGCACCCTTAGTACTCAAAGTATCAGCAGCATTGGCATCACTTGGGAGCTTATTAGAAATGCAGGCTCTCAGTACACTTCGCACACCTGCTGAATGCAAACGCGCATACAGTTATTTGTGTGCATATTAAAGTTTGAAAAACACTGAGCTATTACTTCATTGGCACTAGTTTGTGGGACAGATATTTACAAATACTGTTAGCCAAAGGCAGAAACTACATCCCAATTATCCATCTAAGACAGGGAAAGTATGAAATTTGGCAGGGTTCGGGGGTGGGGTTCACGTAGTAGGAAACACAGGGATTTGAATAGTTGACCAGCCAGCATTGGAGAGGTTAGAGTTCAGAGGTAAATAAAATGGGATTCTACAGGAAATGAAGTTCTATACAGTAACTTCATCACATAAGAGTTCCTGACTAAGTGAGGTATGTAGGCAGGCAGTACCAGCAGCTAGACCTCCTAGAGCTCCTATTGTTTATTTGTCGAAGGGCAGAGCTGGTTTTGAAGTGAATCTGACTTTTGCAGTGGTTGCAGCAGAGGGGGTCAAAGGATAGATTTGGCACACCCTCTAGTTGACTTTTCAGCTTCTCTGTCCTGGGGGAATCACAGATTTATCTGCTTTAAGTAAATTTGATACATTAATATCTGGATTTATAAAACAGTAAAAATTATATGTGTGGCAATCTCAATTTATAGACTTTGTAACTAAATTATTCATTGTATTAGAGGGCACATGATATGTTGCTTTTCAATAATGAGCTCCCCTGACACATTTAAGATAGAATTCAATTTTCAGCCCTGTTAAAAATTCAACCTAGTAAAAACATATACAATATAAGTAAGCTGCCCTTGCATGACCCAGGATAATTTGCCTAAGCAACTGTGTAAAATGGTTTGAATGTTTCCTGAATTCAGGACAAATAGGATTTTGGTATATTCCACCCTTTGAGAGACAAAAGAGGTGCTTTCTGGAGAACACACTGCTCGCTCTTGACTTTAGGCCTCCTTCAGTTCTGTTTCATAGTTTTTATTCTTCATGGTCTGTTGAACTGAACTTGTGACTTCAAGTGGTTCACTGAACTGAGATTTATTGCAGTTTGAGCAAGGAAACAGTAAAATAAGAAGGCAGTTTTGTTATTTTTGTGCAAGACTTCCTAAGCAGCATTTCACAAAACACATGGTGTCAATTACCTCTGTGGCATCCACCTACCCACCCACTCATCCATTCAGCCAGTATTGTCCAGAGTCACTATGTTAGGGCTGGGAATGCAGAAGTGGACAAGATACATACAGTTTCTGCTCTCTGGAGCTTATAGTCTAGTGTGAGATGCAGCCAGGTTAACTAGGCAGTTCCCAGTAGATAGAGTGTGATTAACAGCTAGGATGTTTGAACTCTAGGCTGTCATGAGAACATAAAAAAGTTGTCTATGACCCAAACCAACTGCAATGAATAGACAGAAATTACATTAGTTATCTGTGGCTGCATAAGAAATTACCCCCAAAATTAGTGTTTTAAACAATATATATTTGTTATTCCACAAATTTCTATGAGTCAGGCACCTGGTCATGGTTTAACTTAGTCATCTGCTTCCGTGTTTCTCATTGGTTGCAATCTAGGGATTGACCATGGCTATAGTCATCTCAAAGTTTAACTGGGGAATGATTCAATTCTAAGCTCACTTGCATGATGGTTGGCAGGATTCAGTTTCTAGTGGGTTGTTGGACTATGGGCACCAGTTTCTTAATGGCTGTTGGCCAGAGGCTAACCTCAATTATTTGCCATGGGGGCTTTTCCATAGGGCAGCTGACAACATGGCAGCTGAGTTCATCCAAGTAGGAAAATGAAGGAGAAAGAAAATTCCAGCAAGACAGAAATCAGTCTTTTGTAAATGAATCTAAGAAGTGACATCTCATCAGTTTTGTCATATACTGCTCCTTAGAAACAAGTCACTAGGTCCAACTGCACTCAAAGGCAGCAGCCCAACACCCAAGGAAAGAGAAAAGGTTTACATAAGGATGTGACTGTCAGGAGGCAGGAATCATTGAGAGCCATTTTAGAAGCTGGCTACCACAGAAATGTCCTCCTGTACAGAGATGTAAGTTGTAGCTCCTTAGTGGCTCTGTTGCACTATTAGTCTCATTCTTACTCAAACTCAAAATTTGTCACCAGGCTACCCTGCCTTCGGTTCATAGTATATTGTCATAGTGTTATCTCGATTGGCATGAAAAATAATTATTAACTCCCTTATTTCTCCTATCATTTCAATCATAATTGTTGGGAGGGTCAGGGAAATACCTTCAGAAAGCAAGGATACTGGAGCAAGTACAAATTTGATGCCAGCTTTCATGATATCTGTCTAATATTTCTGATAGGCCTTTCTCTGAGACACCTGTTATTAAGCAGATTATTTTGATTTCTGTGGTACCTTTTGATTTCAAGGTACCTTTAGTAATGGATAATGTAGAACAAGTATATTTGTCCATTGGTATCTGGAAAAAGCTTGAAAACCAGCTCTCAGGAAGAGAGGTATATTAGGTAGGGTAAGGGCTGTACTTCTATAAGAGACTACAAAATAGAATGACTTAAATAAGATGACTATCTCTCTCTTATTCTCACTCTGTAGTCCCTCTCCCTCCTCCTCCCCTTCCCTGACTTGCTCTCGTCTCTCTCTCATTACATTATAGCTGGTATAGGTTGGTAGGGAAGTTGTGCTCCACGCAGTAGTTCAAAGCTCCAGATACCTTCCATTGTTGTTCTGCCATCATCTAGACCAGCGGTCCCCAACCTTTTTGGTACCAGGGATTGGTTTTGTGGAAGACAATTTTTCTGTGGACTTGGTGGGGGGATGGTGTAGACATGATTCAAGTGCATTACATTTATCGTGTACTTCATTTCTATTATTTCATTATAATATGTAATGAAATAATTAAACAACTCAACATATGTAGAATCAGTGGGAGCCCTGAGCTTGTTTTCCTGCAACTAGATGGTCCCATCTGTGGGTGATGGGAGATAGTAACAGATGATCAGGTATTAGATTCTCATAAGGAGCCCACAACCTAGATGCCTCACATGCATGCACAGTTCACAATAGGGCTCGCACTCCTATGAGAATCTAATGCTGCCCCTGATCTGACAGGAGGTAGAGCTCAGGCAATAATACAAGCAATTGGAAGCAGCTGTAAATGCAGATGAAGCTTCTTGCACTTGCCTACCACTCACCTCCTACTGTGTGGCTTAGGTCCCAACAGGCCACTGACTGGTACTGGTTCATGGCCTGGGGCTTGGGGACCCCTGATTTAGACCACAGATTGATAGATTAATGGTTGGCAGATCAAATCTGACCTGCTGCCTGCTTTTGTAAATAAAGTCGAATTGGAACACAACCAGCCCCATTCATTTACATATTATCTATGTCTACTTTAGCACTAAAACACCAGAACTGAGTAGCTTTTGACAGAGACCTTACCATCTGGCCCTTTGTAGAAAAAGTTTGCCAGCCCCTACTCTAGGGCGTGGTCCTTGTGTGCATGTTTTCATTCCAGATTGTGGGAAGAGGGATGGGCAAGAGTTCAGAGCAAATAATTGTATTTTAAGAAATTGTTGAGGAAGTTGTATATATGACTTTTGCTCAGAAGCCATTGGTGAGAACTAGTCATGTGGCCACACCTGACTGTAAGGGTGGAAGGAAAATGTAGTCCCTGATTGGGTGGCTTTACATTCAGACAGTACTCATGACAAGAGGATAATGTATACTGATGTACCAATATTACTGACATTTTTCAGTTAAACAATCTAATGTATAGACAAGCAAATTTACTTTCTTAATGACACAGAGACAGTAAGAAGTACTTTCTGACATCAGCAGAAAATACGTAGAGAGTTGAGCTGCTAGAAGAACAAAAACAGTTAAAGAATTGGACTAGAGATTGAAGCCAGAATACCACTCAGAATCCAAGGCAGCTTCAGAGACCTGAATATTGGGATAGGTGATTTTCAGAAGATCTACTTTCTTTCTCTCCTCCTGAAAACTGGCTTTCTAATTTTGTACTTGGTATAGCTTTTCTCTGTATCCCCTTTTCTGCTTACTCTTGTATTTTCTCTTCATTTTTCTCTTGACTATAATTTCCTCATGACTCTAGTTTTATGGCATGGCGTTTCTTGATTGATCTTTTCAGTCTCACTTCTCAAGGTCCTCTTTGTTCATTGCCTTGTTTTCACAGTATTACCCCATTCACATTTCTAAAAGGGAGAGTGAATTCAGTCCAGATTGTTGTCTTCAGAGTTTCTGGCCACTTTTGCAATGGCTTCCTGAGGGTTAAGAATTATGCTTGTTTGTGGCATTGGTGACTATAGAGGGTGGGGTCATTTGGTATAAAAGATGGCTTTCAATGGCTTTCCCTTGAACAAGGGAATGGATATGGGCAGTTGACAGGTTTACTATAACACCATAGTCATAAGAGATACAGCCTCTTTTAAACACTTAATACTGCCCAGGGCCATTATGTGTATCTTTTTATTTGTCATAACTAAAGCTTGTCAGTCTGCTCTTATTTGTGAATAAGCCAAATATCACCAATTCTTGGCCTTATGTATTTGTAAAAAACAATTCTTTGAAGTTTGAGGATTCTCCTAGTATAGATAGCAGCTGGCAGTTACAATTTGTTGATGAACATGAACCTCTTGGTAGGTTTAGCTGTAATAGAGGGACTGAGTAAAAACTCAAACTTCTTAGACGTTTGAGAAAGTTGGATTTATAACTTCACATTTTATTGTGTTCATCTTATCACTTCCCACAGCAGCAATTTTCACCTCAAAATTCTCTTGCATTGTAGGAATGAAGGCTTAGTGTGTGGAAGGCACTGTGTTGAATGCTCTACAATACGTTTATTTAATTTTCACACAAATGTTGCAAAGTAGGTACCAGTATTATCCCCATTTTACAGTTGAGGAAACTGAGGTACAGAAAGGTCAAGTGACTTTCCTCGAAGTCACAGAGCTAGTAAGTGGCAAAGCCAGAATTCAAGCATGGGTGGTTTGAATTCAGAGGCAAGTACTTCACCCCCATAGTTCATAAAGCACTTGAATATCCCATACCCCAAATTTTCCAGTGACACAGATTGTAATCTGTTTTATATCTCTTTTCTCCTCATAAACTACTTTCAGGAATGCTCCAAGAGCTCTGTATTTACCAGCTACTGATGTGTCTAGAAAAACTGTCAGAGTCCATCAAGTAAACTATGCATGTCAAAAAATATTTAGTGATATGTATTCATGATGGATGCTAAATCTTCCAACGAACCCATGAAGGTTCATTGGCTAAATGAATGTGCTTCTAGAGTTGTCTAAATAAGTATTTACTGTGAGCATAAATAGTTCACATTATCTTGGTAAATGCAGAGGGTTGATTTTCTTAGTACAGGTTATTTATACAGCCACAAATAGTCCCAGTTAGTAATGACTTTTGGGTGAATAATATGGGTTTTAAGTCTTTTACAAATATATGAAATTTTGTGGTGAGTATTCAGTGTTACATTAATATACAACTAATGTCAGAATGGCCTTTGCTGAGATAGTAATGCTGATAAAAAATTTTTTTGAAAACAGGCTGCAAATGTAACAGTTGGTCTGCAGAATTTGAATGTACTCCTCATCCCTATTTACTCTCATCTTATTCTGTCTATAAATTATGCTCTACCCTTCCTTTAACACCTGGTACAAAATGCACCTCCAGGAATCCAGTCCCAATTAACTTCACCTAATCCATCACTCCCTCCCTATGTGCTCTTAGCACCTCTAGATACAGTTCATAGAGACATTTGCTTTTGTTTTCATGTTTTTTTGTAACTGATCTTAAGGAACTTCATGTGTGTTTGTTTTGTCACATTATATAAATTGAATTGTCTTCATGATATCAGGAAGAGTCGTTGCAAACAGAAGGTGAACAGTAAATAATGTTGACTGACTGCCCTTAAAGAATAGAAACATATGTTTACTTCAGGTCAGGACTCTTAGAATACTCATTGAATACAGATTTCCTTAATCACAAGGACATGCCAGGAAGAAGGAAAGGAAAGCACTTATAGTTTTTACAACAACAAAATATAAAATTAAAAAAGAGAAAAACAAAATCCTTCAGTTTGATTTTCTTTGGGCCCACTCTGATTGCTTCAGACTGACTGATTAAGGCTGTCCAACAGTACTTTGTAAATAAAGGATAAAGTCCTCCTACACATTAATTTCTTGAAAATAATATATGGAGATTTGGATGTGTTTGATTCCTCCTTAAAGTTGCCATAATGCTTTGTAGAATGTGCTAGTGCACCACCATGCTTCTGTGGTGAAGTGAAGAAGTGAACAGGGAGGTGGTGTGTGTGTGTGTGTGTGTGTGTGTGTGTGTGTGTGTGTGTATAGAGTCTTCTCTCATAATATTGACCCCTTCTGAGATTTGTGTGACCCCTGATTTATCATCAGAAATTGATCACAATAGTTTATCTGTATAGGAGAAAAAGCAAAGCCTTGGAATTGAAGCAAGGGAATTAAGAGCTCAGTGTTTGCTTGAACTCATAAGGGAAGTTGACAGGCCTGAGTTTGGTATGATGGAGAAGTATTTTAGAAAAGATCAATGAAATTCATAGGTATTTAATAGAGAAGCATATGGACAAGTATGGCTCCAAACCCAGAAGCTTTGGGGAGAAATGTCCTGGTGATCATATTTCTCCTATACCATCCCTGGTCCCCAGCTGCACCCAAAGAATTAACTCAATTATTTTCTAGCTCTAAGGATGCTGGCCTACCCTGGGAATGACCTAAGGAGTCAACTCTGCTGGGGCTTATTGTTGCTCTCTTAAGACTAGTTTAACTTAGGATATCCAGTGCTGTCCTTCAAGCATGAAGGCAGACCAATTAATCTGCCATCCATAGGACATGGGTTTGTGTAGTTGATCAACTATAAAGGACTGGGCATTTTTGATCTTTTACTCTTTCTCACTTGGTCTCCTTTATGACCAGTGCAACTTTATGCCTGGTCTTGTGCCTACAGTTCTTTGTGTGTTCCCACGATCACAGAATGTGTTCCATTTTACTTGGTAAAATAATTTTTATGCAACTAGTAGATATAGTTAGCTATTTATATGACTGTTTCCTTCATCAGACTGTCAGCTAAGGACAGGATCATGTCTTATTCTCCTCTGTATCGCCAGCACCTAGTAAAAAGCCTCTTCATAAATGTTCTATAAATGGATGAGCCCAAGTCACAACTTGGGCTAGGTGAAGTTAGTTGCAGTAATGAAAATAGTAACAGATAACTGATATTTAGCACTTACTAATACCAGGCCTTGTACTGAGCACTGAAATGAACTATATCACTTAATCCTCACAAACTACTCTGTGTGGAGTTATCATCTACATTCATAGATGAAAACACAGAGGCTGAGAGATGTTAAGTCATTTGCCCAAAGACACACAACTATTAAGTATTACAGTGAAAATTCAAACCAAGGGATGTTAGACTCCAAACCTTCAACATTACACTGCCTGCTAGGATGTTAATCTCATGAGAAGAAAATAAGCTTGGCCCATTTGGTGGAGAGCTCAGAGTGACTTCAGGTTTCTGAGCCCAATCTAGTTTCATATTAGAACAGACTTTAATCCAAATTATCCCAGAAATCTGGAGACTTACTAGTGAAATCAGATTTTTTCCAGAAGAGGCAGACTACTCCTAATATGGGGATAAGGATGCTAGTGCTAGAAGAGACTTCTGTGGCATGGTGGTATTTGGTTTAAATACTTTCTTTATAATTCTCCTTCATCAGACTCTGCATGTTTTCTCTGTTATGTTTTCCTAATATCAGGGATTGGACCTCTAAGAATAGGTGAAAAGTGTCCCTGGCAAAAGGAATATAACTTATGACGGTCTTGAAGTGAAAAGGAGCTTGGCATAATCAAGCAGCACAAAAGTGGCCAGTGTGGCTGGAACACAGGGACTGAGTGGCAGAAACACTAGATGAGCCTGGAGACAGGAGGGTTGTGGTAGTGGTGTACTAATTCAGAGCCTCCACAGTACTTGGGGTGAGTTTAGTGGGGCAGTGTTATGAATGAATAAATAATAATAGGTGGAGATTCTCGCCTACCCTCAGTGAAGTAAATCCCTTGAATATATTGGACGTGGCCTCTTTATTGAATTATCTACTATAATGGACTGTGTTCTAAGGAAATCCAGAGTGCAGTCAGGCCCTGAATTATACTCAGAATATTTTCCTAAAGAACATAGTCTCTATGAAAAATTCAGGAGTAGAGATTTTGAACCAAGATTATACAGATAGATCTACAGAGAGATATAAATATACAGATAATTTAATGAAATGAAATTATTTAAACTCAATGTACTCTAATAGATTTATTAGGTGTATTGAAACCTTTAGTCACCAATTACAACTTAATGAAATAACAACTTAATTCCCATTCTTATTCCCTTCTTTTTCAATCTACAGTTCACATAGCAAATTATTCATCTAATGGTTAATCATCTGACTCCTCTATTAGATTCTGATGAGATAGCCTGAGGTTTGAAGAAAATGATTCTTGAAAGACACAAGGATTTATGAAACCCAGGGGGCTCCAGACAGCTGAGCTTCCTTACTTTTCTATTGGGAAGGTGGGAAGGACCCACATTTTGTACTTTTCTCCACAGAAGCATTGGATGGGGAGGAGAAGGTATGCTGGGAGGTGACCTGCCAATAAAGGGAATGGAACTAACAATAACTGAATGCCTACCATGAGTCAGGCATCTTACATTCATTATGCCATTTAACTGGCACAACAACCATTTGATACAGGTACCATTTGTTGTCATTTTACACATGAGGAGATGGAGACTCAGAAAGGCTAAGTGACTTGCCCAAGCTCATACAGCTAGTTAGGTTGTGGGGCATGGAATCTAGTAATGTGCAACTGTGGGTGCCTGCAAAGTTTGCCCTTCCAACTTATTCTGTGCCTGCTTCTCATTTTTCCTAATAGCTGAATTCTCCTTGCCTCTCAGATTTTCATCAGGAAGTAGCTTCTCAATCTGGAAATCAGGGCCCATGAGGGAGGAAAGCTCTAGTAAATATGCTTTGGTGAGCAACTAGCTTTTCTAGTTCTAGGATATGAACATCTCATCAGCTGAATAAACTTAAGGTTATTTCTGCCCACCCACCCATCCACACTGTCCCTATTGCTACCTGACACTTCATGATAACATTACCCTTCAGTCCTCTCCAACTGCAGGAAATGGAACCCCAGAGATAATTTGAGGCTGAGCTCAGAATTTATGTACCATGTATCAAAAATGAAGTGCTTTAGTCAGGTTTCCTGAAACCTGAGAGCCCCAGCTAAACTGGAGGCGAGAGGGAAGTCTTTTTGAGTATGGTTGGTTAGGGAAAGTTCAAGCCTCTGCAGAACATGGTGGTGAAGGACCTTTGACAGCCTAAGGCCAGAATAAAGGCAATGGGTGCTTGGAGTCACTAGGATTAATAATTCTTTAAAGGTGGGGACCACGTTTCATTTTTCGTTTCTAGCATCTAGTACAGTGACTTGCATTAAGTAGGTGCCCAATAGATGTTTATTAAACATTCAAGTGTAAAATTCTGTAAAATATTAATGCTTGAGGATAAGTACCTATTTGTTAATGGGCATCTTTTAAAGTAATTCAGGCTATAAGAACAAAGTCAAGAAAGTATAGTGGTTCTTTGGGGGAACGGCTATGATTAAGAGATAGGGATACTGGCAATGATGTTGCAGAGCCCTAGATTTTTGCCCCATCTCTGCCATTAACTAGCTGTGTGCCCATGGACAAGTCACTTGACTACTCTATGCCCCAGTTGTCTTATCTTTAAATATAGAGGGTAAAATGTTTCTACAAGTGTTTTATTCATATGTTCATTATTTTATGCACATAATAAAAATACCCAATATTCATTTAGCTCCTCGCAGATTACAGGCTCATGTATATCACCTCATAAAGCCTTCCACAATGTTGTGAGATAAATATTATCTCAGTTTTACAGATAAAGAAACTAAGGTTCCGGTTGTAGAAGTAATTGTAGAAGACTACTGCTAAGTAAGTCTTTTCACTCAAATCCAGCCCTCTTTCCAGGTACCACAACTCTTTTCACATAGTAATTAGCTGTATATAAATAATGTTTTCCAAGTGCTTGAAAAATCATTTGTTCCCTTAAGTCTTCAAACATCTCTCCTCCAATTGTGTTTGATTGTTAATTTACTCAGCAAATTCGTTTCCAAATTTCAAGCCAGCTGAAGTTGACTTACTAGGAATTTCACGTTCTCTAGGTCTTAACTAACAAGGCTTGTCTTTATGTTTCTGCAATAAGCCTTGGCTATTTGGTGAAGGAAATGCACATGCCCTGCTGGAAGCTTAGGCAGATTATGAGGGGCCGTACTTTTTAGCTTAGCTAGAAATGGAATCCATGTGGGAATTGAGCTACCTCTATTTCAGCTAATAACAGAAAGTACACCTGCCTTTGCTTGTATGTAGATTCATATATATTGGTGCAGATATGACATTATTAACAAACTTGTACACATACCCTTTATGAAATTTTGTCTTCCAATAATGGAAAATTTATCCAGTGACAAAATATCAAATCTACTGGACATTTTAACATATATTATGACAAATCAGATTCCCTTACCACTTTGTCCCCTTGGGAATGAGTCCTCAAATGTACCCTCTTTCCCTAGGGCATGACACACTGGCTACGTTGTCATAATTTAACAAAGTATGAAGGGACTTTGGCAGATATTACCGAATCTGTCAGATTTAACTGCTTGTAAATTCAATTAGTTGGGGGAAAAACAGCTCTGGAGAATATATCAAAATTCAATTAGTCAGCAAATTGGGGTTGTTAGCCTACTCTTTGGGGTAATTTATCAAAAGGGAAAGGGTACGTGACACTTATGATCAACTAATTAAATGCATTAGGCCCTGATGTGTTGGTTTTCAATATTCACCACCCTTTCAAGTCTATTTGGCCAGAAAACCTAGCATGAAAGAGTTCCAACAGTAGGTGTTATGTAAGTAAGTGTATAGAACGTCTAATTAAGGTACAGGTTGAAGGTGTTTCCTTGCCTCCTTCTTTTAATTGATTGAAAGAGCCTGGCTCTAAATTTTCGATACCTTTTAATAACCAATTTAAGTATTACTGGGATGATAATTTTATTGTACACGAAATACTGCTTTATTTTGAAAATCTTATCACTAATGAAGGTGTTTATAGCTATTAACTGATTATAGTAGTGCTCATTCAAAAAATGGATTTCTAGTGTGCTAATGATACATCTTAAGCATTTTGAATGATGTTTAGAGGAATTATAATGTGGAGTGACTAAACCAGAGGCTGCAAACATTGTATGGGGGTGTTCTTTCAAAGTAAATATGTCATTTCTGTGACTCATAACTTAACTTTGAGTAGATTTATCATAGGCTTGCTGTAATTGAACTGTTTCAAGGCTGTATTTTCTATTGTTTGAAATTCATCCCACAGTAGTGCAAATGTTAACAATGTTGTTTTGCTTATTTATAATCACTTGTCACCCTCCCCACTATTTGGGAAAACATCTACTGGGAAGCTTTACTCCCTCATCCCTGAAAGGAGAGGAGTGTGGCAGGTCTTGTCATTCTAAGATAGCAGTTAAGAATAACAACCCATGAGGAAAGGTCTGGATTAATTTTTTTGCCACTTGCAGCTCTGCAAATATCCCTGCTTGCTCTCTGATTTTGGTGAAGTTACAGCTTCTTTCAACTTTGGCTTCCTCATCCATGAACTCCCAATCTCTTCCAGTTTAACATTTCCATTCCCTTTTATCTGTTGGTGTTCATATCATCACACATTTGTTCTTACCTTTCTTTAGTCTTTTGCTTTCTATCTGATTGTCTTTGGGTAACCTTGGTCTTGTAGTCCTTTTCACCTTGAAACTGACTCTCTTGTTTTTATCTCCTCATGCCTTCTGTTTATTAATGCAGGACAGCAGAGTCACCTGCCTTCTAATTTTGTGCTAGGGTCCTTTGATGACATTGCTTTCCAGCCTTTCTCTCTGTAATGGGGAGACCTTTTAATCTGTCAAGTGTCACTAACCTACAGGGGAATAAATAAATTGAGGGCAACATAGAAATACAAATTAACCTAATTTATACTTATCTGATTTTTAATTAGAGCAGGACACATCAAAGTTTAATCTGTGGGTGGCAAATACATTTATTTACTAGATACTGCATCAATTTGCTCCCTGCATAACACATCCAGTTGAACTGTGGTGTGACTGAGAGGTGGAATGATATAGGAAGCAAGGAAAATATTATAGAACACGGGAATTAAGGGATTGTTATCATCTGAGCAGGGAATTGGGGAACATTGACCTTAAAGTTGTTGTAATCAGCCTCAATTATCAACTCTATCTAGGGCAGATCTTTCAGATCCAAGTTAGTTTCTCTATGGCTTCTATAACACTCCTGGGCTGTCTTTCTGATTGGTAGGTGCTTGGGGAATACAAACTAATTTTAATACTAGCCTGCTAAATGTAATTGAGAAGAAATATCTGCTACTGAAAATTAAAAATTTATAAGATAGATTATTGGTTTTGGATAATCTGCCTTTTCAGATTAAATGTATGCAATGAATTTCACATGTTATAAGGAAGATCTGTATAGCACAGTGCTTAAGAATGTATCTCTGGAGTCAAATAGATTGAATTTAAACCACAGGTACACTTTGGCTCTTTGACCATAGGTAAGCTACCTGCCACTCTATACACTGCTGTGGCAGCTCAGACAGTTTTTTTCCATAGTGGGCTGTCGAGGCTGTCCCATTCAGAGAAGATACTCTGAAATTTTAAGAATAAACAGCCTGGATAATGGCAAATCTACTAACTGATGTTTCACAGATGACTGTACCAAGAGGTACTGAGGCTCCAAAAATAATTACTATAAGTAAAAAGCAGAGAATGGGGAAAAGTAGCCTAATACATTTGAACCAACTCAACTTCTCTCTTTTTTACACACCTTGCTTGAATGGTCATACTAATAGGTACTTTATATGTTACCTCTCTCCTCTCCCTTTTTCTGTCACTTGTGCTTTGTCTGTCTTCTTTTCTTTGCCATTCACTTCTTTTCTTTTTATTTTGGCTTGACTTTCTAGTTTTTGTGAATATGTTCTTTGCATTTCTTTTATTATTATTATTGTTATTATACTTTAAGTTCTAGGGTACCTGTGCACAACGTGCAGGTTTGTTACATATGTATACCTGTGCCATGTTGGTGTGCTGCACCCATCAACTCGTCAGCACCCATCAACTCGTCATTCAAATCAGGTATAACTCCCAATGCAATCCCTCCCCCCGCCCCCCTCCCCATAATAGGCCCCGGTGTGTGATATTCCCCTTCCCGAGTCCAAGTGATCTCATTGTTCAATTCCCACCTATGAGTGAGAACATGTGGTGTTTGGTTTTCTGTTCTTGTGATAGTTTGCTGAGAATGATGGTTTCCAGCTGCATCCATGTCCCTACAAAGGACACAAACTCATCCTTTTTTATGGCTGCATAGTATTCCATGGTGTATATGTGCCACATTTTCTTAATCCAGTCTGTCACTGATGGGCATTTGGGTTGCTTCCAAGTCTTTGCTATTGTGAATAGTGCCGCAATAAACATGTGTGTGCATGTGTCTTTATAGCAGCATGATTTATAATCCTTTGGGTATATACCCAGTAATGGGATGGCTGGGTCATATGGTACTTCTAGTTCTAGATCCTTGAGGAATCGCCATACTGTTTTCCATAATGGTTGAACTAGTTTACAATCCCACCAACAGTGTAAAAGTGTTCCTATTTCTCCACATCCTCTAGGCACCTGTTGTTTCCTGACTTTTTAATGATTGCCATTCTAACTGGTGTGAGATGGTGTCTCATTGTGGTTTTGATTTGCATTTCTCTGATGGCCAGTGATGATGAGCATTTTTTCATGTGTCTGTTGGCTGTATGCATGTCTTCTTTTGAGAAATGTCTGTTCATATCCTTTGCCCACTTTTTGATGGGGTTGTTTGCTTTTTTCTTGTAAATTTGTTTGAGTTCTTTGTAGGTTCTGGATATTAGCCCTTTGTCAGATAAGTAGACTGCAAAAATGTTCTCCCATTCTGTAGGTTGCCTGTTCACTCTGATGGTAGTTTCTTTTGCTGTGCAGAAGCCTTTAGTTTAATGAGATCCCATTTGTCAATTTTGGCTTTTGTTGCCGTTGCTTTTGGTGTTTTAGACATGAAGTCCTTGCCCATGCCTATGTCCTGAATGGTATTACCTAGGTTTTCTTCTAGGGTTTTTATGGTATTAGGTCTAACATTTAAGTCTCTAATCCATCTTGAATTAATTTTCGTATAAGGAGTAAGGAAAGGATCCAGTTTCAGCTTTCTACTTATGGCTAGCCAATTTTCCCAGCACCATTTATTAAATAGGGAATCCTTTCCCCATTTCTTGTTTCTCTCAGGTTTGTCAAAGATCAGATGGCTGTAGATGTGTGGTATTATTTCTGAGGGCTCTGTTCTGTTCCATTGGTCTATATCTCTGTTTTAGTACCGGTACCATGCTGTTTTGGTTACTGTACCCTTGTAGTATAGTTGGAAGTCAGGTAACGTGGTCCCTCCAGCTTTGTTCTTTTGACTTAGGATTGTCTTGGCAATGCTGGGTCTTTTTTTGTTCCATATGAACTTTAAAGCAGTTTTTTCCAATTCTGTGAAGAAAGTCATTGGTAGCTTGATGGGGATGGCATTGAATCTATAAATTACCTTGGGCAGTATGGCCATTTTCACGATATTGATTCTTCCTATCCATGAGCATGGTACCTTCTTCCATTTGTTTGTGTCCTCTTTTATTTCACTGAGCAGTGGTTTGTAGTTCTCCTTGAAGAGGTCCTTTACATCCCTTGTAAGTTGGATTCCTAGGTATTTTATTCTCTTTGAAGCAATTGTGAATGGAAGTTCATTCATGATTTGGCTTCCTGTTTCTCTATTACTGGTGTATAAGAATGCTTGTGACTTTTGCACATTAATTTTGTATCCTGAGACTTTGCTGAAGTTGCTTATCAGCTTAAGGAGATTTTGGGCTGAGACAATGGGGTTTTCTAAATATACAATCATGTCATCTGCAAACAGGGACAATTTGACTTCTTCTTTTCCTAACTGAATACCCTTGATTTCTTTCTCTTGCCTGATTGCCCTAGCCAGGACTTCCAACACTATGTTAAATAGGAGTGGTGAGAGAGGGCATCCCTGTCTTGTGCCAGTTTTCAAAGGGACTGCTTCCAGTTTTTGCCCATTCAGTATCATATTGGCTGTGGGTTTGTCATAATAGCTCTTATTATTTTGAGATACGTTCCATCAATACCGAATTTATTGAGCGTTTTTAGCATGAAGGGCTGTTGAATTTTGTCAAAGGCCTTTTCTGCATCTATTGAGATAACCATGTGGTTTTTGTCTTTGGTTCTGTTTATATGCTGGATTACGTTTATTGATTTTCGTATGTGGAACTAGCCTTGCATCCCAGGGATGAAGCCCACTTGATCATGGTGGATAAGCTTTTTGATGTGCTGCTGGCTTCAGTTTGCCAGTATTTTATTGAGGATATTTGCATCGATGTTCATCAGGGATATTGGTCTAAAATTCTCCTTTTTGTTTTGTCTCTGCCAGGCTTTGGTATCAGGATGATGTTGGCCTCATAAAATGAGTCAGGGAGGATTCCCTCTTTTTCTATTGATTGGAATAGTTTCAGAAGGAATGGTACCAGCTCCTCCTTGTACCTCTGGTACAATTCAGCTGTGAATCCGTCTGGTCCTGGACTTTTTTTGGTTGGTAGGCTATTAATTATTGCTTCAATTTCAGAGCCTGCTATTGGTCTATTCAGGGATTCAACTTCTTCCTGGTTTAGTCTTGGGAGAGTGTAAGTGTCCAGGAAATTATCCATTTCTTCTAGGTTTTCTAGTTTATTTGCATAGAGGTGTTTATAGTATTCTCTGATGGTAGTTTGTATTTCTGTGGGGTCGGTGGTGATATCCCCTTTATCATTTTTTATTGCATCTATTTGATTCTTCTCTATTTTCTTCTTTATTAGTCTTGCTAGTGGTCTATCAATTTTGTTGGTCTTTTCAAAAAACCAGCTCCTGGATTCATTGATTTTTTGGAGGGTTTTTTGTGTCTCTATCTCCTTCAGTTCTGCTCTGAAATAAGTTATTTCTTGCCTTCTGCTAGCTTTTGAATGTGTTTGCTCTTGCTTCTCTAGTTCTTTTAATTGTGATGTTAGAGTGTCAATGTTAGATCTTTCCTGCTTTCTCTTGTGGGCATTTAGTGCTATAAATTTCCCTCTACACACTGCTTTAAATGTGTCCCAGAGGTTCTGGTATGTTGTATCTTTGTTCTCATTCGTTTCAAGGAACCTCTTTATTTCTGCCTTCATTTCATTATGGACCTAGTAGTCATTCAGGAGCAGGTTGTTCAGTTTCCATGTAGTTGAGTGGTTTTGAGTGAGTTTCTTAGTCCTGAGTTCTAGTTTGATTGCACTGTGGTCTGAGAGACAGTTTGTTATAATTTCTGTTCTTTTACATTTGCTGAGGAGTGCTTTACTTCCAATTATGTGCTCAATTTTGTAATAAGTGTGATGTGATGCTGAGAAGAATGTATATTCTGTTGTTTTGGGGTGGAGAGTTCTATAGATGTCTATTAGGTCTGCTTGCTGCAGAGATGAGTTCAATTCCTGGATATCCTTGTTAACTTTCTGTCTCATTGATCTGTCTAATGTTGACAGTGGGGTGTTAAAGTCTCCCATTATTTTTGTATGAGAGTCTAAGTCTCTTTGTAAGTCTCTAAGGACTTGCTTTATGAATCTTGGTGCTCCTGTATTGGGTGCATATATATTTCGGATAGTTAGCTCTTCCTGTTGAATTGATCCCTTTACCATTATGTAATGGCCTTCTTTGTCTCTTTTGATCTTTGATGGTTTAAAGTCTGTTTTATCAGAAACTAGGATTGCAATTCCTGCTTTTTTTTTGTTCTCCATTTGCTTGGTAGATCTTCCTCCATCCCTTTATTTTGAGCCTATGTGTGTCTCTGCATGTGAGATGGGTCTCCTGAATACAACAAAATGATGGGTCTTGACTCCTTATCCAGTTTGCCAGTCTGTGTCTTTTAATTGGACCATTTGTTTAGTCCATTTACATTTAAGGTTAACATTGTTATGTGTGAACTTGATCCTATCATTGTGATATTAGCTGTCTATTTTGCTCGTTCGTTGATGCAGTTTCTTCCTAGCATTGATGGTCTTTACATTTTGGCATGTTTTTGCAATGGCTGGTACCGGTTGTTCCTTTCCATGTTTAGTGCTTCCTTCAGGGTCTCTTGTAGGGCAGGCCTGGTGGTGACAAAATCTCTAAGCATTTGCTTGTCTGTAAAGCATTTTATTTCTCCTTCACTTATGAAACTTAGTTTGGCTGGATATGAAATTCTGGGTTGAAAATTCTTTTCTTTAAGAATGTTGAATATTGGCCCCCACTCTCTTCTGGCTTGGAGAGTTTCTGCCAAGAGATCTGCTGTTAGTCTGATGGGCTTCCCTTTGTGGGTAACCCAACCTTTCTCTCTGACTGCCCTTAAGATTTTTTCCTTCATTTCAACTTTGGTGAATCTGACAATTATGTGTCTTGGAGTTGCTCTTCTCGAGGAGTATCTTTGTGGCGTTCTCTATATTTCCTGAATTTGAATGTTGGCCTGCCTTACTAGATTGGGGAAGTTCTCCTGGATGATATCCTGAAGTGTGTTTTCCAACTTGGTTCCATTTCCCCCCTCACTTTCAGGCACCCGAATCAGACTTAGATTTGGTCTTTTCACATAATCCCATACTTCTTGAAGCCTTTGTTCATTTCTTTTTCCTCTTTTTTTCTTTAGACATCTCTTCTCACTTCATTTTATTCATTTGATCCTCAATCGCTGATGCTCTTTCTTCCAGTTGATTGAGTCGGTTACTGAAGCTTGTGCATTTGTCCCATATTTCTCATGTCATGGTTTTTATCTCTGTCAGTTCGTTTATGGCCTTCTCTGCATTGATTATTCTAGTTATCCATTCTTCCATTCTTTTTTCAAGATTTTTAGTTTCTTTGTGCTGAGTACCTAATTCCTCCTTTAGCTGTGAGAAGTTTGATGGACTGAATGAAGCCTTCTTCTCTCAACTCGTCAAAGTCGTTCTCCATCCAGCTTTGATCCATTGCTGGCGATGAGCTGCGTTCCTTTGGAGGGAAAGATGCGCTCTGATTTTTTGAATTTCCAGCTTTTCTGCCCTGCTTTTTCCCCATCTTTGTGGTTTTATCTGCCTTTGTTCTTTGATGATGTTGACGTACTGATGGGGTTTTGGTGTGGGTGTCCTTTCTGTTGGTTAGTTTTCCTTCTAACAGTCAGGACCCTCAGCTGTAGGTCTGTTGGAGATTGCTTGAGGTCCACTCCAGACCCTGTTTGCCTGGGTATCAGCAGCGGAGGCTGCAGAAGATAGAATATTGCTGAACAGCGAGTGTTTCTGTCTGATTCTTGCTCTGGAAGCTTCCTCTCAGGGGTGTACCCCACCATGTGAGGTGTGAGGTGTCAGTCTGCCCCTAGTGGGGGATGTCTCCCAGTTAGGCTACTCAGGGGTCAGGGACCCACTTGAGCAGGCAGTCTGTCTGTTCTCAGATCGCAACCTCCATGTTGGGAGATCCACTGCTCTCTTCAAAGCAGTCAGACAGGGTCATTTGCATCTGCAGAGGTTTCTACTGCTTTTTGTTTAGCTGTGTGCTGTCCCCAGAGGTGGAGTCTGCAGAGATAGGCAGGCCTCCTTGAGCTGCTGTGGGCTCCACGCAGTTCCAGCTTCCTGGTGGCTTTGTTTACCTACTTAAGCCTCAGCAATGGCAGGCAACCCTCCCCCAGCCTGGCTGCTGCCTTGCAGTTAGATCCCAGACTGCTGTGCTAGCAATGAGGGAGGCTCCGTGGGTGTGGGACCCTCCTGGCCAGGTGTGGATTATAATCTCCTGGTGTGCCATTTGCTAAGACCCTTGGTAAAGCGCAGTATTATGGTGGGGGTTACCCAATTTTCCAGGTGTTGTGTGTCTCAGTTTCCCTTGGGTAGGAAAAGGGATTCCCTTCCCCCTTGCACTTCCCAGGTGAGGCGATGCCTCACCCTGCTTCAGCTCTCGCTGGTCTGGCTGCACCAGCTGACCAGCACCGATTGTCTGGCACTCCCCAGTGAGTTGAACCTATTACCTTAGTTGAAAATGCAGAAATCACCTGTCTTCTGTGTTGCTAGTGCTGGGAGCTGGAGACTGGAGCTGTTCCTATTTGGCCATCTTGCTCCGGGTCCCTGCCATTCACTTCTTAACCATTCCTCTTCTGAGTGTATTGCCTTTCCCCTTCTCCCCACATTCCTATCTTTGTGTCTCCTCTATCATTCATGACTCTTCTCTTTTTGGCATGTGTAATATTGAATTCAAGTTTAGTTAAAATATTTGTTAACATCATCAAAACAAAACACTTTTATATATAACCATGATCAAGAAAGTGAAAGATAATGTACAGAATGGGAAAAATATTTTTAAATTATATTGCTAATCAGATATTAGTATCCAGAATATATAAAGAATTCTTACAACTCAACAATGAAAAGATAAGGGACACAACTTTAAAAAATAGCAATGGTCATTGTTTCAAAGAAGATATGTAAATTGCGAACAATCCTGTAAAAGGATGCTCAACATCATTAATCATGGAAATGCAAATAAAAAAAACAGTGAGGTGCCATTTCACATCTATTTGTATGGCTATAATAATAAAAAAAGAAACAAACAGCAAAGTTGCAGGGAAATTGGAACATTCCTGGATTGCTGGTGGGGATGTTAATTGGTTCAGTCACTGTGGAAAACAGTTTGGCAGTTTCTCAAAAGGTTAAACAGAGAATTGCCATATGACCCAGCAAATCTGCTCTTAGATATATATGTGAAAGAACTGAAAGCAGAGACTCCAACAAATACATATACAGCCATGTTTGTAGCAGCACTACTTACAATTGCCAAAAGGTGCAAATGGGCCAAAAGTTTATCAGTGGATAAATGAGTAAACAAATTATGGTACATACATACAGTGGAATATTATTTAGCCATAAAAGTTAAAGCTACAATGTGGATGAACCCTGAAAATATGCTGTATTAAAGAAGTTAGATGCAGATGTAGAAGGCTACATATTGTATAATCCACTTATATGAAAATCCAGAATAAGCAAATCCATAGAGACAAAAAGCAGATTAATAGTTTCAAGGGCTAAGGTGTGGCAGAGATGATAAAGAAAATGCTTAATGGCTATGGGGCTTTGCTTAGGGATTAGAGAAAATGTTCTGGGACTAGACTGAGATGGTGGTTACACAGCCTTGTGAATGTACTGAATGCCACTGAATTGTTCACTTTAAAATGGTTAACTTCAAGTTATATGAATTTCAGCTGCATAACATGGGTCAATGATGAATCACATATAGGATGATGGTCTCATAAAATTATAAGGGATCTGAAAAATTTCTATCATCTAGTAAAGTCATAGCCATCATAGCACAATGAATTCCTCACCTACTTGTGATAAAGCTGGTGTAAACAAACCTACTGCATTGCCAGTCATATAAAAGTATAGCACATACAATTATGTACAGTACTTAATGCCTAATAATGATTTTAAACATCTATGTTACTGGTTTATGTATGTACTATACTCTTTATCATTGTTTTAGAGTATGCTCCTTCTACCTATAAAAAAAAGTCAACAGTAAAACAGCCTCAGGTGGGTCCTTCAGGAGATATGCCAGAAGACATTGTTATCATAGGAGATGACAGCTCTGTGTGTTATTGCTCACTGTACCTTTCCTATGTTCAGATCTGTTTAGATACACAAATACTGACCTTTGTGTTACAATTGCCTACAATATTCAGTACAGTAACATGCTGTATACATTTGTAGCCTAGGAGCAATAGGCTATACCATATGACCTATCTGTAGTAGGCTATAATCTAGGTTTGTGTAAGTACACTCTGTGAATGCATGACTATGTGCACATTCTGAGATATACACATATCCCTTAAAGCTATTGATCTTGTGTTTTACCTTTATGTGTCACTTTACCTTTAAAGTTCTCTTTGTGTGCATGTGTACAGGGGTTGGGAAGAAGCAGTTCAGTATTATTTAATAAGGGGGAGAAACCCAACCCCAAGATACTCTATGAAATCTAAGGAATACAGTCTAAATAACACCTACCTACTCCTCCCACCAATATAAGAAGAGCTAGAAGAGCTAAAATCATTAATGCATGTATGTATAGGAAAATAATGAAAGACAAATATGGCAAAATAAGGTCAGTTCAAAGGATTTATCTGTGTGCTAAGAGATGAGATAGAGGCTAGTGGCATGAGAAAAGCAAAAATGGAAATAAGAGGAAAATGAATAGATAGAACTGAGGGCAGTGACCTGGCTCATTGGAAAAAAAAAGGTTTTGTGGTAAATATTCTGTATTCCGACCATGTCTAATAGGGATTTATGAAGTGGGGAAGGAGACACTGGAAGAGAGAGAGAGTAAATATGAATGTATTTGTATTCAAATCTCTAGAATAAACATAGTCATAAAATCTCTGAAATACAAATTTTCACTTAGTACTTCACTGTGCAAAATAATTTCTGAGGCAATGAAGGAACACACCAGGGCTGTTAGAAAAAGCTATGAGATTGGCAGATTAGTGAGGGAGGACTTGCCAGCTTTGAATGCCTAGTAAGTTTATTTACAGTATACCCCTGCTTGGTCCATGAACTGTAGTCTTACTACAAAAATAGCTGGAATTTTGAGGAAAACTGTTTTTGAAGTTATAAATGATCAACTGCTGTAATACTGGCTTATAAGACCAGACAGTGTGGCCACAAGTGAAAGGAGAGTAACCCCAGAAGTTCCCCTCTTCTCCCTGAGTTGTCATTAACTGTTTGATTGTTCCCAGCAGTATTATAACTCTCCTTTTTCCCTGGAGCAGTCTGCCATTTTTGCAAAGTGACGACCAATTTAATGGGGTTTACTTAATGGATTGATAAGGCTGAGGGGCAAAGTTTACCACAGAGAATAAATTGATGGTTAATGTATTTTTGCCTCCAAGGCCAGAAAGGAGACATAATGGAGAGAAAAGAGTGAAGTGAAAAGATATGACTAGGGTTTAAATGACAGCTTGTGGTCCTCTGCAGATGATTCATTTCTGCTGCTTGGCATGTGCTTTAGACCTATATGTTTACAAGGACAAAAATGGGAAAATTACTCCCTGATCCTCTGATTTTATATATGTACAATATATATAAGGACCTATTCCTAAGGTCCTTGTAAATCCCTAGCCCTTAAATAAATATACATTTGAGAGAAAATATCACAATATAGATTTGACATAGTATGGAGTAGGGAGTAGACCAGTGATTTTTTTTCTCACTGAATGAACATTTAAAACATTAATATCCTCTTGGATCACTAAGAGCAGTAAGATTGCACCATCCCCTGGTTAGTAGTATTCATAGCAAGCTGCGTAAATTTTGTTGGCAAAACTTTACTAGCCTTTGTAGCAGCCCCTGACCCAGGGGCATCTCTACAAATCCCCTTTGACAGCTGTTTTTCATATTGCACTGAGAATAGACAAGAAGAGGTAGATTTTGACTGAAACAGGAGGCATTTTGGTGAGAGTTATTTCAAGGAATTTTATTGGGAGGAACTTTTTTTCAGATTGATAATAAAAACAGGTCAATGGGCAAAAGCTTTATAACAGTATTTTAATGGCAAATTAGGTATGTTTGCATCAGTTCTGTAAGCTTTCAATGCTGGCGTTTTAGGAGACAAATGTCCTACTTTCCTACAGAATTGTCCCTGGTGTTACTATTGGAGAGAAAATTATGTACTGCATGGACCATGGGATATCTTTAATTAGTCAGTGACAAAAGCTGGGAAATCTTTCACCAATATTCTTTAACTTTCAGGTTTAGGATGGCTCTAACATGGCCTGGGTAAAGAATAATGGACTTAGTGACCCTCCAAGGCCACTTCCATTTCAGTGATTCTATTACCTACCTCTGTCAATATTTCTCCACTTCCTCCTCCCCTGCAGAAATGAGAGAAATACAAAGCAATTTGTGATCAGCTTTCTTAAGAAGCCCCTTACACAGACCAGGAATATGAGCTCAAAGTACATTACTTGAAATTGTTTAAAATGTAATCCCTTCCACCTTAGTCTTGTTACTCGGGATAGAGAACTTGTTTCTGAAATTCAGACTCTTATTTTTCTACACTCAGAGCAGGCAACCACAATCAAGATGGGGTTTGGTTGAATTCAAGTTTTTTAAACCTATTCTTCATATATAACATCACATCGTTTTATGTGTATGTGTGTATATATATATATGTAGAATTAGATGTGTAATAAATTATTTCAGTTAAGTTGTGTGAGGCTAGGGTAGGCTGCAGTAATAATCAACTCTCACATTTCAGTGGTTTCACCCAATAGAAGTTTATTTCTTCTGAGAGTCCAGGTTGCTTTCCAGGGAACCCGTTTCCATACAGTGACTCAGGGGTTTAGATTGCCTTGATCTGATAGTTTCAGCCTCATCTCTGAAATGACATATGTTCACTTCTCCTCACGGGCCATTGGTCAGAACTAATTACCTGGCTTTGCCTAACTTTAAGGGGGCAGAGAGAAGCTGAGAAATACCGTCTTCCATGTTTCCAGAAGAAGGGAATTTTTGATGTAGGTGAATACTACAGATATATACAAGTTTTAGTGTATGAGTCTGCTTAAGAAAATTTTGAGACTATGGGTTTTTTTTTAAGATATAGAATCATGACATCTGCAAATAGGGATAGTTTGACTTCCTCTTTTTCTATTTGGGTCCTTTTTATTTCTTTCTCTTGCCTGATTGCCCTGGCCAGAACTTCCAATACTATGTTGAATATGAGTGGTGAGAGAGGGCATCCTTGTCTTGTGCCAGTTTTCAAGGGGAATGCTTCCAGCTTTTGCCCATTTAGTATAATGTTGGCTGTGAGTTTGTTATACATGGCTCTCATTATTTTGAGTTATGTTCCTTGATGTGGTTTGGCTGTGTGTCCCCACACAAATCTCACCTTGAATTGTAATAATTCCCACCTGTCAAGGGCGGGGCCAGGTGGAAAAAATTGGATCATGGGGGTGGTTTCCCCTATACTGTTCTCATGATAGTGAGTGAGTTCTCAGATCTGATGGTTTTATAATGGGCTTCCCCCTTCGGCTCTCATTCTATCTCCTGCCACCCTGTGAAGTGGTGCCTTCTGCCATGATTATAAGTTTCTTGAGGCCTCCCTAGCCATGCAGAACTATAAGTCAATTAAACCTCTTTTCTTTATAAAGTATTCTCTCTTGGGTATTTCTTCATAGCAGTTTGAGAATGGACTAATACACTCCTTTAATACCTCGCTTATTGAAAGTTTTTTTTAACATGAATAGATGTTGAATTTTTTTGAAAGTCTTCGCTGCATCTATTGAGATAATCATGTGGTTTTTGTCTTTAGTTCTGTTTATGGAATGACTCATATTTATTGATTTGCATATATTGAACAAAGCTTGCATCCCAGAGATAAAGCCTACTTGATCATGGTGAATAAGCTTTTTGATGTGCTACTGGATTAAATTTGTCAGCATTTTATTGAGAATTTTTGTATTGATATTCATCAAGAATGTTCGCCTGAAGTTTTCTTTTGTTGTTGTATCTCTGCCAGGTTTTGGTAACAGAATTATGCTGGCATCATAGAATGAGTTAGGTAGGAGTCCCTCTTCCTTATTTTTTGAGAATATTTTCAGTAGGGATGGTACCAGCTCTTCTTTGCACATCTGGTAGAATTCAGCTGTGAATCTGTGTGGTCCTGGGATTTTTCTCATTGGTAGGCTGTTTACTACTAATTAAGTTTTGGAGCTCATTATTGGTCTGTTCAGTAAATCAATCTTTTCCTGGTTCAGTCTTGGGAGGGTAAATGTGTATGGGAATTTATCCATTTGTACCCAGTTTTCTTGTTTGTGTACATAGAGATGTTCATAATATTCTCTGGTGGTTGTTGGTATTTCTGTGGGGGTCTGTGGTAATATCCCCTTGTCATTTCTGATTGTGTTTATTTGAATCTTCTCTTTTTTCTTCATTAGTGTAGCTAGTAGTCTATTTTTTTTTCAAAAAAAAAAAACAGCTCCTGGATTTGTTGATCTTTTGAATGTTTTTTGTGTCTCTATCTCCTTCAGTTGAGCTCTGACTTTGATTATTTCTTGTCTTCTGATAGTTTGTCTCAGCCAAAACTGTTCTTAAGCTGATAAACAGCTTCACAAAGTCTCAGGATACAAAATCATTATGCAAAAATCACTAATATTCCTATATGCCAACAACAGCCAAGCCACGAACCAAATCAGGAATGTACTTCTATTCACAATTGCTAAAAAGAGAATAAAATGCCCAGGAATACAGCTAACTAGGGAGGTGAAAGATCTCTACAAGGAGAACTATAACCCACTACTCAAAGAAATCAGAGATGATACAAACAAATGGAAAAACATTCCATGCCTATTGATAGGAATAATCAATATTGTTAAAATGGCCATACTGCCCAAAGCAATTTATAGATCCAATGCTATGCCTATTAAACAACAATTGACATTCTTTATTGAACTAGTGAAAACTATTTTAAAATTCATATGGAATCAAAAAAGAGCCTGAATAGCCAAGGTAATCCTAAGCAAAAAGAGCAAAGCTAGAAGCATCACGCTACCCGACTTCAAACTATACTACAAGGCTACACTAACAAAACATCATGGTACTAGTACAAAAACAGACACATAGTTCAATGGAACAGAATAGAGAACCCAGAAACAAGACCACACATTTACAACTATCTGATCTTCGACAAACTTAACATAAACAAGCAATGGGGAAAGGATTTCCTATTCAATAAATGTTGCTGGGATAACTGGCTAGCGATATGCAGAAGATTAAAACTAGATCCTTTCCTTACAGCACATACAAAAATTAACTTAAGATGGATTAAAGACTTAAACGTAGAATCCAGAACTAAAAATCCTGGAAGACAGCTTAGGTAATACCATTCAGAACATAGATACGGGCAAGGATTTCATGATTGAAGACACCAAAAGCAATTGCAACAAAAGAAAAAATTGACAAATTGGATCTAATTAAACTAAAGAGCTTCTGCACAACAGAAAACCATCAACAGAGTAAACAGATAATCTACAGAATGAAAATATTTGAAAACTATGCATCTGACTAAGGCCTAATATCTAGAATCTGTAAGGGGCTTAAATCAACAAGCAAAACACAAACAATCCCATTAAAAAACAGGCAAAGGACATTAGCAGACACTTCTCAAAAGTAGACATACATGCACCCAACAAGCATATGAAAAAAAGCCCAACATCACTGATTATTAGAGAAATGCAAATTAAAACCACAATGAGATACCATCTCACACCAGTCAAAATGGTTATTATTAAGAAGTCAAAAAATAACAGATGTTAGCAAGGTTGTGGTGAAAAAGGAATGCTTATACACTATTGGTGGGAATGTAAATTACTTCAACCATTGTATATGACAGTCTGACACTTCCTCAAAGACCTAAAACCAGAAATACCATTAGACTGAGCAATCCCATTACTGGGTATATACCTGAAGGAATAGAAATCATTCTGTTATAGAGACACATGCACATGTATGTTCATTGCATCACTAATCACAATAGCAAAGACATGGAATGAATCTAAATGCTGATGAATGATAGACTGGATAAAGAAAATGTGGTACATATGCCATGGAATACTATGCAGCCATAAAAAGTAAGATCATTTCCTTTACAGGGGCATGGATGCAGCTGAAGGCCATTATCCTTCACAAACTAATGCAAGAACAGAAAACCAAATACTACATGTTTTCACTTATAATTGGGAGCTAAATTATGAGAACACATGGACACATAGAGGGGAACAACACACATTGGGGCCTATCAGAGGGTGGAGGTTGAAAGGAGGGAGAAGATCAGGAAAAATAAATAATGGGTACTAGGTTTAATACCTGGGTGACGAAATAATCTGTATAGCAAACCCTGTTTTACTTCCTTGACAGAACTCCCAAAACAGAAGTTTATCTATATAACAAACCTGCACATGTACCCCTGAACTTAAAAGTTAAAAAAAGAGAAAATTTTGATTCCTTTTATGGTCTTTATCAAAGGGTTCATACAAAAAGGGGAAGGTAGGCCTATTTATTTGTAAGTTTTCAAAACTGAATTGAGCTGAGTTTTCTGAGAAAGGGAGGCAGACACTCAATCAACAAACACATTCTTAGTACCTGATAATGGTTTGGTTCTGTGTCCCCAACCAAACATCATGTCGAATTGTCATCCCTATGTGTCAAGGGAGGGACCTGGTGGGAAGTGATTGGATCATGAGGACGGATTTCCCCCATGTCGTTCTCATGATAGTGAGGGAGTTCTCACGAGATCTGATGGTTTTAAAAGTGGCAGTTTCCCCTGTGTACTCTCTCTCTCCTGCGACCGTGTAAGACGTGGCTTGTTTCCCCTTCACCTTCCACCATGATTGTAAGTTTCCCGAGGCCTCTCCAGCCATGTGGAACTGTGAGTCAATTAAACCTCTTTTGCTTATAAAGTAGGCAATCTCAGGTAGTTCTTTACAGCAGTGTGAAAACGGACTAATACAGTACCCATAGTATATGCAGCCTCAATTTTTGAAAAATGATTTACTGCAGGATTCCTTTAAGAGTCAGCAAACATTTTCTGTTAAGGGCGAGATAGTACATATCTTCAGTTTTGTAGGCCATACAGTCTCTGTGACAACTACTTAACTTCCATTACAGTGTGAAAGTAGCCGTTGACAATAAGTAAACGAATAAGCTTAGCTATGTTCCAAACAAAGTTTGTTTACAAAAACACATAATGGGCTGTAGTTTCTAACTCCTGCTTTAAATAGAGAGACTCCCTTGTGAATAAGAAAGTTTAAAGATACCTGTTTACCAAAAGGTGAGCAAGAGCAAAGAAATTTAAAAAGTAAGTCAGTGACAGTTCATTAGAAACAAAGACAAAACTACTGTGAAATAAGTCAATGTGAAAATAGTTTCTTTATCATTTGTCACAAATGATTTACATTTTGTATCTAATTATATGTGAACCTGTAAGTTAAGATGCTCTTGATCATAAGGAATAGAAAAAAATTTAAACTGGCTTATGCATATAAATATTGGTTCATGCTATACAAAAGTTCTGAAATAGTCTTTATGTAGTTTCATAAGAGCCTCAACATATTTCTCTTTCATTCTTTTGACTCTGCCTTTTTGCTAGTATCAGCTTTGTCCCCTGACTGGCTAACATTAATTGGGGCTACTTGCTTTCATAGTCACATATTGGAGAAAGAATGGATATCTCTTTTTTAGCCATTGAACAAAAGCACTGTGCTTTCTCTGTTTTATGTGCCCTTAAACCAATTAATGTGTCAAGGGAATAGAATTACTCTGATTGACTCATACCAATCTGGGTATTGGGTGCATTGCTGGAGCTAGGGATGAGGTAAAGCCTATCCAACTGAAAGACTGAATGAATGTTTAAAAGCAACTCCATTACCTTCTACAATGACCGCTTCACCCTGTTGCAACTTGTAGCTTCACTGTTTCATCCTGTTGCAATTTGTTGTAGCATATATGTGCAGAGAGGTGGTAAGGCCTTAGGAGAATTTGTATTATTAGCAAGAACCTCAACCCAGAGATCTTTAAATGTGGATACCCACGTTGTAGCTTTTGCTGAAAGCCATTTAGACACTGCATGATGTCCCTGAGCTGTCTCAGGGAAGATCAGATTTCTTGCTGGGAGGGATGGTGGTCACAAAGGTCATTCGATATTTCTGTGTGCTTTCTGCAGATAGTCAAACTGGATATAATTAAGGTATGCAAGAACTGTGGAGAATAAATATGTTATCAGGGGAATGAACAGCTAAGGGTAAGCTGATATCCAGAATATCCTGTACTACATCAAAAGATCTCAATCTGAGTCCATCCTAACAGTATTCTATTTCTACATTCCATTATGCTATGCTCATTTTTGGTTGCCATATCTTAAAACAATGCATCAGAGTTGAAGAATGTCCAGATAAAATTACCATAGGCATACCTGTCACAAAATCCAGAATCAGAAGCAAATCCACGTTGTTGAGTCAGTGATATAATGGCATCCCACATTTTCCAGTGTAATTCAGAGAGATCCAAGATGAACTAAAATATTGGAACTTTTCAGTCCAGACAAAGACTGAAGGAATATCATTAAAGCCTATAAAATAAGAAATTAAACATAAGGTATACATAAACATATTCATTAAATTCTAATAGGACAGATGGACACATATTTTAGCTCAAAACAATTTTAAGGCAAATGAAAAGACATGCACCTTCATAAAATGAGAAATCAGTTCGTAGAAATAATAAGGACCCCCAACAATTGCTGCTAACTGGGCACATACCCCTTGAAAAACAAGTTCATGGTAGTTTAAGACTGATCTGTCTGTATCAAATGATGAAGGGCAATGAAGATGTTTTGTCGACATCCTAGAACTTTGAGTTTAGCAGTAGTGAGAACAGCTTTGCTGTACCTTGCACCATACCCCTTTATAGTTCATGTAGCAGGACTAGTATTTTCTTCTAAATATCTACTTTCTTTGCTCGCTGTACCTGTTTGTACCTAACCTTCGAGCAGTTCCATTTTAAAACACTCTCAGCCCAACTGCCTGATGAACTGGGAAGAGCTTAAAATGGGCAAGGGGCATGAACAGACTCTACTCAAAAGAAGACATTCATGTGGCCAACAAACATGAAAAAAGACTCAACATAACTGATCATTAGAGAAAAGCAAATCAAAACTATGATGAGATACCATCTCATACCAGTCAGAATGGCAATTATTAAAAAGTCAAGAAACAACAGATGCTAGTGAGGTTGCAAAGAAATAGGAACACTTTTACACTGTTAGTGGCAATGTAAATTAGCTTAACCATTGTGGAAGACGGTGTAGCAATTCCTCAAAGATCTAGAACAAGGAATACTATTTGACTGAGCAATCCCATTACTGGACATATACCCAAAGGAATATAAATCATTCTATTGCAAAGATACATGCATGCATATGTTCATTGCAGCACTATTCACAATAGTGAAGATATGGAATCAGCCCAGATGCCCATCAACGATAGACTGGATGAAGAAGCCATGGTGCATATACACCATGGAGTGTTATGCAGCCATAGGAGGGAGTGAGATCATGTTCTTTGCAGGGACATAGATGGAGCTGGAAGCCATTATCCTCAGCAAACTAACTCAGGAACAGAAAACCAGACGCCACATATTCTCACTTCTAAGTGAGAACAGAAGAATGAGAACACATGGACACAGGGAGGGGAACAACACAAATTGGGGCTTGTTGGAAGGGCATAGGGAGAGAGAGCATCAGGATAAATAACTAAGGGATGTGGGGTTTAATACCTACGTGATGAGTTAATAGGTACAGCAAACCACCATGACACACGTTTACTGATGTAACAAACCTGCACGTCCTGCACATGAAACCCAGAACTTAAAAATTTTTAAAAAAGTATACAGATATAATTGAATAGAGTACCTATACAAAGATATGACCATAGAACTGTGTAATTTAACAAATACCTTTCTGTGAGGCTCAAAAATTCATTCTCAATATGTTATTGACCATAATAATGCTGTAATTGTCAAAGTCTGGATTTTCACACAGGTTTGAAATTCAGTCATGTATTTCGATAAGCACTATTGTATAGAAATTGGAGGGTACTTTCATTCCTGGTTGCTCTTTTGTTCTTTCTGGACAATATCCAAAGAACAGTATCTTGCTCTAATAGCTATTCTTGACTGGATTTATGGCAACAGCATTTCTGTGCGTTGCTCATAGGTGCCTTGCTTAGTGCCCTGCCCATTTTTAGTCCTATCTACTTCTAATCGTGGTGAAAGAGGGTGATTGTTCATAGCAGAGGTAATAAAACATTATCTGTAAAGAGCCAAATAGTAGATACTTTAGGGTCATAGGCCATACAGTCTCTATTGCAATTACTCAACCCTGCCATTGTAGCATGAAAGCAGCCATGAATGATATATAAATGAATGAGCTAGCTGTGTTTCAATAAAATTTTATTTATGAACAAAAATTTGAATTTTATATTATTTTCATTTGTCATGAAATATTCTTTAAAATTTTTCTAGGTCATTACAAAATGTCAAAAATGTTTTTAGCTCATGGGTCACATATAGAAACATGGGATGGGCTGGATTTGGCCAGTAGGAGTAGTTTGTGGAACCCCTAGTTTACAGTGAGGATATTGAGAGGGAGACAGGGTCTATGTTTTGGCTTTGCGTCAATTCCATTACTTGTAGTGCTCCTATATTGTAAAAGTCAGACTTGTTTTGTGTTAGTTGTTTCCTCACTTAAGGTGATAACTCTGTCCATGTGTTTAAAATTTAAGCGAGCCTCAACTTGAAAGAACTAGAGGAGGTGGTTTCTACTTTGTCTCTCGTATTGCTTTTCCCTAGTATATGTTTGGAAACTGTGTAAGAAAGTAGATCAAATATTTTCTCCATGCATTGTTTTACGGTAAAAGCCTGCATGTACCACCATGCGATGTATGAGTTGTCTGCAAAGGTTAAATCCTAAGTGGACATACATAGGACATGCACAGAAACCAGCAAAATCTGACGAATGGGTGGTATAGCAAAGAGCACATATAATATAATGCAGAGCATGCATTCTAATGAAATATATTGTTGCCGGTAGGCTTATTTTGATTACAAAAATATAATTAAGTTTAATTTTAATGATAATAATAATGAAGGAGAAGGTAAGAAATAGGGAAGCCTTCAAGAACATAGATTCCTTCTTTACCATGCTATGGTAGGATGGTCATCCCCTTCTCAGATTGCTATTCACCCAGTATGAACTGGTGTAGGCATTTCAGTTATTTATAGCTGACATCCATTTTGACAGAGCCAGTCTCCATTGTGTTTGAATTGGTACCCATGATCTATTTTGAACATTTTTTTAAATGTGTGTTAATCAAAACTACTTAATTGAGTCTTGCAATGGAGCATAAGAATAAAGCTGAAGTGTGAAGTATCATCACTGATTGTAGAAAATATTTTAAAAATGATTAATTTCCAAAAGAGTGGATGATAAAATACAAATATGGTCAGTTTTCAGAAATATTGCAGATACATATAACATCCTGTTACTAACCATTAGAAATTTGGATAAATTATAACCCTTCAGGATGATACAAAAATTCCAACTTGCCAGAAAAATAGACTGTAACTGTCAGGGGTGGGGTGCAGTACAGTCAGACTGTGTAAATTAGGATTGTGGGTTTTCATGACCATGTAACAAAGGAGGCAAGGTCTCAGGTGTTTGTGAAATGAGGTTTTGGAATTATAGATCCCTGAGGAGAGTTGGTACCCTTGAATTTCTAACCTTTAGTAAAAGGGTGAACAACAACAAAAAAAATCGTACCCACGGAGAAATGGCAAGGAATTTAGCTCTTTGCCTGAGATTTGGGTGGGAAAAAAGTCTCCTACAAGGATTTATAACTATAGGCTTACAATTCGTTTGTGTTTGGAGTTTCATTTTGTATGACCCCCAAACTTAGAAGGTAGCAAAAAATTGGTTCTGAGCTAGTGTCTCCCCTGAGTTTCCTGGCAGAAGCAAAGTCAAAAGAGCTTTTGAGGAATAGGCAATACAGCCTACAAGGTATTATTGCAGAAAAAGTAACCCTTTATAAGACAAATTCACAATAAAATGTTACCAACACATGACTAAACAGTTCACCATGATGAAAGTCAGTAGACACAGCAAACAATAGAATTATATCCCTAAAAATTAGACATAGGAGAATACAGATACAGGAGATAATTCAAAATTAATGTTTATCATAGTGACTAAAAAGAAGTCAAAATCCTAAGAATTGAACAAGAGGCTTTGAAAGCGAAAGATTTACAACAGAAAAAAATAAAAGTTTTAGAAAGGAAAAGTATGATTTGATTTGTGGGCTAATTATTGGATAATATGGAGCTACAGAGATTAGTAAACTGATAAATAGACTGAGGCAGTCACTCACAATGTGACAGAGAGGGATGAAGGGATGGCAAAATATGAGAGGTTAAGAGACATGTGAATGAAAAGATTCAACATATATCTAAAAGGGGTGCTAGAAGGTATAATTAGCATGGTGGAGAAGCAATATTCAAAGAGATAATGGCTAATAATTCTTCAACACTGATAGAAAACCTGATGCAGATTTAAGAAACTCAGCAAGCATCAAGCATAGTAAGTGAAAAAAAGGAATCCACATATGTAATGAAACTGGAGAGCCCCAAAGAAAAATGAATAATGTTAAAAGCCACCAAAAAGGCAGCTCATCTATAAAGGAGCAGCAAATAGAGCAACTATAGACTTCACAACAAAAATAGTTGAGGCCATTCTTGTGCATATGGCAGTCCAATTTTCCCAACACCATTTATTGAATAGGGTATCTTTTTCCCACTGTATGTTTTTGTTGACTTTGTTGAAGACCAGTTGGCTGTAAATATGTGGCCTCATTTCTGGGTTCTCTAGTCTGTTCCATTGATCTATGTGTCTATATATTTTTAAGTATTCTTAAAGTTCTGGGATACATGTGCAGAATGTGCAGGTTTGTTACATAGGTATACACGTGCCATGGTGATTTGCTGCACCCATCAACTTGTCAACTACATTAGGTAGTTCTCCTAATGCTATCCCTCCCCTAGTTCCCCACCTCCGACAGGCCCTGGTATGTGATGTTCCTTTGCCTGTGTCCATGTGTTCTCATTGTTCATCAACCACTTATGAGTGAGAACATGCGGCGTTTGGTTTTCTGTTCTTGTGTTAGTTTGCTGAGAATGATGGTTCCCAGCTGTATCCATGTGCATGCAAAGGACACAAACTCATCCTTTTTATGGCTGCCTAGTATTCCATGGTGTATATGTGCCACATTTTCTTTATCCAGTCTATCATTGATGGGTATTTGGGTAGGTTTCAAGTTTTTGCTATTGTGAATAGTGCCGCAATAAACATATGTGTGCATGTGTCTTTATAGTTGAATGATTTATAATCCTTTGGGTATATAGTCAGTAATGGGATTGCTGGGCCAAATGGCATTTCTGGTTCTAGATCCTTGAGAAATCATCACACTGTCTTCCACAACTGGCTAACTAATTTACACTCCCACTAACAGTGTAAAAGCATTCCTATTTCTCCCCATCCTCTCCAACATTTGTTGTTTCCTGACTTTTTAAAGATTGCCATTCTAACTAGTGTGAGATGGTATCTCATTGTGGTTTTGATTTGCATTTCTCTAATGACCAGTTATGATGAGCTTTTTTCCATATGTTTGTTGGCTGCATAAATGTCTTCTTTTGAGAAGTGTCTGTTTATATCCTTTGCCCACGTTTTGATGGGGTTGTATGCTTTTTTCTTGTAAATGTATTTAAGTTACTTGTAGATTCTGGATATTAGCCCTTTTTCAGATGGATAGATTACACAAATCTTCTCCCATTCTGTAGGTTGCCTGTTCACTCTGATGATAGTTTCTTTTGCTGTGAAGAAGCTCTTTATTTTAATTAGATCCCGTTTGTCAATTTTGGTTTTTGTTGCCATTGCCTTTGGTGTTTTAATCATGAAATCTTTGCCCATGCCTATGTCCTGAATGGTATTGCCTAGGTTTTCTTCTAGGGTTTTTATGGTTTTAGGTCTTAGGTTTAAGTCTTTAATCCATCTTGAGTGAATTTTAGTATAAGGTGTAAGGAAGGAGTCTGGTTTCAGTTTTTTGCATATGGCTAGCCAGTTTTCCCAACACCATTTATAAAATAGGGAATCCTTTTCCCCATTGATGGTTTTTGTCAGGTTTGTCAAAGATCAGAGGGTTGCAGGTGTGTGGTGCTATTTCTGAGGCCTCTGTTCTGTTCTGTTGGTCTATATATCTGTTTTAGTACCAGTAACATGCTGTTTTGGTTACTGTAGCCTTGTAGTATAGATTGAAGTCAGGTAGCGTGATGCCTCTAGCTTTGTTCTTTTTGATTAGGATTGTCTTAGCTATACGGGCTCATTTTTAGTTCCATATTAAATTTAAAGTAGATTTTTTTTCTAATTCTGCGAAGGAAGTCAGTGGTAGCTTGATGAGTATAGCATTGAATCTATAAATTACTTTGGGCAGTATGGCCATTTTCACAAAATTGTTTTTTCCTGTCCATGAGCATGGAATGTTTTTCCATTTGTTAGTGTCCTCTCTTATTTCCTTGAGTGGTGGTTTGTAGTTCTCCTTAAAGAGGTCCTTCACATCTCTTGTAAGTTGTATGCCTAGGTACTTCATTCTCTTTGTAGCAATTGTGAATGGGAGTTTGCTCATGATTTGGCTCTCTGTTTGTCTATTATTGGTGTATAGGAATGCTTATGATTTTTGCACATTGATTTTGTATCCTGAGACTTTGCTGAAGTTACTTATCAGCTTAAGAAGATTTTTATACCACTACCATGCTGTTTTGGCTACAATAGCCTCATAGTATAATTTGAAGTCAAGTAATGTGATGTTTCTACCCTTGTTGTTTTTGCTCAGGACTGTTTTGGCTATTAGGGCTCTTTTTTGTTTTTACATGGATTTTCTATCTCTCATCACATACAGAAACCAGCTCAAAATGGATTAAAAACTTAAATGTAAGACCTGAAAATAAAAAAAAAATCCTAGAATAAAACCTAGGAAAAACTCTTCTGGACATTGGCTTTGGCAAAAATAATTCATAACTAAGACCTCAAAAGTAAACCCAGTAAAAATAAAAACAGACAAATGAGATGTAATTAAATTAAAACGTTTCTGCACAGAACAAGAAATAATCAACAGAATGAACAGATAACTTGCAAGATGGGAGAAAGCATCTGATAAAGGACTAATATCAAGCATTTACAAGGAACTCAAATGTCTCAAGAACAACAACAAAAACGGCCCCATTAAAAAGTGGGCAAAGGATGTGAACAGACATTTTAAAAACATTAAAATGGCCAACAAGCATATGAAAAAAAATCATCGTTAATAATCAGAAAAATGCCAATTAAAACTACAATGAGATATCATTTTATACTAGTCAAAATGGCTATTACTAAAAAGTAAAAAATAATGGATCCTGGAAAGAGTGCGGAGAACAGGGAATGCTTATACACCACTGGTGGGAATGTAAATTAATACAACCTTTATTGAAAACAGTATGTAGATTTCTTTAAGAACTAAAAATTGAACTGCCATTTGATCTAGCAATCCCACTACTAGGTATCTACCCAAAGGAAAATAAATCATTTGTATAAAAAGATGTTCGTACTCATATGTTGAATGTAGTACTATTCACAATAGCAAAGATATGAAATCAACCTAAGTGTCTGTCAATGGATGACTGGATAAAGAAAATGTGGTACATATGCACCATGGAATACTATTCAGCCATAAAAATAAATCATTTTGCAGCAGAATGAATTTTGTTTTTTGGATTTCTTTTGCAGCAACATGGATGGAACAGGAGGCCATTATCTTAAGTGAAATAACTCATAAACAGAAAGTAAAATAATGCATGTTCTCACTTATAAGTGGGAGCTAAATAATGTGTATACATGGGCGTAGAAAGTGGAATAATAGATATTGGAGATTCAGAAGGGTGGGAGGGTGGTGAGGGATAAAAAATTACTTAATGGGTAGAATGTTCACTCTTTGGGTGATGACAACATTAACAGCCCTGACTTTACCACTACATAGTATATCCATGTAACAAAATTGCACTTGTAGCCCCTAAATCTATAAAAATAAAGAAAAAGAGAAAGAATGAGGCCAAAAGAGAAAGGAATATTATCTTCAAGAGCTGAGGAAAATAACAAATCTAGAACTTCTATACTCAATATCATAAAAGAGTGTGAGCAAAATAAATGTAAATGTCCCTGAACACTGAAATAATTTACTACTCATAGAGACTTGGTGAAAGAACTACTAAAAATATATGTGCTAGAAGAAAGAAAATTGAATCCAGAAAGAAGTTAGATGCATGAAGGAATGGTGAACAGTGAAATTCGTAAATAGAGGTAAATGTAAATAAGTATCATGTAAAACAGTAATAATGTTGATGAACCACTTACAGGTTACAAGTATGATATAGTTTGAATGATGTCCCCTCAAATTCATATGTTGAAGTCCTAAGCCCCAGTACCTGTGTATTTGACCTTACATTTGGAAATATGTTTGTTGCAGATGTAATGAGTTAAGATGAGGTAATCTTATCTTGGATAGGATGGGCACCTAATACAACATGACTGATGTCCTTATAAAAAGGGGAACTTTGGACACAGAGACATGCACACAGGGAGGACGTCATGTGAAGATTGGAGATAAGCTGCCACATACCTGCAAAAGGAACAATTAAAAGCTAGGGGCAGGGCCTAGATACAGATCTTTTCCTAAGGCCTGCGGAGAGATCATGGGTCTGTTTTCTTGATCTTAGACTTCTAGCCTTCAGAACTGTGAGATAATACATTTCTGTTGTTTAAGCCACTCAGTTTGTGGTATGTTGTTACAGCAGCCCTAGCAAACTAATATAAAGTACAAAATAGATTAAGACTCTTGAAAACTGTAATAGGTAAGTATAATCAGACTTACATTTTCTCTAAGGCTTTTGTATTATAGTCTAGGAGGAGTAGAGATGTTGATCAACTTTAGACTTCAAGTCAAGTATGCATGTTAAAAATTTAGGAGTAATCAAGAAAATTATTTAAATAGAATCTGTATATCCAAATCAGTAGAAGAGGACAGAAGGGAATTGTAAAAACTCAATATGAAGCAGGAAGGAGAAAAAAGAAGAAAATAAAAAGAGTGATAAGTAAGACATACAATGGTAGAAATAAATTCAAGTATAAAATTAAGTTCAAAATGTAAAAGAATTAAATTCATATGCCAAAGGCATAGAAGCTCATATCAAAAATTTTTAACAAAATTATAAAGCTTTAGAAGGCTAGTAGAGCTAGATCATTGTCCCAAGTGTTGGTTGGAAGGTTGTTGAGATTTCACATGAATAGTTGGAATTTTAACATGGGAGCAATATTCTAATCAACGGGGTGAGCAAACAATAGCCCACAGCCCAAATAGGGCCTGGTAACTTTTTTTTTTTTTTTTTTTTGGTACAACCTGCAAGCTAAGAATGGATTTTAAGTATTTTTAACTTTTTATTTTAGATTCATGGGTACATATACAGGTTTGTTACATAGGTAAAGTCGTGTCATGAGGGCATGTTGTACAGATTATTTTGTCACTCAGGTACTAAGCATAGTACCCAATAGTTATTTTTCATTTTTTTAATCTTCTCCCTCCTCATACCCTCCACCTTCAAGTAGACCCCAGTGTGTGTTTTTCCCACCATGTGTCCATGTGTTCTCATCATTTAGCTCTCACTGATAAGTGAGAACATGTGGTATTTGGTTTTCTATTCCTGTGCCAGTTTGCTGAGGATAATGGCCTCCAGCTCCATCCATGTTCCTGCAAAGGACACGATCTCATTCTGTTTTATGGTTGCATAGTATTTCATGGTGTTCATATTAAATTTTTAATATTAACTGTACGCTCTTGACCTGGGAGAAATGTAAAACAACACAGAATAATTGAAAATAAAGGAATAAAAGAGATGGATGAGAAATATCAACTGAAAAAAAGCCAGCATTACAATGATGATGTAAAGAAAAAATATTTAAAGCAAAAAGCCTTATTAGGGATATGGAAGGTCACTACTTAATGATAAAAGACAAAACTCACTAGGAAGATATATATTTTAAACAAGTTAGTCTCAAATATATAAAGCAATATTTGAAAGAAATACTAGGAAACATTGAAATATTCACACTCATATTTGAAGACTTTTCTTTTTTTGAGATGGAGTCTCACTCCTGTCATGCAGGCTGGAATGCAGTGGCACAATCTCAACTCACTGCAGCCTCCACCTCCCAGGTTCAAGCGATTCTCCTTCCTTAGCCTCCTGAGTAGCTGGGATTATAGGTGTGCACAACCACGCCCAACTAATTTTTGTATTTTTAGTAGAGACAGATTTTCACCATGTTAGCCAGGCTGGTCTCAAACTCCTGACCTCAGGTTATCCACCCGCCTCGGTTTCCCAAAGTGCTAGGATTAAAGGCGTGGGCCTTTAAAGGCGCCCGGCCTATTTGAAGATTTTAACATCACTTTCAGTAATCAATATGAAAGGAGAAAAAAATCAGTGCTTATGTTAAACAGACTTGATTTAATGGACATAAAAAGAACTCAGGGCCCAATAATTACAGAAAATATTAGAGAAATAATAATTAGAGAAAATACTTTTTCTTTTGAGTTACATGTAAAATATTTCTAAAAATTGACTGTGTACTAGGTGACAAATCTCAAAAATACCCCAAAGCCTCTGTAAACACCACTTTCTCTGACCACACTGCAAACAAGGTATAAATCAGTTTAAAAATAGCAAAAAGTCCTTGTAAATTTTGAAATTAAAAACACTTTAATTCATTGGTTAAGAAAATGTTATGTGGGAAAGTAGAAAATATTTAGAATTGAATAATGATGGCACAATATAGCAAAACTTGTGGGATGCTCCCAATGCCAGAGATGAATTTTCAGTGTAGAATGTGTAAGAGAATGAGAACTTACAGGAGCTGTGTCCACTTTAAGTAGTTAGAAAAGGAACAATACAGTTGATTAAAAAAGGGAAGGAAATAGCAGGAGAAATGAATGAAATAGAAAACAAAGAAATGATAGAGAATCAAGAAAACCAGCATTTGGTCTTTGAAATTATTAGCAGACAAACCTACCAAAATAAACTTATTGTAACATGGATTTTACAAAGAGACTTGACAAGTCATCAGTATTAGGAATGAAAAGGGAGATGCTACTGTAGATACAGTCAAATTTAAAAACACAGTAACAATACCCTGAAAAGCTTTGTACAATAAATAAATCATAGAATTGAACAAATGAGTACTGTCATGCAAAAATAGAATATATTAAAACTGCCTCAAGGAAGAATAATTGACCTGGATAAATCTAGTACTTACATTAACGAAATTGTATCAATAGTCAAAAATCTACATACAAAAAAATCACCAGGCCTAGAGGATTTCACAAATTAGTTTATCAAATTTTTAAAGAACAGATAATCTCTATTTTATATAACTTCTTCAGAGAATTAAAAAAGAGGGAAAATTCCCCTGAATTAATTTTTGGAGTCTAATGTAATCTTGTTACCCAAACAAGATAGATACACTTTGAGAAAAATAAATTACAGATTACCTCACATACATGGAAGCTAAATGTCATGAATACAATATAAGCAGGTTAAATCCATTAATAAATTTTACTAATGAAATACTACCTCATGCTGATCTGAATTTATGCCAGAAATGTTTAAGGATGGTTTAACTTTTAAAAAAATTATTTAATATCTTTGATAACCCTAAAGAAAAAAAGTCATATAACCATCTCAACAGATTAAAAAAGCACTTAATATAATTCCATATAATTTGGTTTTAGAAACTCCTAGCAAACTCCTAGAAAACTATACAAAAAACTTTTAAAATTAGATAAATGTTATTGACCAAAAACCATTTGAGACAAAGTAATCTTACCCGCTATCACTACTTCTAAGCAACAGGAAATAAGAATAGAAAAATGAAAGTTACGAGTATTGGAAACTAAACAACCCAAAACTTATTGTGAAAGAATGATTGTCTTGATATAAATTTAAAAATAATATTCAGGGCCAGGCGCAGTGGCTCACACCTGTAATCCCAGCACTTTGGGAGGCCAAGGTGGGCGGATTGCCTGAGGTCAGGAGTTTTAGATCAGTCGGGCCAACATGGTGAAACCCCATCTCTACTAAAAATACAAAACAACAACAACAACAACAACAACAACAACAACAACAACCACCAGGCCTGGTGACATGCGCCTATAATCTCAGCAACTCAGGAGGCTGAGGTAGGGGAATCGCTTAAACCAGTGAGGTGGAGGTTGCAGTGAGCCGAGATCACACAACTGCACTCCAGCCTCAGTGACAGAGTGAGACTCCATCTCAAAATAATAATAATGATAACGATAATAATAATCTAATAATAATATTCAGGCAAACTGTTAGAACTAAAAAGAGTTCAGCAGTGTTTCTTGATAAAAAATAGAAAACACAATACTATAAAACTTCTAGAAAAACATATAGGAATTCATTTTCATGACCTAGGATTAAGAAAAGAGTTCATCATAAAAATTATAAACTTCTGCTCTGGGAAGGACACTGTGAAGAAGATGAAAAGGTAAGCCACAGACTGGGAGAAATATTGGCAAATCACATCTATAATAAGGGGCTTGAATCCAAACTATATAAAGAATTCTCAATACTCAGGAATAAGGAAACCAACAACCTAATTAAAAAATGGGTAAAAGATTTGAACAACCACTTCACCAAAGTAGACTTATAGTTGGCAAATAAATAAAGTACATAAAAAGATGCTCAACATTATTAGCCAATAGGGAAATACAACTTAAGGCCATGATGGGATGTCACTATATGCCTATCAAAATGTAAAAATAATAATTTTAAGAATACAATTATCAGTGCTAGGGAGAATGCAGAGCAGCTGAAATTTGCATACATTTTCAGTAGGAATGTAAAATGGTACAGTTACTCTGGAAAAACAGTTTGGCAGTTTCTTATAAAAGTAAACATACTACTTCCATACAACTCAGCAATTGCACTTTTGGGCATTTATCCAAAAGAAATGTAAACTTATACACACAAACCTGTACATGAATGTGTATAGAAGCTTTGTCTCTAATAACCCCCAATTGGAAACAACTCAAATTTGCATCAACAGATAAATGGATAAAACATATTATGGTATATCTACATAATGAGACACTACTCAGCAATTAAAAATGAACTTTTGATTCATCCATCAACTTGGATGAATCATAAAGATGGTGTGCTTAATGAAAGAAGCCAGTCTCAAAAGGTTGCATACTGTATCATTTTGCTTATATGACATTCTCAAAAAGATAAAACTACAGTGACAAAGTGGTTGCTAGGGTTTAGGAGTAGAGGGAGAGTGACTACAAAGGGATGGCATGAGGTAGTGTTTTGGGGTGATTGAACTGTTCTGTATCCTGATTCTGGTACTGGTTACATAAATCTATACATATATTAAAATTCATAGAACTACGTAACAAAAACTCAATTTTACTGTATATTAATTTAGAAATAAAATTCAGAAATTTAAAAATTACTTCATAAAATGGAGGATACGTACAGTATCAGAAGGTTGATCATACATCCTAGTGGGCCTCAAACAGGCCCACTTTATGCTTTTATCCTGGTGTAATTATTAATAGTATCAATTGTAGAATTCTGCTTGAATGGTAAATTATATGCTTATCCTAAATATGAAACTGTATTCTTACTGTGAATATGAAACCATTCGTTTTAATTTTAAAGTATACAAAACAAAATTAAGAATATATTGCTTTTGTTTACCATTTATATGTAGTAGCATAGAAATTGCATGGAAGAGAAATAAAATCTTTAGGAAGAGAGGGATAAGAAAAGAATGGGGGCTTCAGCTGACATAAATATGACAAAATTAGAAATAAAAAATTCAAAAATAAATATAAGGTGGCTCTCAATGGAAATTCCAGAAAAGAAGAAAATGGTATTTTGATTAATAGCTTATGTTTATGTTAGAACCTTGATCAGTTCTTGAAGCAAATGGGTGATAAAAATGGTGGTCCTCTTGGTTTACTGAAAAGTGAAATGATATGTGCTGATGTCACATATCCTCTGACTGTTCCTGATGAACCTACCTCATTCTCTGATGTCCATGAATGGCAGTTGCTATAGAAGTCTGTGCATGGCAGTTACATGAACAATAACCATTGTGACAAAGGGAACAACTATTACCCTAAGCAAAGAGAGAAATTAGAGACACAGTAGCCACACAAAATTAAAATATATTAAATATTACTGTTGTCTACTTCTTTAATGGGGAAAAAGAGCATGTCATTAGTGTCAAGCGCATCCCAGAGTAGGCTCTCTTTAGAAGAATAACTCAGTGCAATAATGTGAATTGCTTTGTGTTTGATTTTGAACATGATTAAATTGGCAGGTACTGGGTGGGAGTATGTTGTTCAGGATAGAACTTTGCATAACTGGTAACTATAGCATTTTTCTCAGACACTATCATTGTCTCAAGCTATGATGCACAATGATACACAATGCTGTGATACGCAAGCTGTGATACACAATGTTAGTTATCATTGTGTCAAGATCTCATCCTTAACATCTGCAGTGATTTGTGCTCCCTGCTCTCAGTCAAACCTTCTTAGCCTGGTATCTAAAACCCTCCATATTATGGCCCACCCTATCTATCTAAGCTCTCATACTAATGTTTCCCATCACACACCATTTACTGTAGTCATCTGTCTCCTTCATTATCCTAGAAGCACACTGAGTTTTTCTCCCCTCCACACATGTTGTTTTCCTTAAGTGGAATGCCCTAACTTCTCTTCCACACTAATCTATACCCTGTAACACTCAATCCAAACCTCTCTGGTCCATGAAGCCTTTCTTGACTAGATCAACCTTCACTGATCTCATTTGAACTATGGCACTTACTATTATGAACACAGATTTATAGTAGTGACACTTTCCATTGATTGTTGTTGTTTCAAATGTATTACTCTTCTCTTCCTCAGAAGATTATATAGGCTATTGGCAAGGCAGTGCTCATATCTCATAAGTCTTTTTGACTCCTTGTAACGCATGATAGGTGCTCAATAAACGTTTCTGACTGGAATGCCCATTCCAAATTATGTTTCGCCGATTTAAACAATCACAAACTGATCACTTTTATTGTCAGCTACTCCCAGAACCTCTTTTCTCTCCTGTGATTTTCACTCTTTAGTTAATCATCAAGTATTTTAGAGATATAAGACCAAAACAGTATATTCACCATGAAGTCATTTTACAGTTCTGGGTTTCTGTCTGCGTTTCCTGGTACTGCTTTCTATCTTTTAAGAATACAACACTACCAAAAGCAAACATGACTTCTTAAAGCAATTTAAAAAAATAGCCTCTTGTCCTCCAAGAGAGCTTAACCTCTGCTGAAGAACAAGAAATTAACTTTAGATTCTGACCAAATTTTTGCCAAGAGTCTAAAGTTCCTTGGAGGAATGGTATAATAATCATGCTTGTGGTTGTAGTGATTGCAATGTTAGCAATCCTGGCCTGAAAATATTTTACTATAGGCATAGAACATGAACTTTTCAGGAAGCCAAAAACAGTGAATGGTGATCATTGATGGAGGTGAGGATAAAAGGTTAGAACCAGAATTAAAGTCTTGGCTGAACTCAGAGATACAGGCAAAGGTTAGGTCAGTACAGCTAGGCAAGATCTAAGCAATGGTACAGGCATAGCAGAGATCATAACAGTTCTCAAAAGAACAACAGGAATTCTTTAAGTTGAATCAACATTTATTTCATCCAGAACCATTTAATTTAATTCCCATTTGGGCATGAGCCCATCTCAGTTCAAGTCAGCTTAAGGCCATGGAAAGCCAAAGTAAGTGTCTTAATCTGCTTTGATTGGGAAGTGTGGAACCACAGGGAAAAAAAAAAAATCACACCTGCATTCTAGCAAAAGAGCATTCTAACAACAATAAGAACAGAACGGTACAAATAATATGTATGTACAGGATTTACTTGAGGTGTGCCACAGTATATTGTAAATTGGAATGCAGAAGTGCTTTGTAGACGACTCAAAGACTATTGATTTTGATACTGCTGAAATAAGAAGTTATTCATGCATATGGGTTCTGTCTGATACAATTCACAGCCCAGTTGATTAGCTTCCAATAAACCTGAAAAAAAGGAGGATGGCAACCTCTGCTTTAAATAATGAAGAATCATTACAGCTTATTAAGATATTCTGGCATGAGGGCTGAATCTGTCTTAGTGTTTCTTCCAGCATAGAAAGTGGGCGATTTGAGAACTAGAATCATGGTAGAAGGGATGAATAGATGACAGTTACTGCACATGATGCTCTGCTGGTAGTGCCTGGCAAGGTAAACATTCAAGACCTGTCAATGACTTGGCCTTTCAGTCAGTGAGATGACTATCAACTCTCACTAGTAAAGGTGAGAAGTATTTTATTATTCCTAGACACCACACATTGCCTATGTGTTCATGAATCCTTTGACTTTGCTCTTTTTCTTGTTCTTCTTACAGCCTTGTTTTTGCTCTTCTACAGCTATCATTGCTCATGCTGTTTTTCCTTTCCACTCTAAATACCCTCTCACTGCCTGCCTAACAATTCAAATTCTACTCATCCTTCAAGGCTCAGCACAAGTCTGACTGTCCTACAAAGCACTATTTGGTTATTCCTGTGGATGAGTTCTGCTGGTTCTGATCTTCTAGTTTTCTTTTGCAGCAAAATATCAGTCAGCATTCAGTCATTGTAATTTTGTTTTTCATTCAAATTGAACTTAAGTTGAATATTGAAACACACACATGTATTTATCTAATGCTTCCACAGTGCCTGGCACCACCATAGCTACACAGCTATACCATATTCACACACGACATTCGTTTCAGAATAGGGTCATTGTAGAATTTATTGTCCAAACTAGGATACTTTCCAGTGTAAAAGAGGATGGCCATTAATAATTATTCTGGACTTCCTTTGAAATGCTTCTAAAAATAGGATGGGCTAATAGATGGGTAGAGAGAAAATCAATGAACAGATGTGTGATAAAGTGCAGTAATATGCTAATGGCAGATTTTAGGTGGTGGTCACTGTAAAATCATTTTTACCATTTGTGTATGTTTGAAAGATTCCATGAGAAAATATTGAAAAAATATAATTATGCTGAGACAACGCAGGTAAACTGAAATGTTATGGTCAACCCTTGCTCAGAGCTGCTGTTATTGACCTCAGAGAGAAAAGTATGAGTAGGTAGATGGAGGAAAAGGAGTGAATAGAAAGCAGAGTAGCTAAGTGGGCAGGTATGGTATAAACTAATACATGCATTTAACACCTAGAATTAGGTATCTGGCTTTAACATCAAGACAGTTCCAGGCCAGATGTGGTGGCTGATGCCTATAATCCCAGTGCTTTGGGAGGCTGAGGTGGGAGGATCGCTTGAGGCCCAGAGTTCAAGACCAGCCTGGGCAACTTGGAGAGACCCTGCCTCTACAAAAAATTAAAAAATTAGCCAGGTGTGGTGGCACATGCCTGTAGTCCTAGCTACGTAGGAGGCTGAGAACAGAGGATCGCTTCAGCCCAGGAGTTTGAGGCTGCAGTGAGCTGTGATTGCACCACTGCATTCCATCCTGGGTGACAGAGCAAGACCCTGTCTCTTAAAACAAGAAAGAGTGACAGTTCCATTTGTCTGATACCGAAAATGATGTAGTTTGGTTGATAAGGAGCTTTTGGCCATTCTATTTCAAATGAGTTCTAAGAAGGAGCAACGATATAACCAACGGAGGAGAACTAGTGAGTAGGAGTCATTATATTAACCTCCAACCTGGCACTTATGTAGCACCAGACCTCTGTGAAGCATGTCTTTGGGAAGCAGACTTTTTGGTTTGTTGATTTCAGTAGCAGTAGTTGACATATCAGGTGGTAAGCCTAGAAACATTCATTGAAAATCCCCAAGAAATGTTGGTCCTCTTATTCGTTAGTTTGCTTTACATGACAGATGTGTTTCTGAAAGGAAAATGTGGATTTTAATTATTTTAAAAAAACAGGCTGTATTTTCCTAAGATCTAACCCAGTGGTTCTCAAACTTGGCTTCACATTGTAATCATCTGGGTCGTTTTATGAAATACTGGTACTTGGGGCCACCCCGATTGGTTTTGATTTATAATAACTGCATAAGGAGTATGGTCTGGGCATCAGGATTTAAAAAACCTCCCCAAGTGATTCTAAAGCTTGAGAACCACTGATTTCACTCTTAAAGATGCTGACATATCTTCAATTTCAAAGAGCTCTTGACCATATGGATTGCTCCCCAGTGAGGCTGAAACTGTTACGGAGAGAAGAGGGTTGAGTCCCTGTTTGTAGGAGAGAAAGGCAAGTAAGAAAGAATTGTGTGAAGTTTTGCTCCGTGGATCAAAATTTAAACTATAGCACTACTTCTACCAATTTTCATGTCTTTTGTCTTACCTCCTGCAATCCATAGTCATAAATTTAATAATCATTTAATCATGATACTATACCCCTAATTTTTCCATCTTGTATATTTGGATATTTACGTATTGGATTTTCTCAGATTGAGGTTCACCTGTTGTTTTAGAGCATTATATATCTAATTAGGCCATGTAATGCAAAACACCTGTCATCTGTCTCCTGTCATGACTAATGGTGAAACATGGCTAGATGGGGACGGTGAGGAACATTGTACTATCCTGTTTCACCTGTTTGATGGAGGTGTCTTAGGAAGTGGGTAAAAGTAGTATTTTACTAGAAACTATCAGCAGGAAGCAGATAGTAAACAGTCTATTTTAGGCACCTATATTTTTTTCCTTCCTCGATCAATAAGACCATTCACTACTTACATTATCTATTGCTTATCTGTAATTGCCTGCAACAGTGACATGAGCATCCTTTTTGCAGAGTTCTAGTACATGGTTGCAGGTCATCAGGACTTGAGTGGTTTTGTCACTTGTCAGGTAGGAATATCATTGGGTAGACAGTGTATTTGATTTGCTGGTGAGGACACTGATTTCAAAAGTCATTGCTTATTTAACGTAAAATATCAACTGGAGTTGCATTACGATTTTAATCTTTTCGGGATATCAATTATTAGAACACAAAACTGTCTGTTATATTAGTGTCCGTTTTACATTATTTTTAATATGCCCAGAAAACTGTTAGATTTACCTCCTCTATGTATGTTTTCAAAGCAATGGAGCTTTAATGGAATTGGGATTCATATTTGAGAAAATGAAGTCTGTGATATTACGAAAACCATTAATTCTATCTACCTTTCCTTTTTGTTTTTCTTTTCTTTTTTTTTCATAGCTTAGTTTAGAGTTATTGCTCTAAACCTAGTCCGTTATTTATCAGGGAAGCTTAACTCCACATTTGATTGGCCTTGGCTTTATTCAATCTAACTACAATAATTTGATTTTTTATATAAAATATTCAATCATGCTTTACCATGTGGTGAACATCATTTCTACATAAAAGCTACTTGCTGTTCTACCTTTGGAAACCATTAAAGAATCTCAGTAAGGGTTTTCTAGCCATCTGCCTCCCTTTCAAACCTTGTGTTAATGTAGACATCTGCAGTGGTGACTCTAGGGTTATTAAACTGCAGTGTCCAGTTAAATGCCCTTGTTGATAATTATCTAGAACTCTGGTCTACATTAAGAAATCACTTCTATTGTTTTGACATCAATGTGTCTTAAAGTGGACTTTCTAGTTTTACTGCATGGAGATGTATACCTATCTCACATGCATCTGTCTTTCCAGTGGGATACCTCTCTTTAAGAGAGCCATTGTAATAAGATACACACTTACCAAACATAATAATTGTGGTGCAACTAATCACATTATTAAAGTCTTCTTCACTTTGTTGGAATAATTCTCCATGATAGTTCTTTAAATTGGAGTTTCCCTAGTACATTTAAATATCTGTTTATAAATCTGTAATTGACAGAAAATGAAGGAGGTGAGAAAAATAAGCTCAAGTGCTGTAAACTACTGCCAACTGGTCCAGAAATTGAAACAAATAATCTCTAATACTGTAATATAAATCAATGGGGAAATGATGCAATTTACAAAAATTCAATTTAGACTCGAATTTTGTAGAACACATAACACATTTTTTGCCCAGGGTGATGAATATTTGTATTTGGATTAATGGTATCATAAATTTTTTTAAACAAAAAACTATGTCTTTTAGTTAACAATTTAACTATTTTATCTAAAGGAAAATGTGTAGTGAGATATGAAATGAACCTATTGTCTCTAGCCTCCACATTAATTTGTAATAATTTCTATAAATTTTTATTTGTAATATTTATAAACATTTCACATTTTGATGGTAATAAACTTAAAAACATGTCAACCAGAGAGCAAAGAAGCAAAATCGAGAAGAATTTTTTTGTTGTTGTTTCAGCACTGAGGATCACTGAAATGACTTAACATCCATGAAATGATAAGTTATTCAGTTATGAAAGTAACCTCCAAGTACTGTAGTTAGTTAGGAGCATCAATTTTGACATTCAGTACAAGAAAAAAGTCACTTTTATATAATGAAATAATATCGCAGTAAATAGTGAGCTTCCTGTAAACCTGTAATTCATGACACTTTGCACAGCTATCTTGATCTACTGAGTGAATTTGTAAGAAACAGTAAGAGGTAATTTTCTCGTTTTGTGCAGAGTTTTTCCATTCTATCACTAAATACAGATATCTGAACTAAATTATAAGCACAGAGTAATATTCAGGGTACATGAGGAGAAAAAGCAATTTAGTGACCGTTTTGTGTCATTAAAAGCTGAAGCAAAACTCCCAAGCCTGCAAACCACAAATTCTGTTTATTGCCAGCATAATCTTGGCAGTGATGAGTTATGTTCATGCTATTCAGTGAGACAAAAGAAGGGTCAACTACTTTTTCAAAAACATTTTTCTTGCTTTATAAGCATTTGGAAAGCATTCCTCAGGGCTTTCACTGACCTTATACATTGGAGTATATTCTGAAAGTAAGTAACTTTGGGAGGTTTTAGCAGCCCAAAGGAAAGAGAGGGCAAGGCTGGGACAATATTTTCACTGCACTAAAGGTTGAGTGTGTTTGTACGCATACAACTGAATTATGTTTCTCTGACCAATTGGAAGTGCCTCGAGGACAAGGATCTCAGTCTTTGATTTATTTGGAATTTCACGATAATACAGGGCTAGCTCATAGTAGGCACTCAGTAAATGTTTGTTTAATGACACTGAGAAAATGTGTCACATGGTGTCTGTACAGTGCCAAGTCCATAGAAAGCACTCACAGTTGATTTTTTTAAATAGTAAATGAAGTCATTCAGTTCTTAGATATTTTGGTTGACTGTACATATTCCAAAGGCATGGATTCAGATTAAGTGCTCACCACTTCAGAAGGTGCAGCTAACATTTTACCCCCAAATTGTTAATGCTTAACTGTTTCTTATCCCCAAGGAAGCCCATTGATCCATGGTGATAGAGCCTTTCCAGAAAGAAGGAAAAACTCCATTTGATATGGCCACAGAATCTGGCAGGAGGATTCACTTTTAGATTTCAAAGACAAGTAGGGAATCGATGGGGCAATGATAACATGAGTTGAATTTCAAAACAAATCGTGACTTCAGGTTTAATACATTTCGACACCAATTCTAGTGTCTCTTCTGAATACAACTGACCTGCTTGGCATCAGTTTATATGATACCTGTTATTCTGCTTATATTTTTTGTAGAAATATAGACTGACAAACTACTGTCTGCTTAGGATTCTGCTTGAGACCAGCTCAAGAAGTTAAGCAGTCGCTGGTATGCTTCATTAGAGGATTTAATTGACCTTAAAATGCAGTGAGTTTGTGTGTGTGTGTGTGTGTGTGTGTGTGTGTGTGTGTGTGTGTGTGTGTGTGTTTACTCTCATTTTGAGCGGCTGTGTTTACTCTGAGTGCCTCTTTTCAATATTCTTAAATATACAGTAACATATATTTCAATGTTATTACTGCGCTTATGTTCCCTCTTTGAGGCCACTTGTTTGCTTCAGACCTTTTTTGCTGCCTCTTCTGATTTTGGTTTCAAACTAGTTTTTTGTTTTGTTTTGTTTTGTTTTTTGCATTTTTATTATCCCTCTACAAAGGTAATTTAAATTGGTTTGGAGAGCCTTTTAAAGACCACTTTTCAAGCTCAGAGTTTACCTCCCTGTGATTGAAAGCCACAGTAGAGTAATGGAGGGAAAGTAAACACTTTGGCTTATATGGTAATAATTACCACTTCAAAAATGTAAAAATTATTAATTCAGAAAACTTCAAATGCTCTCTGGTCACACAGTGTAAAGTTTTAGGACTGCAAGAGAGTTCCTATGGTCATTTGGTAATTCCTGAGCCTTCTGGAAATTTAATAGCCTCTGAGTTTTTCTTTAGCCTGAGGTGCAAAAGGATCCTGCTGCTTGCTTCACTGGGCTTGAAAATAGCGGGCAGAAAAATATCTTGTGCAAACACAGTATGCAAAGTCTTTCGTATACAGATAAATTTGCAGACTTCCTTTCAGTAGAAAGTGTTAGATAACTTTCAGTGGTTGGATAACTTACACTGAATCAATGGCACCCTCTTGTCTGCTGCCCCTTTAGACCACATATTTTTAAGATGGGTGACAGGTTCAGAGATGTGGGCCTAGACTGGAGAGCTGAGTGAAGAAATCCAAGCCCAAGCGGGAAGCAAGCGGACAGCTTTGGTCTCATTAATGCCTATTTTCAAGCAGAAAACAAGCTCACCTAACCAAAGGGAAAATGTGTGGTTCCTGGGTTAGGGGGTGTTCTATATTGATAACCAGAATGCAGGATGCTGAATGAGTGAAAGTGTTTGCTGTACACAAAGGGATGGGTGGCTGGGTGGAGATGGAGTCAGGAGGTAGGAAAGGGTCAGATATTGGTAAATACGGATGGGAAAAATGTGGACTGAATGCATTTTGAACAAATTTGATCATTTTTGGGGGAGAAAATAATAAGGATGACTGCACTTCAGGAGAGAAGAATATTATGAACGGTGGGTTTTGAATACATTTAAATATTTATGAAAATATTTTCTTTAGATTGTTTCAATATTTTGGAAAGCAAAGAAATGTTCTCAAACTTTATTTATTTATTTTTTGCAAATTTCTCCTGGAAGGATTTGGCAATACAGGCAGCACTGTACTAGGCTTCTCAAAACATAATAGTAGGTTAATTCTCCTGTGTGACTTTCATCAGGTAACTTATCTTTTTGTGTTTTCAACCATAAATGTACTTATTATTCAGGCTAGCTGTGAGATTAAACAGTATGTACTGTTTATCCATTTGTTTATTCACTTATTCACTCAGCAAATATTTATAGAGAGCCTAACATGTGTGCCAGACACTTCATAGCACAATTTGTTAATTCAGTGAATGTTTATTAAGCACCTACTCTATACTGTTAGAGCAGAAAATATAAATATATTATGGAGGTCTCTCTTTTTCAAATTTCTCATTCACTCCGTGTCTTTTAAAAGTTTACTTTTTACTTCTTTATCTAGATTTTATTATAATTAATTTTAAAATCTCCTTGGAAGTTGGCAAGTTATCACTTATACATAAATAAATGATATATATGGAATCAATTTAAAAAGTATAAAGCAGTGTATATATGTGGAGTGATGTTACTATTATCTATGGTCACTTATCACTCTTGATGGGGCAATGATAAACAGCTCATAGAGAGGCATAGAGTGACTAGATCCCCACTCCCTCCCATAGAAAATGGCATGGCAACAGCTGGATGGATCAGAATGTGACAAATAGAAAAAAGAAGTTTTTCTTCCCTGTAGTCTGTCATTCCATTTTACCAAAGCTGATGTACTTTGGGACAGTGTGGTTGTTAAGCCTCCCTGTGGGTTGCAAGTATGCTTTTAACTGACTATTGATGCTGCTGCTACAGACCACCTCTGATTTTCTTTTACATGCTTTATGCTGTGAAGAGGTTTTTATTTATTTATTTATTTATTTATTTTGAGACGGAGTCTCGCTCTGTCACCCAGGCTGGAGTGCAGTGGCCGGATCTCAGCTCACTGCAAGCTCCGCCTCCCGGGTTTATGCCATTCTCCGGCCTCAGCCTCCCGAGTAGCTGGGACTACAGGCGTCCGCCACCTCGCCCGGCCAGTTTTTTGTATTTCTTAATAGAGACGGGGTTTCACCGTGTTAGCCAGGATGGTCTCGATCTCCTGACCTCGTGATCCGCCCGTCTCGGCCTCCCAAAGTGCTGGGATTACAGGCTTGAGCCACCGCGCCCGGCCTGTGAAGAGGTTTTTTAAAAAGAAAGATCCATCTCTAGCTCTCTCCCCTTGAATAGGGTAGATTAGATTGGTTTTGTAGGGCTGAGTTTTCACCAGTATTATAGTTGTACTGGATTCAAATGCTTGCAGGGAGCCCCTGCTGAATTGTAAATGTACCAATCCCCAGAGTGTAGCTCAGTGTACCTCTGCAAGCAGTCAGTAGTTTTTCATTAAGCAGTGATTTGATTAGATAAAAATAAAAGTTGCTTGAGCATTCATTTTTGCAGCAGTGCATAACAAATTTATGCAAATTCCCGTGTCAGTAATCTGCATGCAAAATATAAAAGTGTGATTATCAAGCCATGTGCACCTGTATTGAAGTTTAATCAGGTACAAATATTAATGGAAAGAATAAAGCTTTTAACAAAAGTCACAGCTGTTTGAGGTTTGTAAAATACTGCAATGAGAGTGTTAGTATATTAAGGATAATTTTAGCATTTTCAGATTAAACAAAATTTTCTTTTAAAGGAAATCCCAAACAAGGCAATTCTTTAGTGGCACTTGGGAAATGCAGAGAAATAAGATTGGGCTAAATGATTTGGCTGTTTAATAGTAAAGGTGTGACCAAACTGTTTGAAATATATATTAGGGAACAGGTCTTTATTAAGAATTTTATTGTATTCTCAAGGACAACTAGAATGATTCTAGGAAGTAAATGGATATTTTATACCTAGCATGGTGTCTAGCATGTAATAGATGCTCAATATAAATGTTTGTAAAACTTATTCCTTCATTCATGCTGATTCATTGCGTAAATCATTTAAGATATTGTAAAAGGAATAATGTATTGACTTCCAAGTTTGTAAATGAAAGGCTGTGTTTTATAGTTTACAATGGTAAGAAAACAAACAATAATATTTGTTGAATGCTAGGAACTGTGCTGGACACATTACATACATTCTTTTAGTTCATTCTTCTAACAACTTATATAGTAATAGCTTACTTTTAGAGATGAAGAAACTGAACCTGAAATAAATCAAATCCATGGCCACAAATCATAGCTAGTCTGACTCCAAGGTCCTGATTTTTCTTCTGTATCACAGAATACATATTATTCCATAATTATCTCAAATAATGCATGGTTACTTCTAGGAGAGCGCTGGTATAACTTTTGGCTACTTGTATAAAATTTATCTGATAACCTAAGAATCTAAATCAGAACCCCACAAAACTTTGAGTTAAAGCATGAACTTCCAAATGTAGAAAAAATACTATGGTGAAGGATTTACCCCTGCAAATGTGATTTTTAAAATAATATTTATTTTTTTCTCATCTTTAGAATAGTGATCTGAGTGCCACTGGACAAGAGAGAGGCTAAATAGTGATTTTCTAAGTCTCTGTCTCTTACAATGTGTAGTATGGAATGAGTCAGAACTTTTTTTCCTGAATATTGTTCTTTAAAATTGAACATAATCCCATCTTCATTCATAGCAGGACTAAAAATTAAAAGGTATAATTTAATGCTTCAAGTTTTCCACCCTGTTCGTTTTTGGGAATGAAAGCCCCATTCCTGTTTATTTTCAGGGGAAGAACAGAGTGAGAAAGGGGGTCATTTCTGGGCTTAAGTCAGATGTGGCTTTCATACCTTGATAGAAATAGTTCATTGAAATGGAGAAAAAGTGATAGCCCCGGATTAAGTTATTCTGTAGGCCATAGTGGTTCACAGAATTTGGAAGACCTATATCATTCCTTAGCTCAAAAATACAGTTTTCCAGTCCTTAGATCTAACATTTTATCCAGGCATGCAAAGCTCAAATGATCTGGCCTCAATTTACCCCTTCAGGGATATCTCTGGTTAGTCTTTACAATAAACTAACCAGACTAGTGTACTTATCCTTTACTGAAACTTTCCTTCTTTTCTCATGTCTTTTTTTCTCCTTTTGTGTCATGTTCTACCTCTACTTGCTTCCACTCCTCACTCCACCCAGATACGAATCTTTTCTTTCAAGGTCCAACTGAAATCTCATCTGCTCCATGGAGACTTTCTTGAAACTTCAGCTCACAGCAATCTTCCTTTATGTGTATTCTTGTAACAATCTCTGTTTCATTGCCTATGCCTTTTCTCTTCTTCCTTCCCTCCCCTGCTCCCCTGCTTGCTTTCTTCCTTCCTTCAACAATTACTGAGACAGTGTCTGCCAACCAGAACATATTTGCTTCTGGGAATGCAATGGTGACTCAGGAAGATACAGGCCCTACTCTTATGGAGGTCACACGTAAATGAAGCAGACAACCACTAATCAAAGAAACAACCAATTGCTTCCCGGAAGTGAAAGAATGTGGTTCGAGGAGAGTGGATGACAAAGGGGCCATATGGACTAAGAAAACTGACTTAGGGAGGGGGACAGAAAATGCCTCCTCAGGAACTAATAATTAAGCTGAGGTCTAAAGTTGGAGTAGTCGTTAACCAGGTTAACGACTGGGGTAGAGGCTGCAAAGAGCATTGGAGGCATGGGAATGGCTTATGGAAAGGCCCTATAGAAAGAGGATGAGTGTACTTATATGACTCATTTTTTGTCGTTCACGTTCTCTCTCCTCAAACATATTATACAATGCTTTTGGATGTGAATGATGTGTTGTTTTTATTTTTACCAAATTCTTTCGAAGGGACTTTCATTATCATTGAGTCCAAACTCCAACAGGCCCTGAGAAGTTCAGTGGTTTACTGAATGTGACACACATAGAGACATGGGCCTCCTGTACACCCCCTCCTCATGCCCAGTGTTCTTTCATTGAAATGATTCTTTATAATTTTGTATAAATTTAGCCAGTATATATCTGGAATAAGTCTCTGCATTTGGAAGATGGTTCATTTACAATTGGTAACTGTGTAATCATGTATGGAATAGAGGAGAGCAGGATGGTACAGAATCAAAAGGTGTTTCATTACATGGAAAGTTTTATGGGACAAAGAGGTACATGTTAGGGAGGAAATTTACATTTGTAAAGGACCATGCTAACTAAGCTTTGGAATGCATAGGGTAAGGATTCAATCTTTGAAGAAAATCTGTGTGAAATAAGATACAAAGAACATTATGATGATTAGAATTCAGAGAGCCTTGGATTTAATCCTGTTCCAAATACATTTGTTAAAACTGAAAGAAAAAAAATGATAATAATTTGGTAGTGGCTGTATTGGTGTGACAATTCTAAAATATGGTCTAAAATTTTTTGACATTTCTAACTACTGACAGGTATGGGCTTATGTTCCTTCTAGTTGAATCTGGTTGACCAGTAGAATACAGTGAAAGTGACACTGCCAGTTTCTGAACCTCGGTTTCAAGAAAATGGCAGCTTCCACTTCTTCTTCTTTTAGGAAACTGACTCTTACACCCTAGTTAACATGCTGTGAAAATGCCAAACTTCCCATGGGAAGGCCTATATGGAGAACAACCATGGCCTCTTGCCCACAGCCCTGGGTGGGCTTCCAGAACCTAATAATCCATGTGAATGAACCATCTTCAGAGTAGATCCTATAATCTTCAGTTGAGCCACCCCAGCTTAGAACTCAGAGAGCAGAGACAAGCTGTTTCTGCCAAGACTTGCCAAAAATTGCAGATTTATGAATAAAGTAAATCATTGTTGTTTGAAGCAACTAAGTTGTGGAGTGGCTTATTCAGCAGTGATTGATAATTAATAGATTTGGGGAGATCATTCAGATCTGCTGAGCACTGGAAAGTTAGAAAGATCTCAGTTCTTATATAGTACCCTTCGATTTTAGAAGGAGAAGGCAAATTGAGGAAATAAAGAACAATCTGATAAGTGGAAACAACACCAAAATAAATTCATCAATCAGAGGGAGCAATTATGGAGTCCCAGGGAAATGTAGCAGTAAAGATTTTATTTAGAGTGTGTGGGTAGAAGATATAGAGAAACTAGACAGCAACGTCAGGATTCCAGGAGAGTAAAGTTAGGAAATGTATGAGAAGGCATAATTTATTTAAGAACTTAGGGAAAATAGGATAGGGCCAAAGACCAGGTCACCAGCAGAGATGTAAGTACTGAGGTCCTTGAATATCTGGCTGCACCTGGTAGTGTCTTTCCTCAACCTGACTCTGGCTTGAAGTTTAGCCCCTGCATGCCTAGCCCATCTGCTTCCCTACAGGGTCTTGACATATACTATGCCAAGCACCTTGGGGGCACTGAGGGTTTCAGTTTATAGTCCCTGTATCTAAGTTTGAAAATTAATGAGAAGATGGTGAATACAGTCAATATGTTTCAAAATTGCATGTCAGATATGGAAATAAAGTTTGAACATGTAGTTTAATTATACATGTAATTATCTTTCATTTACAAGCAATGTCAATTTTTCCATGACCTACTTATGGGATGAAGATGAACTCATGTAATTTAGAGTTAGAGTTGACCATAAAACAAGTCCAGAGAAGAATTATTCTTAGCTTAGAAAGGGTGGAATATATGTTACTTTGAGCTTTTGGGTGAAATTGACATAACTAAAATTATAAATTAGACAAGAAATTATACCATGTCTGGTACCAAGTGGTTCCTGCCTTTGATGAGCCTATTTATTTCAATGGGTGAATATATATAACAGATTAAGACAATTGAGAAATGGATAATATATAAATGTATTACTGTGAACAAAATGGTTTCATGTTTGATGGCTACTTTCATGTTTGATTAAGTTGGGCCTTGGCACATACAGCCACTTCATTTCTCATATGTTCAGGAAAGTTTAGTGTTAGCCTGATAGCCAAAATGGCTGCCTGACTAGGAAAAAGGCAATGGAAGATAAAATTTTTTAGAGTATTTTGGAAGAATTGATTCTTTTGAGAACTGGATGATATTTATACTTTTCTGAGGCTTGTTCACTAGTGCAAGTGCTATTCTAAATGGAGTGAGTGCTTTGCAGATTCCAGACATATGCCACATTCATGTTGTCTAGATGATGAGTGATTTATTGATAGTCCAGGCTTTGTACTATTTGAGATGGTAGTTCTTTTAATAGCCATGATGTCATTGAGATAAAACTTAGTGGGATAGATGTTATTAATGGTCACTATTCAGCCTTTTATTTGCAGTGAAGCCAAAGGCCAGTTGGAGGGGGATGAGGTCAGCCTGAATCGCTGATTCCCTTGAAGTCTTCTGTGTGTTCCCATTTTGGGATCCTGTGACAAAACAGAAGCCAAATTGAACACCACCACATTTTGGATGAGTTTCCATTTGAGGAGTTCCAAAAACTCCCACAGGTCAGATTCAGAAGAGTTTTCAGGAGAATGCCAAAGACTGTGCAGTGTTGCTGGCAGGAATAGAAACAACAAGCAGATGTTTTAGCAGAGTGGAGCCCATTCTGAGAGACTATTCCTGGTCATTCAATGAAAGAGACTGGAGAGGAGGTTAGTTCAGAACAAAGATGAGAGAGCCTGACTTGGGCGGGCACTTGCCTAAAAATAGACTTACAAATTTAAGAGTTCCAGGCCCCTAAAGTAACTTCAGATGGATATAGTTGCTAATTAATCTCTTGAACTTCACATGAAAACTCTGTCTGGCACTGTAATCTTGGGACAACTTGCTGTCGTTGTGGTATTGGTTTAATTTGGTTTGGCTTTCTTCTTTTTTGGAAGAACACTTCTCCCTGTGCTTATCACAGTTTTTAAAAACCCACATTAAAAAAAAATAAAACCCAAATAGTTAAAAATTCATAGCTGGTTTCATCACCAGCTGGTTGCACGACCTTTGATAAGTCGCCAGATTCACTTTCTTCATATATAAGAGGAAGAAAGTAAACTAGATGGTATTTTAGGTCTATTCCAACTCTACAATCAGTTAATTTATTTGAATACAAGCTACAAGATTATGAGCCCGTAAAACCAACATTTATAAATTTTCTCTTCATTTCTGACCACTGATGAAAATGGGAGGAATGTAGAATTCCTCTACAACTGGCAGATTAATCACTTTAACAGTAAGACAGAGCTCTGAGGGTGAAATTTGTATGTATATCATAGCTCAGAGATGTCTTTGTTCAGCAAATATTTATTGGGCATAAACTATATGACAGGTGCTGTGCTAGGTGCTGGAAATTCCACCATGAACAAAACATATGGTTCCTGACCTCAGGGAGTTTAAAATCTAGTTAAGAGACAACAAATATTAAATACTGTAATCATATAGTTATAAGTGGGACTAAGTGCTAAGAAAATGAATAACAGTGAACCTGGCCTCGTGGGGAATAGGGGTTAGAATGAGGTCATGGAAGATTTGCCTGAAGAACATATTCCAAAGTATTACAGGACCCAGCACAAAAGAAGTCCACATGGCAGACTTCATTATTGAACCAGTTGTTTTTGCTCTCTTCTACATGACTCTAATTCCAGGCAGCAAAATCAAAATCCTCGCTATTAGTCCAAAATGGAATTGGGCTAGAACAAGTAGATGGATCAGGGAAAACCACTGTTTATGAACAGAAACAAAATTCAGAGACCACATTATGTCATAGCATCGGAGGGACCTTTTGTATGCCAGGGTTAATATGAATGCATACTTATTTTATATTTGCCACAGGGAGCATAAGATATATTATAATCTTATGGATATTTGTGAACTGAGCCCAGGAGTTATAATCTGTGTTCAAATCTCGTTATTTAACCTTTCTGGAAAATATGAGAAGTAAATGAGGTAATCCATAGGAAGGGTTTAGCATAGTGCCTGAACTTAGTAAAACTCGATAAATTTATCTATTGTTGTTCCTGTTAGTATTTAACAAAACAACAATCACCCCCATCTCTGTCTTTCTGAGTAATACGTAAGAAAGTTACCAGTTACCAAATAACCATTCTTCCTTATACTTCCTATCCTGAATAATGTAAGTCAGCTTGATCAAGGAAAAACAGCGGTTGAAGCTGCTAGGGCTTCCTGGAAAATTTCTATGGGATGCGGACAGTTCGTGCTATGGTTTTGTGCAGAAAGAGGCTGAAGGTAATTCAGAGGGAGGTTATAAACTAACTTTAAAGGCAGTGGAGTTGCTTACCATTTAAAATAATGTTGTTTTGGTGGTGGTAGTAATGTTTGTGTGAGTGTGTGTGTGTGTATGTGTGAGAAAGAGAGAGAGGCTCTAAAATGTATATTTAATTATCATTTCTTGGATTTTGAAAAATTACAAAATATATATTTGATTATAGTTTCTTGGAGTTCATAATAAGTAGGGTTCACTTTTTTGTGACAAGGGTCCCACTATCCTTCTTTGAAATTATAGCTATAATTTAGTTTCCTAGTACAAGCTTTGCTCATGTTACTTACCTTCTCAGTATATAATCGCTCATGATGGCAATCATCTATTTGAGTCATGTCACATGGTTTAGTGGTGATTGTTACTATCTGAGAAAATAGCATTTAGCTAGGTATAGTTCTTTCTAGGTATACTATGGGCCTCTGTTAGGTATACTATGAAGAAAATGAATGTAACTTAATTGAGTTTTCTCCCTCAAAGCAGGTGTAGGTGCATTTTCTTGGTGTAGGCTCACGATCACCTTCGTTATCTGCAGCTTTGCTACCAAATGCTTCTCTTTAGTTCTTCGTTGAACATGGCTCTGTATTACATTCTGAAACAGGGGATCTTTTTTGTGTGGGGGCGATGCTGGTGTTCTAGCCCTTCAGATTTGTGTTTCTCCTGCACAGACCCCTTGACCAGGTCATGGCCTTTCCACATGGATTATGGTTATAACTTTGCTCATGTGCCCGGCATACATAGAATGATTTCCCACCCAAACTCTTCTAGCCTAGATACGTTCATCCTAGATGCTTTTACTCTATCATTCAAGTCCCCTTCCTGCCCAAAGTCCTTATCAATAATTCTTAGGTTATACTGGGCTTGTCTACTAGAGTGTAAGTTTCTAAAAAGGAGGCCCCACAATATCTTTTTTTATTTTTATTTTTTTTGGAGAGCTCCCATTCTCCAGTTCTAGCACATAGCTGAGCTCTAAGAAGATGCTCAACAAGTACTTATTGACTTAAATCCTATCTTCTGAGACATTTCAACATAAGAAAACTCAATGGAAGATCAGAAGAAACAATCTACACAGAGGATTTCTATCATAATCTCTTCACAGTTATATATATATATATATATATATTTGGGGAGAGGAAGAAGAGCACATTATAGATCCTTATCAGCCATATCCAGAGAAAGCTATTACTTTCTTCTGATCACCAAACCAAGTATGGGACCTCAAACAGAGCTGGGTTTGAGGTACTCTAAGGTAATGGAATCAGTGTAAACACTATCTAAAACATCTGAGTATTTTTCTTTGGTCCTCACACCTCAGGATTCCTGAATAACTTATGTACTAAAAATCAGAAGGCCAGAAAAATTGATTTGAATTTATTGTCCAGTGAACTTGCTTTTTGTTAAGGACAGTAGTTTGGAGGGTAAGTTTTCCTGCAGACTCTGTATTTCTTGACCTAAAGTCTCCATTAGGAACATAAACAACATGATTGTATGTACTGTGTTTTGAAACCACTTTAAATGGCTCTAATGTGTGAATACAGGTTATAGTTTAATTTTCCTTTGCTGGGTCAGAGGCACTTGAAAATAAAACATATGCAGCTGCAGGATGTTAAAATATTTCATATGCATATATTTGCAGTATATTTCCTAGGGAATTTTACCCCTTAGCAAATCTAGCCAATTATTTTTCAGTTCTATGACTTAACATTACCTTTTCTTTTTGTTGTTGTTAGTATTCAGGTTTTAGACTATTTGTTTCCATCAGTTGTATTTTATTTTAGCTTAATAAAGAAATTGAGTTACTTCAAAGTACGTTGTGGATGTCATTTAGTAGCATTGGATAAACGTAAAGTTAAATGACTTGCTCAAGGTCTAAAAGAAAGTCAGCAGCAGGACAGAGACAAAATTTCTGTCCTTTTTGTCAATTGCCTGTCAGATTCACTCTGCTAATGAAACTTTTTGCAATAGAACAGTCTCCCAGTGTTTCTAAGGAGCCAGTTAATTAATCAAATAAAGAGAATGATCATAGGGATTTTTAAAATGTCCATCTCTCTCTCATTTTCCCCCAAATTTCATTTTGAGTGTGGATCAAGGAGGTGGTTTTTACAATTTAAATACGATTGGCACCACTGCTGTTAAATGAAAATGTGGCTACTGGATATTGAAATATAATTTTTAAAATTGGTAATCAAAAACCTTGTTAGCATTTGTGCCCATTTCATGAGAAGTTCGTAGTGCTTTAAAATTAACATTGATTAAATAATGCAATGACTGGAGAGAGATCACTTATAAAATTGGAGATAGGGATTGGAAGCAGTTGTGGCAATTTCTCTGCCAGGCTAGGAACACTCATTAATGAGCTAAGAAGGCTGGAGAATTCATGAAGGGCAGTGTCACAGATGATTGCTCCCATTACAATGAAATTGGTAGGCCAATGGATATGATAATATGATATTTATTATTATATCTGGTTATATTATTGTAGAAGTTAGATCTTTCTGCTATGGAAATAGTTTAGCACTTATAATGTGTTTTTAATAAAATACTCGTGTGCAATGGCATTTTATAGGAATTGTAAATGTTAACCAGTAGACTGAGTTGGATAAGAAATGCAAAGGTAAAATAATGTGAGGGGGGCGGAGCAAGATGGCCGAATAGGAGCAGCTCCAGTATCCAACTCCCAGCGGGAGCCACACAGAAGACCGGTGATTTCTGCATTTTCAACTGAGGTACTGGGTTCATCTCACTGGGGAGTGCCGGACAATCGGTGCTGGTCAGCTGCTGCAGCCCGACCAGCGAGAGCTGAAGCAGGGCGAGGCATTGCCTCACCTGGGTAGCGCAAGGGGGAAGGGAGTCCCTTTTCCTAGCCAGGGGAACTGAGACACACAACACCTGGAAAATCGGGTAACTCCCACCCCAATACTGCGCTTTAAGCAAACAGGCACACCAGGAGATCATATCCCACACCTGGCCGGGAGAGTCCCACACCCACGGAGCCTCCCTCATTGCTAGCACAGCAGTCTGTGATCTACCAGCAAGGCAGCAGCGAGGCTGGGGGAGGGGCGCCCGCCATTGCTGAGGCTTAAGTAGGTAAACAAAGCTGCTGGGAAGCTCGAACTGGGTGGAGCTCACAGCAGCTCAAGGAAAGCTGCCTGTCTCTGTAGACTCCACCTCTGGGGACAGGGCACAGTAAACTAAACAAATGCAGCAGACACCTCTGCAGACGCAAACGACTCTGTCTGACAGCTTTGAAGAGAGCAGTGGATCTCCCAACACGGAGGTTGAGATCTGAGAAGGGACAGACTCCCTGCTCAAGTGGGTCCCTGACCCCTGAGTAGCCTAACTGGGAGACATCCCCCACTAGGGGCAGTCTGACACCCCACACCTCACAGGGAGGTGTACACCCCTGAGAGGAAGCTTCCAAAGCAAGAATCAGACAGGTACACTCGCTGTTCAGAAATATTCTATCTTCTGCAGCCTCTGCTGCTGATACCCAGGCAAACAGGGTCTGGAGTGGACCTCAAGCAATCTCCAACAGACCTACAGCTGAGGGTCCTGACTGTTAGAAGGAAAACTATCAAACAGGAAGGACACCTACACCAAAACCCCATCAGTACATCACCATCATCAAAGACCAGAGGCAGATAAAACCACAAAGATGGGGAAAAAGCAGGGCAGAAAAGCTGGAAATTCAAAAAATAAGAGTGCATCTCCCCCGGCAAAGGAGCGCAGCTCATCGCCAGCAACGGATCAAAGCTGGATGGAGAATGACTTTGACGAGATGAGAGAAGAAGGCTTCAGTCCATCAAATTTCTCAGAGCTAAAGGAGGAATTACGTACCCAGCGCAAAGAAACTAAAAATCTTGAAAAAAAAGTGGAAGAATTGATGGCTAGAGTAATTAATGCAGAGAAGGTCCTAAACGAAATGAAAGAGATGAAAACCATGACATGAGAAATACGTGACAAATGCACAAGCTTCAGTAACCGACTCGATCAACTGGAAGAAAGAGTATCAGCGATTGAGGATCAAATGAATGAAATGAAGCGAGAAGAGAAACCAAAAGAAAAAAGAAGAAAAAGAAATGAACAAAGCCTGCAAGAAGTATGGGATTATGTAAAAAGACCAAATCTACGTCTGATTGGGGTGCCTGAAAGTGAGGAGGAAAATGGAACCAAGTTGGAAAACACTCTTCAGGATATCATCCAGGAGAACTTCCCCAACCTAGTAGGGCAGGCCAACATTCAAATCCAGGAAATACAGAGAACGCCACAAAGATACTCCTCGAGAAGAGCAACTCCAAGACACATAATTGCCAGATTCACCAAAGTTGAAATGAAGGAAAAAATCTTAAGGGCAGCCAGAGAGAAAGGTCGGGTTACCCACAAAGGGAAGCCCATCAGACTAACAGCAGATCTCTCAGCAGAAACTCTACAAGCCAGAAGAGAGTGGGGGCCAATATTCAACGTTCTTAAAGAAAAGAATTTTAAACCCAGAATTTCATATCCAGCCAAACTAAGTTTCATAAGTGAAGGAGAAATAAAATCCTTTACAGAGAGGCAAATGCTTAGAGATTTTGTCACCACTAGGCCTGCCTTACAAGAGACCCTGAAGGAAGCACTAAACATGGAAAGGAACAACCAGTACCAGCCATTGCAAAAACATGCCAAAATGTAAAGACCATCGAGGCTAGGAAGAAACTGCATCAACTAATGAGCAAAATAACCAGTGAATATCATAATGGCAGGATCAAGTTCACACATAACAATCTTAACCTTAAATGTAAATGGACTAAATGCTCCAATTAAAAGACACAGACTGGCAAACTGGATAAAGAGTCAAGACCCATCAGTCTGCTGTATTCAGGAGACCCATCTCACACGCAGAGACATACATAGGCTCAAAATAAAGGGATGGAGGAAGATTTACCAAGTAAATGGAGAACAAAAAAAAAGCAGGGGTTGCAATACTAGTCTCTGATAAAACAGAGTTTAAACCATCAAAGATCAAAAAAGACAAAGAAGGCCATTACATAATGGTAGAGGGATCAATTCAACAGGAAGAGCTAACTATCCTAAATATATATGCACCCAATACAGGAGCACCCAGATTCATAAAGCAAGTCCTTAGAGACTTACAAAGAGACTTAGACTCCCATACAATAATAATGGGAGACTTCAACACTCCACTGTCAACATTAGACAGATCAACGAGACAGAAAGTTAACAAGGATATCCAGGAATTGAACTCATCTCTGCAGCAAGCACACCTAATAGACATCTATAGAACTCTCCACCCCAAATCAACAGAATATACATTCTTCTCAGCACCACATCATACTTACTCCAAAATTGACCACGTAATTGGAAGTAAAGCACTCCTCAGCAAATGTACAAGAACAGAAATTATAACAAACTGTCTCTCAGACCACAGTGCAATCAAACTAGAACTCAGGACTAAGAAACTCAATCCAAACCGCTCAACTACATGGAAACTGAACAACCTGCTCCTGAATGACTACTGGGTACATAACGAAATGAAGGCAGAAATAAAGATGTTCTTTGAAACCAATGAGAACAAAGATACAACATACCAGAATCTCTGGGACACATTTAAAGCAGTGTGTAGAGGGAAATTTATAGCACTAAATGCCCACAAGAGAAAGCAGGAAAGATCTAAAGTTGACACTCTAACATCGCAATTAAAAGAACTAGAGAAGCAAGAGCAAACACATTCGAAAGCTAGCAGAAGGCAAGAAATAACTAAGATCAGAGCAGAACTGAAGGAGATAGAGACACAAAAAACCCTCCAAAAAATCAATGAATCCAGGAGTTGGTTTTTTGAAAAGATCAACAAAATTGACAGACCACTAGCCAGACTAATAAAGAAGAAAAGAGAGAAGAATCAAATCGACGCAATTAAAAATGATAAAGGGGATATCACCACCGACCCCACAGAAATACAAACTACCATCAGAGAATACTATAAACACCGCTACGCAAATAAACTGGAAAATCTAGAAGAAATGGATAATTTCCTGGACACTTACACTCTTCCAAGACTAAACCAGGAAGAAGTTGAATCCCTGAATAGACCAATAGCAGACTCTGAAATTGAGGCAACAATTAATAGCCTACCAACCAAAAAAAGTCCAGGATCAGATGGATTCACAGCTGAATTCTACCAGAGGTACAAGGAGGAGTTGGTACCATTCCTTCTGAAACTATTCCAATCAATAGAAAAAGAGGGAATCCTCCCTAACTCATTTTATGAGGCCAACATCATCCTGATACCAAAGCCTGGCAGAGACACAACAAAAAAAGAGAATTTTAGACCAATATCCCTGATGAACATCGATGCAAAAATCCTCAATAAAATACTGGCAAACCGGATTCAGCAACACATCAAAAAGCTTATCTACCATGATCAAGTGGGCTTCATCCCTGGGATGCAAGGCTGGTTCAACATTCGCAAATCAGTAAACATAATCCAGCATATAAACAGAGCCAAAGACAAGAACCATATGATTATCTCAATAGATGCAGAAAAGGCTTTTGACAAAATTCAACAGCCCTTCATGCTAAAAACGCTCAATAAATTCGGTATTGATGGAACGTACCTCAAAATAATAAGAGCTATTTATGACAAACCCACAGCCAATATCATACTGAATGGGCAAAAACTGGAAAAATTCCCTTTGAAAACTGGCACAAGACAGGGATGCCCTCTCTCACCACTCCTATTCAACATAGTGTTGGAAGTTCTGGCTAGGGCAATCAGGCAAGAGAAAGAAATCAAAGGTATTCAGTTAGGAAAAGAAGAAGTCAAATTGTCCCTGTTTGCAGATGACATGATTGTATATTTAGAAAACCCCATTGTCTCAGCCCAAAATCTCCTTAAGCTGATAAGCAACTTCAGCAAAGTCTCAGGATACAAAATTAATGTGCAAAAATCACAAGCATTCTTATACACCAGTAACAGACAAACAGAGAGCCAAATCAGGAATGAACTTCCATTCACAATTGCTTCAAAGAGAATAAAATACCCAGGAATCCAACTTACAAGGGATGTAAAGGACCTCTTCAAGGAGAACTACAAACCACTGCTCAGTGAAATAAAAGAGGACACAAACAAATGGAAGAACATACCATGCTCATGGATAGGAAGAATCAATATCGTGAAAATGGCCATACTGCCCAAGGTTATTTATAGATTCAATGCCATCCCCATCAAGCTACCAATGTGTTTCTTCACAGAATTGGAAAAAACTGCTTTAAAGTTCATATGGAACCAAAAAAGAGCCCGCATCTCCAAGACAATCCTAAGTCAAAAGAACAAAGCTGGAGGCATCACGCTACCTGACTTCAAACTATACTACAAGGCTACAGTAACCAAAACAGCATGGTACTGGTACCAAAACAGAGATATAGACCAATGGAACAGAACAGAGTCCTCAGAAATAATACCACACATCTACAGCCATCTGATCTTTGACAAACCTGAGAGAAACAAGAAATGGGGAAAGGATTCCCTATTTAATAAATGGTGCTGGGAAAATTGGCTAGCCATAAGTAGAAAGCTGAAACTGGATCCTTTCCTTACTCCTTATACGAAAATTAATTCAAGATGGATTAGAGACTTAAATGTTAGACCTAATACCATAAAAATCCTAGAGGAAAACCTAGGTAGTACCATTCAGGACATAGGCATGGGCAAAGACTTCATGTCTAAAACACCAAAAGCAACGGCAGCAAAAGCCAAAATTGACAAATGGGATCTCATTAAACTAAAGAGCTTCTGCACAGCAAAAGACACTACCATCAGAGTGAACAGGCAACCTACAGAATGGGAGAAAATTTTTGCAATCTACTCATCTGACAAAGGGCTAATATCCAGAACCTACAAAGAACTCAAACAAATTTACAAGAAAGAAACAAACAACCCCATCAAAAAGTGGGCAAAGGATATGAACAGACATTTCTCAAAAGAAGACATTCATACAGCCAACAGACACATGAAAAAATGCTCATCATCACTGGCCATCAGAGAAATGCAAATCAAAACCACAATGAGATACCATCTCACACCAGTTAGAATGGCGATCATTCAAAAGTCAGGAAACAACAGGTGCTGGAGAGGATGTGGAGAAATAGGAACACTTTTACACTGTTGGTGGGATTGTAAACTAGTTCAACCATTATGGAAAACAGTATGGCGATTCCTCAAGGATCTAGAACTAGATGTACCATATGACCCAGCCATCCCATTACTGGGTATATACCCAAAGGATTATAAATTATGCTGCTATAAAGACACATGCACACGTGTGTTTATTGCAGCATTATTCACAATAGCAAAGACTTGGAATCAACCCAAATGTCCATCAGTGACAGATTGGATTAAGAAAATGTGGCACATATACACCATGGAATACTATGCAGCCATCAAAAAGGATGAGTTTGTGTCCTTTGTAGGGACATGGATACAGCTGGAAACCATCATTCTTAGCAAACTATCACAAGAACAGAAAACCAAACACCGCATGTTCTCACTCATAGGTGGGAACTGAACAATGAGATCACTTGGACTCAGGAAGGGGAACATCACACACCGGGGCCTATCATGGGGAGGGGGGAGGGGGGAGGGATTGCATTGGGAGTTATACCTGATGTAAATGACGAGTTGATGGGTGCAGCACAGCAACATGGCACAAGTATACATATGTAACAAACCTGCACGTTATGCACATGTACCCTACAACTTAAAGTATAATAATAATAAATAAATTAAAAAAAAAAAAGAAATGCAAAGGTAGATTACTTTCAAATAAAAACTGGTAGAATGTCAAACATGAGTTTCATTAGTTAATTGGTAGTAAAACATGCTTGTTTCCCTTGAGCACCTGAAGGCCAGACCAAGTTGCAGAAATGTTGAGGTTTAAACCAGCATTGAGCATACTAAACTGTACAGCCTGAGTGATCACAAGGGTTAGGAAACTAGGACACAATGTATAGTCTCAACAAATCATTTAAAGTATCATTGCCTAAAAGCTCACCTAATGTTTGACTTTTCCTTCCCACAATGTATGTGTTTATTACAAATCTAACAAAATCTCTGAAATGATCAACAAAATCATACTCACGGTATCCTGTAATAGATGCAATATTCTGGGCAGAGAGTATCACAACAATCTCTTCTATCTGGAATTGTAAGGGAAAATTACAGACAGCTTTCCCAGAGGTTGCTTTTTTCACTGATCTTGTGGCAACCCTGTGATACAGGCAAGGGCTCTTATCACCATTTTGTAGGCTAGGACACTGAGGCTCTAAGAGGTGGGAAGTCAATGACAGAGTCAAAATGTGAATCTATCAGAAAAACAAAAAAAATCCCCAAACTTGTCAGGTACTATGCTTAGTACCTGAGTGACGAGATAATCTGTACACCAAATCCAGGAGTCCTGAGTTTACCTGTATAACAAACATGCACATGTACCCCTGAACCTAAAATTAAAAAATTAAAATTTTTAAGAAATGTGAACCTAGATGCTCTGCCCCCAAGTTCAGTGTCCATTCTATGATTCATGAATGACATGAATAACAGAATTGTAGTTCAAATTCTCAAGTCAAAGTTATGTCAGAACTTCAATTTAGGGTCCTTTTAGATTTTTGTTTTCAAATGTTTGATAAATGCACAGTCTGAAAAATAATATTGCCCCCCCAAGTGCCCCCAAAACTGCCCCAGTAGGACTATTACAAGGCCAGATTACTAGACTAGATTTTACTGGGATTACTTTGTATTAAACCCAGAGCAGGCAGAACTTGATTTAAGTAAATGCAATGTAATAAAACCCAAATTTACAACCTAGATAATATTCCAAAGATTTGTTTAAGTGACAATTCCACTTGTATGTTTTAAATCAATTTACAAAAATGGATAATCCATATCTGGGGACTTTGAGGTAAACACACATGTTATGTAAAGCAGAATTCACCTACACTATACAAGAGTCATGTGAAAGTGACAAATTAGGTTGTTGTTCAAACTAAATCTGACCTCCTGCTTGTGTTATTTTTTTTGTTTGGTATATCTAGAGTAATATAGCACTCTTACCTAATATTCATCCACTGGCATTTGGCATGTAGTTAATTACAAATGATTGTAGATTTTTATATTAAAACAGCATCTGACAGATTTACTTGTGTGTGTTTGTATTGGGATGTACAAGGAAATGTGTTGTTTAGAAGGAATGTTATGTGAGGTGTCAGGTGACAAAAAACAGATGCTTTCTAGGGCTTTTCACCCAACTTGTTCCTTGTTCAAGATAACTTTTATTTAACTTGCCTCCAAATCAAGCCCTGAATATCATGCAACACAATAGAGAGATCTTCTCATAAAGTAATTGGCTTGTAGACTGATCTTGAAGTGTATGGAGTCATTTTAATAGCCATAAGGAGTTGGGCCTAGTCCCAGCAAATACCCAAAATACCAATTTTATGGAAGATGGAGTAAGTCCTTTTTTGTTCATTGTACTAATATTTACTGAGCACTCATAATATGTCAGACACTGTTCTAGGTGTTGGGCATATACAAGTTTAAAAGCTTGGAAAAAAAAATTCTGCCCTCAGCTGGGCACGGTGGCTCACACCTGTAATCCCAGCACTTTGGGAGGCTGAGGCGGGTGGATCAGGAGGTCAGGCGATCGAGACTATCCTGGCTAACACGGCGAAACCCCGTCTCTACTAAAAATACAAAAAATTAACCGGGCGCGGTGGCGGGCGCCTGTAGTCCCAGCTACTCGGGAGGCTGAGGCAGGAGAATGGAGTGAACCCGGGAGGTGGAGCTTGCAGTGAGCCGAGATCACGCCACTGCACTCCAGCCTGAGTGACAGAGCGAGACTCCGTCTCCAAAAAAAAAAAAAAAAAAAAAAAAATTCTGCCCTCATGTCACTTACATTTTAGTGGAAGAAATATACTATTACCAAGATAAATATGTAGAATATATAAAACCTGTACAGAGTGGGAATGATCAAAATAAAAAAGTAAAGGAAGGAGATTGAAGTGTATGGATAAAGTTTTAGTTAAAGGGGCCAGGGAAGACTTCACTGAGGAGGACTCACATGAAGGAAGTGAAGGAACTAGCCATGTGGATATTTGGGGGAAGAAGTTTTAAAGCAGTGGAAACATCAAGTGCAAAGGCCCTGAGAGGAGAGCATGCCTGAGGTATTAGAGGAAAAGCAATGAGACCAGTGTATTCAGAGGGGGAATGAATGTAAACAAGAAGAAAAGACGAGGTCAGAGAGGTAATCAGGTAACTGGGTAGGTCCTGGTAAAAATCTTGGTCTTCTATCCAAGAGAAAGAGAGAGAGAGAGAGAGAGAGAGAAAGAGAGAGAGAGAGAGAGTGTGAGTGAAGCTCTGACTTATGTTTTAAAAAGAGCATTCACATTGCAATGATTGCAGTAGACTAAAGAGGACAAGGGAAGAAGCAGAGAGAACAGTTAGGAGGCTACTGCAGTAATGCTAGTGAAAGAAGATGATGGTTCTAGGTGGTAATAATCAGGGTAGAGTTCTCAAGATTTTCTGACAGACTGAATGTGGGGTATGAGCGAACAAAAGGAATCAAAGTTTTGGGGCTGAATGCCTCCAAGGATGGCATTTATGTGTTAGAGAAATGAGGAAAGCTGCAGGAGGAGATTTGGGATGTGCCAAACATCAGAGTTCTGTTTGGAGTATGTTTGGTTTAAGATGCCTATTAAACATCTTAGAGAATTGTTGTATAGGCTTTAAATGTATGAGTCTGGATTCAAGGGAGACATTCTGGGTAGATATGTAAATTGGAGACATTAGCACAAAGATGGTATTTAAAACCATAAGATTGGCTGAACTCACCTAGGAATTACTACATATAGACAAAAGGAAGATGTCTGGTGACATGAGAAAAATGTTTTAAAGTAGTATGCAAAATGATCTCTTTTCTTGGGAAAAAAGTGCTTATAGAAAGAAGAATGGAAATATGTTTACCAAAATCATCTCGGGATACTAGGAATATTGGTGATTTTCATTTTATTATTTTATGATTTTCCATATTTCCCATATTTTCTTTAATGAAAATGGATCACCTTTATAACCAGAAAGCAGAATAAAACAATAAATACCATTAAGGAAAGAAGATTTTTATCTAGAGTTGTTCTCCAGTGTCTAAAATAAAGCATTTATTTGTGTACAGTCCCTCCCACACACTTACATACTCAGATACCTACAGTGAAAACATGCTGAAAAAAAAGGTTACTTGAATCAAATTACACATGACATGATTGGGGCTTGCCATCAAGGACTGACGACAATACAGATGTTTCTGTCCTTACATGGAGTTGAAGTAATAGAACTAGATAAAATGTGCCTGGACAGTAAAGAATATGAAGACCTGGGGACAGTTAAACCCAACAGGACTACATCGAGCCAGAATAGATTAGGACCCTTGGGGCTGAGTCAAAAATCACATCCTTTGGGAAAAGAGAATTAATTGAATGCTTGTTCTACTCTCTTGTGACATTCTTTTCCCTGAAGGCCTTTTGCCTTCTTTTTCTAGCAGCTCCCATTCAGGGAACAGGGTATCTGCTAGTTCAGTAAGCTACTCTTAAATGTTAATAACTTATTCTTGGCCAATTTTTCACATGAAGGAAAGTGTATCATCTTGTCATGTTGAGTTTTAAAGTTCAGATAATTCCTATTTTTTTTTTGAACATGGAAGCTCTAATAGTTCTCTTTTGCATTCTATTCATCTCCCCATTTGATTATAATAAGGATTACCCTCCCCCTTCTCTGGTGGTGACTCAGACACAGCTAAAGGGGGCTTTTCTCAAACTTCTTTTGGAAAAGAGAAAAACGTCAGTGTTTGGCCTGAGGACAAACAGAGAATATTTTAGCTAAGATGCAGGATGGTTGATGCAGTTATGAGTGACTGAAAATGGAATTGTAATGGAAAAGGCATTTGCATTTTGAGCTATGGCATTTGCTACTGTGTTAGCACTTTGTTAAAAGTGTGTAAATGCATGGTAAGTTTTTAAAGCAGAAACTTGGAAAATTGGTACAGAAATTTATTTTTGCATATGCTTGCCTTTCCATTAAGCAGTAAGTGTAATCCTTTCCCTGATGATCTGACGATCTACTTTACTTCTTCCTAAGAATGCCCTGACCCAACTCCAAATGTGTTGTCGCACAAATGAGCAATGTTACTCCGTCTTCTGGACTCCAAATGTCAGACCAGGCTCCCTCCCATATTCTATGCATTTTGGCGATTTTTGAAATCAAAGTTAGAACAGCAGATAGAATCTATATTCACCCCCAGCCTCCTGCTCAGACATACATACTACATACACACGTGTGTATACACAGAACACATGTTGAAAGAAAGAAACTTCTATCTTTGTTTTTGACTCTTAATAACAAAGATTGAGTCCTAAGAGGGCCCACACATATATATGAATTTAGATCAACAATGTAATCAAAGGCATCAAGTTGTAAACATTCTGCCTAGAACTAGACTTGGGACCTTATGGAATGAATACAGGTCTTGAGTTCTGAGATCTGAGTATAAATCTTGCATCTGCTACTTGCTAGCAGAGCAACCATTGACAAACTACTTAAGCATTTATTTAACTCTAAGGCCTTATATACTTGTTCTGATGGCAACCAGTATCATGGGGGTTGAAGTTAGACCTGATTCAAATCCACTGCTTGGACAATTTGTGTTAAGTCATTTATTGCTTTAAACTCTGTTTCATTGCCTATGGAATTGGGATAATACCTGCTTTTCCAGGGCTTTTTGAGGATTAAACAAGAAAATGTATACAATATGTCTAGGACCAGCATTTGGGACACATGGTATATTAAAAATTATTATTATTGTTGTTGTTTATCTTCTTAGTAGCACAAATATTTTCTTGCCTGTGAAAACCAGAGGCTTTCACTAAGTCAAGCCAATAGCAGGAGAAAAATGGTAGAATTTCTCATTTTTCAATTTTTGTGGGTACATAGTAGATGTACATATTTATGGGGTACATGAGATATGATACAGGCAAGCAGTGTGAAATACTCACCTCATAGAAAATGGGGTATCCATCCTGCCAAGCATTTTTCCATTGAGTAACAAACAATTCAGTTACACTCTTTATTTTAAAATGTACAGTTATTATTCACTGTAGTGATGCTGTTGTGCTGTCAAATAGTAGGTCTTATTCTTTCTTTCTAACTTTTTTTGTACCCATTAACCATTTCCACCTCCCACCTATGCCCCCACAACACTTCCTTGCTTCTGGTAACTACCTTTCTATGTCCATGAGTACAATGGTTTTGATTTTTAGATCCCACAAATAAGTGAGAACATGCTAAGTTTGTCTTTCTGTGCCTGGCTTATTTCATTTAACATAATGATCTCCAGTTCCATCCATGTTGTTGCAAATGACAGAATCTTATTTATTTTATACTCCATTGTGTATATATTCCATATATTCTTTATGCATTCATCTGTTGATGGACACAGATTGCTTGCAAATCTTAGCTATTGTAAACAGTGCTGCAACAAGCATGGAAGTGTAGATACTTCTTGGATAAATTTATTTCCTTTCATGTGGGTATATACCCAGCAGTGGGATTGCTGGATCATATGATAGCTCAATTTTTAGTTTTTTTGAGGAATCTTTAAACTGTTCTCCATACGGTTGTGCTAATTTACATTCCTACTGACAGTGCACAAGGGTTCCCTTTTCTCCACATCTTCACTAGCATTTGTTATTGCCTGTCTTTTGGATATAAGCCATTTTAGCTGGGGTGAGGTGATATCTCATTGCAGTTTTGATTTGCATTTCTCTGATTATCAGTAATGTTGAGCACATTTTTATGTGCCTACTTGCCAATTGTATGTCTTCGTTTGAGAAACGTCTATTCAAATATTTTGCCCATCTTTTGATTGGATTATTATGTTTTTTTCCCTATAGCTTAGCTTGAGCTCCTTCTATTTTCTGGTTATTAATTGCTTATCAGATGGGATAGTTTGAAAATATTTTCTCTCATGATGTGGGTTGTATCTTTGTTGATTTTATCCTTTGTTGTGCTGAAGCTTTTTACCGTGATGTGATCCCATTTGTCCCTATTTTATTTGGTTGCCTATGCTTGTGGGGTATTACTCCAGAAATTTTTGCCAATGCCAATGTCCTGGAGAGTTTTCCCTAAGTTTTCTTGTAGTTACATCGTTTGAAGGCTTAGATTTAAGCCTTCAATCCATTTTGATTTGATTTTTGTATATGGTGAGAGATGGGGTCTACTTTCATTGTTCTGCATATGGATATCCAGTTTTCTCAGCACCATTTATTGAAAAGATTGCCTTTTTCCCAGTTTATGTTCTTGGCACCTTTGTCAAAAATGAGTTTGCTGTGGGTATGTGGATTTGTTTCTGGGTGTATTAGTCTGTTCTCACACTGCTAATAAAGACATACCTGAGACTAGGTAATTTATAAAAGAAAGAAATTTGATTGACTCACATTTCCACAGGGCTGGGGAGGTGTCAGGAAACTTACAGTCATGGTGGAAGGGGAAGAAAACACATCCTTCTTCACATGGTGGCAGAAAGGAGAAGTGCAAAGCAAAGAGGGAAATGCCCCTTACAAAACCATCAGTCTCATAAGAACTCACTCACTATCACAAGAACAGCAGCATGGGGTAACAGCCCCCATGATTCAATTACCCTCCCCCAGGTCCCTCCCATGACACACGGGGATTATGGGAAATAAAATTCAAGGTGAAGTTTGGGTGGAGACAGAGCCAAACCATATCATTCTCCTCCGACCCCTCCCAAATCTCATGTCCTTTCATTTCAAAACACAATCATGCCTGCCCAACAGTCCACCAAAGTCTTAACTCATTCCAGGATTAACCCAAAAGTCCAAGTCCAAAGTCTCATCTGACACAAGGCAAGTCCCTTCCACCTATGAGCCTGTAAAATCCAAAGCAAAGTTAATTACTTCCTAGATACAGTGGGGGTACAGGCATTGGATAAATATACCCATTCCAAATGGGAGAAATTTTGGCCAAAATGAAAGGGGCTATAGGCCCCATGCAAGTCCAAAATCCAGTGGGGCAGTCAAATCTTCTTCTTTTTTATTTAATTTAATTAATTAATTAATGTATTTTTTGAGACAGAGTCTCACTCTGTTACCCAGGCTGGAGTGCAATGATGCCATCTCAGCTCACTGCAACCTCTGCCTCCTGGATTCAAGCAATTCTCCTGCCTCAGCCTCCCAAGTAGCTGGGATTACAGGCACCCACCACCACACCTGGCTAATTTTTTGTATTTTTAGTAGTGACAGGGTTTTGCCATGTTGGCCAGGCTGGTCTCAAACTCCTGACCTCAGGTGATCCGCCCACCTCAGCCTCCCAAAGAGCTGGGATTACAGGCATGAGCCATCATACCTGGCCAGGGAGGTCAAATCCTAAAGCTCCAAAATGATCTCCTTTGATTCCATGTCTCACCTTCATGTCACGATGATGCAAGAGGTGGGCTCCCGTGGCCTTGGACAGCTCCTGTGGCTTTGCAGGGTACAACCCCTCTCCTGGCTGCCTTCATGGTCTGGCATTGAGTGTCTGCAGCTTTTCCAGACCTACGGTGCAAGCTGTCAGTGGATCTACCATTCTGGGGTCTGGAGGACAGTGGCCTTCTTCTCACAGATCCACTAGGCAGTGCCCCAGTGGGGACTGTGTGTGGTGACTCCGACCCCACTTTTCCCTTCTGCACTTCCCTAGCAGAGGTTCTTTATGGGGGCTCCACCCCTGAAGAAAACTTCTGCCTGGCCATCCAGGCATTTCCATACATCCTCTGAAATTTAACCAGAGGTTCCCAAACCCTTCCTGACTTGTGGTCAAGAAGGTTTGAGGCTTGCACCCTCTGAAGCAACAGCCTGAGCTCTACATTGGCCCCTTTTAGTCTTGGCAGGATGCAGGACACCAAGTCCTGAGACTACACAAAGCAGCAAGGCCCTGGGCCTGGCCCAGGAAACCATTTTTTCCTCCTAGGCCTCTGGGCCTGTGATGGGAGCAGCTGCCATGGAGACCTCTGACATGCCCTGGAGGCATCTTCCCCATTGTCTTGGCAATTAGCATTTGGATTCTTGTTACTTATGCAAATTTCTGCATCTGGCTTGAATTTCTTCCTAGAAAATTGGGTTTCTTTTCTACTGTATTATCAGGCTACAGATGTTCCAAACTATGCTCTGTCACGTTCTGAATGCTTTTCTGCTTAGAGATTTCTTCCACCAGATACCCTAAATCATCTCTCTCAAGTTCAAAGTTCCACAGATCTCTAGGGCAGGGGCAAAAAGCCACCAGTCTCTTTACTAAAGCATAGCAAGGGCTACTTGTGCTCCAGTTCCCAATAAGTTCCTCATGTCCATGTGAGACCATCTCAGCCTGGACTTCATCGTCCATATCACTACAGCATTTTGTTCAAAACCATTCAGCAAGTCTCTAGGAAGTTCGAAACTTTCACACATCTTTCTGTCTTCTGAGCCCTCCAAGCCTCTAGGAAGTTCAAACTTTCCCACATTTTTCTGTCTTCTTCTTAGCTCTTCAAATTGTTCCAACCTCTGCCTGTTACCCAGTTCTAAAGTCGCTTCCACATTTGAGGGTATCTTTACAGCAGCACCCCACTCTCTGCAGTACCAAATTACTGTATTAGTCTGTTCTTGCACTGCTAATAAAGACATACCCCAGACTGGGTAATTTATAAAAGAGAAGGCCTCAGGCAACCTACAAATGTGGTAGAAGAGGAAGCAAACACATTTTTCTTCACATGGCAGCAGGAAGGAGAAGTGCCAAGCAAAGAGGGAAAAGCCACTTATAAAACCATCATATCTCAGGGGAACACACTCACTATCATAAGAAAAGCAGCATGGGGGGTAACTGCCCCCATGATTTAATTACCTCCCCTTGGGTCCCTCCCATGACATGTGGGGATTATGAGAACTACAATTCAAGATGAAATTTGAATGGGGACACAGCCAAACCATATCACTGGGTTCTCTCTTCTGTTCCATTGGTCTATGTGTGTATGTTTATGCCAGTGCCATGCTGTTTTGGTTACTATTGCTCTGTAGTATAATTTGAAGTCAGGTAATATGATTCCTCCAGTTTTGTTCTTTATGCTTAGAATAGCTTTGGCTATTACAGGTCTTTTCTGGTTCCATATAAATTTTAGGATTTTTTTTTTCTTTTTCTGTGAAGAATGTCATTGGTATTTTGATAGGGATGATATTGAATCTGTAGATTGCTTTGGGTTGTATGGACATTTTAACATTATTGATTCTTCCAATCTATGAACATGGAATTTTTTTTTCATTTTTTGGTGTCTTCTGCAATTTCTTTCATTAGTGTTTTATAATTTTCATTATAGAGATTTTTTACTTTGGTTAATTTCTAGGTATTTAATTTTATGTGTGGCTATTGTAAATGGGATTGCATTTTTATTTCTTTTTCACATTGTTCAGTGTTGGCATACAGAAATGCTACTGATTTTTGTATATTGATTTTGTATCCTGCAATTTTACTTAGTTTGTTAATCAGTTCTAATAATTTTCTTGTGGAGTCTTTAGGTTTTTCCAAATGTAAGATGATATCATCTGCAAACAAGGATAATTTGTCTTCTTCCTTTCCAATTTGGATGCCCTTTATATCTTCCTCTTGTCTGATTGCTCTATCATGGACTTCCTGTACTATGTTGAATAACAGTCATGATAGTGGGTATCCTTGTCATATTCCAGATCCTAGAGGAAAGGCTTCCAGCTTTTTCCCATACAGTATGGTACTAGCTGTGGGTCTGTCATATATAACTTTTATTATGTTGAAGTATGTTCTTTCTATCCCCAGTTTTTTGAGGGTTTTTATCATGAAGCATTCTGTTGATATGGTGTATCACATTCATTGATTTGCGTATGTTGAACCATCCTTGCATCCCAGGGATAAATCCCACTTGGTCATGATGAATAATCTTTCTAATGTATTGTTGAATTCAGTTTGATAGTATTCTGTTGAGGATTTTTTGCGTAAATGTTCATCAGAAATATTGGTCTGTAGTTTATGTGTTTTTGTCTGGTTTTGGTATCAGGGTAATAGTGGTCTCATAGAATGAATTTGGAAGTATTCTCTCTTCCTGTATTTTTTTGTAATAGTTTGAGTAGAATTGGTATTACTTCTTGAAATGTTTGATAGAATTTAGCAGTGAAGCCATCAGGTCCTGGGCTTTTTTTGTTTTGTTTTGATTTTACTGGGAGACTTTTTATTATGAATTGAATCTTGTTAATTGTTATTGGTGTGTTCATGTTTTGGGCTTCTTCCTGGTTCAATCTTGGTAGGTTGTATGTATCTAGGAATTTGTCCATTTCTTCTACATTTTCCAATTTATCCTAAAAACATTTGAGTCTTCTATATTGGTCTGAATTTTAAAAGAAATATCCTGCTGAGCTTTTGTCTAAATAAAAATTAATATGTTAGTATTTCTAAGATGTTCCACTTTGTGCTCTTCACAGTATGGATTCAAGTTTATAGTGGTAAACACATATAAATAAAGGTTGTTGCCTCCTACTCTCCTTTATAGAGCCATTGTGAATGGATAATAAGGGTAATTAACCCTTAGAGTCACACATAATTCCCCAGTATGTTAAAAATAACTTGTATTTTAGATTTATCTCTGGTCTTTGTGGGAGAACCCTATGACTCTCTCATGAAATACATTTTGGGAGTGACCATTTACTTCCACTAGTGAGAATTAGAGAGCATACTTTGTTTTGTGGACCTTTTCAGCTGTAGTCAAAGTAAAATGACTGCAGTGTCTTGAGTAGAACTGAAAATTGAAAGTACCTGCATCAGTGGTATTGATCTTGGAGACCTTCATTCCTCATACTTTACTAAAATATTTGTCCTCTGTTTCTGAATGACAGTCAGGGATACCCCCTGAAAAATGCTGCCTATTGAGCATGGGATATCATCTTGATGAATTATTTCAAAACTCTATCAAAGTGTTTTCCAAATATCTAGTGATCTAATGAGGCCATTCAGGTCCTGACTTTCATCCAGGCCTTATTTTTAGATATTAGCTGGGAAAAGCACAGAGTGAAGACTTGTCTGCATTGGCACAGTCAGAGGGAACTTGTGGCTCAGGAGTTATTGGCTACTTAACTATAAATCAAACCAATATAGCACTTTATCAAGTATATGTAGTAATAACCACAAGTCAACATTTTATTAAGAGGAAAGGGGTTAGGGGAAACAATTGACTCAATTTACCTTACTGAGATATAGAAAGCCTGTCATAGAGGACCTCTTCTAAAACATCAGGGATTCGAAGCCATCACTTCAAAGCTTAAAATATTTAAGGGAAAATATTAAAATCCTATGAATTCCCATTGGAATAATTCCTGACTGGCCTGCCTACCTGCCTGCCTGCCTTTCTTCCCTCCTTCCTCCCTCCCTTTCTTCTTCCCTTCCTTCCTATTCATATCAGATATAGAAATTTTCCTTGCAGGTTCTATCTTCATTGATTTCTGTACACCTTTCCCATAATATGACACCATCATCATGATTAGCATCATTGGATACTTATTATGTACTAGACACTGTTCTAAGTAATCTGCATATATTGACTGAATTATTCTCAGAAAGCTAAGGAAGGTACTATTCTTGTGGAGGCACAGAGATACCATGTGTCCAAAGCTTCCTGCTAGTAAATGGTGTGGCCAAGATTAAAAGATAGGGAATCTGGCTTCAGACTCTGTGATAACTACTAGGCTATCAACTACCAACCTCAGAAGTACATATGAAAAGATGATGCAAATAAACCATTATTGTTAGGCCAAGGTTCGTTTCTATTTTTGCTTTGTTTTTTAGTAGTGCACTGAACAATCAGCAGTCTCTCGGATGGCATTTAGCTGTCCCTACACATTTGCAGGGTAGCTAGCCAGTGCTTAAGGTATGACTTGGAACTGATGTGGCTGGATGTCACATCAGTGACCTTGGAAGATATTTTGGATGGAGAATATTTGCTTGTCAGGTATACTCTGTTTGCTTTTCCTCCACAGGGTTCATCTGGAAATTTCCATAGTGTAAGATACATTTTCCATTTTTTTTCTGAAAACCTAGTACATTTCAGGAAATTAGAACCAGTGAGTTTCTGGGGGCCATCCATCAGGTGCAACATCAGGTGCTGATTTTTCACTGACAGGCTCTTTCCCAATTCAAAGCATGAGAGGACTCCAAACTTTTTTGTGTGTTTGGAGTGTACCTGGAAGTTGATTCATGTTCTCATTGCAATTTCTTTTACATTGCTTCTTGGCATAATGCCTTCGACTAAAAGGGATGTTTTCTGATGTCTCTGCTTTAATTTAGAAATAACCAAACTGATTTTTCCAACATATCTCCAAAACTGAAGACACATGTGCCTAGGAAAATAGGGGTTTCTAATGAAAATGCTGACACAATCTCATTAATGCTAAGGCTTAGAACAGTCTGCCATTCATTAGAGTAGTATTTTTGTGTCCTATGAAAATACCAAACATCTGCTTGCAATGAGCATACTTAACACCTTTTGGGTTTCTTTTTAGCTAAGCTGAATGCACTTGGGAATGAGTGAAACTTCAGATAACACCGGCAAACAGTTTGAAATAAGGCATTTTTATTTGAAAACCATTTTGTAAGCATAATGGTACCCATAGTACAAATTACAAACACCATTCAAAACAACATGGTAGCAAGATGTTTTCAAATGGTGCAAAGTCCCTGCTCACAAGTGTGAAAGCCAGCAATGGGCCTGTGAACTAAGGCTGGTTAATAGAATAAGTGGCCTGAGAGACAGTTTGTTATAATTTCTGTTCTTGTACATTTGCTGAGGAGTGCTTTACTTCCAATTATGTGGTCAATTTTGGGATAAGGGTGATGTGGTGCTGAGAAGAATGTATATTCTGTTGATTTGGGGTGGAGAGTTCTGTAGATGTCTATTAGGTCTGCTTGCTGCAGAGATGGTTCAATTCCTGGATATCCTTGTTAACTTTCTGTCTCGTTGCTCTGTCTAATGTTGACAGTGGAGTGTTGAAGTCTCCCATTATTATTGTATGGAAGTCTAAGTCTCTTTGTAAGTCTCTAAGGACTTGCTTTATGAATCTGGGTGCTCCTGTATTGGGTGCATATATATTTCGGATAGTTAGCTCTTCCTGTTGAATTCATCCCTTTACCATTATGTAATGGCCTTCTTTGTCTTTTTTGATCTTTGATGGTTTAAAGTCTGTTTTATCAGAGACTAGTATTGAAACCCCTGCTTTTTTTTGTTCTCCATTTGCTTGGTAGATCTTCCTCCATCCCTTTATTTTGAGCCTATGTATATCTCTGCATGTGAGATGGGTCTCCTGAATACAGCAAACTGATGGGTGTTGACTCTTTATCCAATTTGCCAGTCTGTGTCTTTTAATTGGAATATTTAGTCCATTTACATTTAAGGTTAATATTGTTATGTGTGAACTTGATCCTGCCATTATGATATTCACTGGTTATTTTGCTCGTTAGTTGATGCAGTTTCTTCCTAGCCTTGATGGTCTTTACATTTTGGCATGTTTTTGCAATGGCTGGTACCGGTTGTTCCTTTCCATGTTTAGTGCTTCCATCAAACTAGAACTCAGGACTAAGAAACTCAATCAAAACCGCTCAACTACATGGAAACTGAACAACCTGCTCCTGAATGACTACTGGGTACATAACGAAATGAAGGCAGAAATAAAGATGTTCTTTGAAACCAATGAGAACAAAGATACAACATACCAGAACCGCTGGGACACATTTAAAGCAGTGTGTAGAGGGAAATTTATAGCACTAAATGCCCACAAGAGAAAGCTGGAAAGATCTAATATTGACACTCTAACATCACAATTAAAAGAACTACAGAAGCAAGAGCAAACGCATTCAAAAGCTAGCAGAAGGCAAGAAATAACTAAGATCAGAGCAGAACTGAAGGAGATAGAGACACAAAAAAACCCTCCAAAAAATCAATGAATCCGGGAGTTGGATTTTTGAAAATTTCAACAAAATTGATAGACTGCTAGCAAGACTAATAAAGAAGAAAAGAGGGAAGAATCAAATAGACGCAATAAAAAATGATAAAGGGGATATCACCACCGACCCCACAGAAATACAAACTACCATCAGAGAATACTATAAACACCTCTACGCAAATAAACTAGAAAATCTAGAAGAAATGGATAATTTCCTGGACACTTACACTCTTCCAAGACTAAACCAGGAAGAAGTTGAATCCCTGAATAGGCCAATAGCAGGCTCTGAAATTGAGGCAATAATTAATAGCCTACCAACAAAAAAAAGTCCAGGACCGGATGGATTCACAGCCGAATTGTACCAGAGGTACAAGGAGGAGCTGGTAGACCAGATGGATTCACAGCCGAATTGTACCAGAGGTACAAGGAGGAGCTGGAACCATTCCTTCTGAAAGTATTCCAATCAATAGAAAAAGAGAGAATCCTCCCTCCCTAACTCATTTTATGAGGCCAACATCATCCTGATACCAAAGCCTGGCAGAGACACAACAAAAAAGAGAATTTTAGACCAATATCCCTGATGAACATCGATGCAAAAATCCTCAATAAAATACTGGCAAACTGGATCCAGCAGCACATCAAAAAGCTTATCCACCATGATCAAGTGGGCTTCATCCCTGGGATGCAAGGCTGGTTCAACATACGCAAATCAATAAACGTAATCCAGCATATAAACAGAACCAAAGACAAAAACTGCATGATTATCTCAATAGATGCAGAAAAGGCCTTTGACAAAATTCAACAGCCCTTCATGCTAAAAATTCTCAATAAATTCGGTATTGATGGAACATATCCCAAAATAATAAGAGCTATTTATGACAAACCCACAGCCAATATGATACTGAATGGGCAAAAACTGGAAGCATTCCCTTTGAAAACTAGCACAAGACAGGGATGCCCTCTCTCGCCACTCCTATTCAACATAGTGTTGGAAGTTCTGGCTAGGGCAATCAGGCAAGAGAAAGAAATCAAGGGTATTCAGTTAGGAAAAGAAGAAGTCAAATTGTCCCTGTTTGCAGATGACAGGATTGTATATTTGGAAAACCCCATTGTGTCAGCCCAAAATCTCCTTAAGCTGATAAGAAATTTCAGCAACATCTCAGGATACAAAATTAATGTGCAGAAATCACAAGCATTCTTATACACCAGTAACAGACAAACAGAGAGCCAAATCATGAATGAACTTCCATTCACAATTGCTTCAAAGAGAATCAAATACCTAGGAATCCAACTTACAAGGGATGTAAAGGACCTCTTCAAGGAGAACTACTAACCACTGCTCAGTGAAATAAAAGAGGACACAAACAAATGGAAGAACATACCATGCTCATGGATAGGAAGAATAAATATCATGAAAATGGCCATACTGCTCAAGGTAATTTATAGATTCAATGCCATCTCCATCAAGCTACCAATGACTTTCTTCACAGAATTGGAAAAAACTAAAGTTCATATGGAACCAAAAAAGAGCCTGCATTGCCAAGACAATCCTAAGTCAAAAGAACAAAGCTGGAGGGACCACGCTACCTGACTTCCAACTATACTACAAGGCTACAGTAACCAAAACAGCATGGTACTGGTACCAAAACAGAGATATAGACCAATGGAACAGAACAGAGTCCTCAGAAATAATACCATACATCTACAGCCATCTGATCTTTGACAAACTTGAAGAAAAGAAGAAATGGGGAAAGGATTTCCTATTTAATAAATGGTGCTGGGAAAATTGGCTAGCCATAAGTAGAAAGCTGAAACTGGATCCTTTCCTTACTCCTTATACGAAAATTAATTCAAGATGGATTAGAGACTTAAATGTTAGACCTAATACCATAAAAACCCTAGAAAAAAACCTAGGTAATACCATTCAGGACATAGGCATGGGCAAGGACTTCATGTCTAAAACACCAAAAGCAATGGCAACACAAGCCAAAATTTTCAAATGGGATCTAATAAAACTAAAGAGCTTCTGCACAGCAAAAGAAACTACCATCAGAGTGAACAGGCAACCTATAGAATGGGAGAACATTTTTGCAATCTACTCATCTGACAAAGGGCTAATATCCACAACCTACAAAGAACTCAAACAAATTTACAAGAAAAAAACAAACAACCCCATCAAAAAGTGGGCAAAGGATATGAACAGACATTTCTCAAAAGAAGACATTCATACAGCCAACAGACACATGAAAAAATGCTCATCATCATGGCCATCAGAGAAATGCAAATCAAAACGACAATGAGATACCATCTCACACCAGTTAGAATGGCAATCATTAAAAAGTCAGGAAACAACAGATGCTGGAGAGGATGTGGAGAAATAGGAACACTTTTACACTGTTGGTGGGATTGTAAACTAGTTCAACCATTATGGAAAACAGTATGGCGATTCCTCAAGGATCTAGAACTAGAAGTACCATATGACCCAGCCATTCCTTTACTGGGTATATACCCAAAGGATTATAAATCATGCTGCTACAAAGACACATGCACACACATGTTTATTGCGGCACTATTCACAATAGCAAAGACTTGGAATCAACTGAAATGTCCCTCAGTGACAGACTGGATTAAGAAAATGTGGCACATATACACCATGGAATACTATGCAGCCATCAAAAAGGATGAGTTTGTGTCCTTTGTAGGGACATGGATGCAGCTGGAAACCATCATTCTCAGCAAACTATCGCAAGAACAGAAAGCCAAACACCACATGTTCTCACTCATAGGTGGGAACTGAACAACGGGATCACTTGGACTCGGGAAGGGGAACATTACACCCCGGGGCCTATCATGGGGAGGGGGGAGGGGGGAGGGATTGCATTGGGAGTTATACCTGATGTAAATGACGAGTTGATGGGTGCTGACGTGTTGATGGGTGCAGCACACCAACATGGCACAAGTATACATATGTAACAAACCTGCACGTTATGCACTTGTACCTTAGAATTTAAAGTATAATAATAATAAAAAAAAATAGAATAAGTGACAGTAAGGTAAAATATAATTGAAAGCAAGAGGCAAAAGTTTATATTCCAGAGTTCAAAACAGAGGCCAGGAATCAGAAGCTAAAGTGAATGTCAAAGCCTAGGTAGACACAGTGGGACAGTTGGCAAAAGAAAACTTAAAGTATATATTTTTTAATTTTAAAATTGTTTTTCCTTGACATAAAATTGCATTTTACATGTCAATTAAGCAATTTTATATATCAATTAAAAAGTAACACGTGCAACATGATATTTTGAAATAGGTATACATCATGGAATGTCTCAATTTAGCTAATTAATACATATATCACCTCACATATCATTTTTTTGTGGTGAGAACACTTAAAATCTACTCAGTGATTTTCAAGATACAATATATTGGCATAAGCTATACATACCTTGTTGTACTATATATCTCTTTAATGCTTTCTTCCTATCTAATTGAGAGAAGCATGTGTGATTATTAGAGTTGCCTAACTAGTCTTCCTGCCTCAACCATTTCCCCCACCCTAATTATTTTCTGCATTGCTACTAGAATCTTTCCTGAAGAACATATCAAATGATGCCTCTCCCCTCTAGTAATCACCTGGAAACATTCAGTGATTCCCTATAGTATACTGAAAAAAGTTTAAATTTCTTTAAGGCTTTTCATGATTGGGACCCAAACTATTCTTTCAGCCTTCTCAAACACTGTATATATCCCTGGACATCCAATACTTATGCTCAGTGGTTCTAAATTTGGAATGGTGGCATTTGGAATTCTGTCGAGATGTTTTGGGTTGTCAAAACAGGTGAAGAATAATATGCGTATTTAGTGATCTGGAGCAAGGGATGTCAAGCATCTTGCATTGAGCAAAACAGACCCTTACCATTTTAGACTTGCCCGATCAAAATGACAATAGCACTCTTGTTGAGAAACTGCAAGTTTCTAGCTAAAGTGGATTGTTTACAGATCTTCAGAAATAGTGCATGCTTTTCTGGTAATGTACCTTTGCTTCTGCTCTTCCTTCTCCTTGCTATGCTTGCCTCTTTATTCATTGTTACTTGTTGTATTCCCATCAATCCTCAGGGTCTAGCTTTCCTGAGGAATTCATTCTCCTTCTTTCCTACTAGAGTTGCTGAGCATACTGTGGTATAGTACAAAAAGTAGTAACATGAGAATCAAGACACTCAAATCTTTGCCCTGGTACTGCCACTCACCAATTGTATGACATTGGCAAGTGGTTTTTCTTCTCTGAGCCTTAGTTTATTCATCCATAAAATGAGCAGGTTAAAAAAAATGAGGGAATTGAACTAGATATTCCCTAAAGTTCCTTCCAGGGCTAATTTTCTATGGGCCTCTTATCACCTATCTTGTTTTATTTTAATCACAGTCTGGGATATCTTTAGATCTCTCAATATAGCATCTTGTACATTGTGTACCTCAAACAGTTGACCTGATTGGTTCAGAGGTCTTTATATTCCTTGCCTTTTGTTGAAGATGACACTGGCCATTGATGGTGTAACATTGTTGTGTTTAATCCAGTAAATATATATGTATGGGCTAAAAGAATGGCAGGGACCAGTTTTCTAAGGTCACTTCATAAGACAAGGAAGAGCCATGTTGGGTAATTAATTTGTTGGGAAATTACTAACATTAGCTAACCTCTACAGAAAAAATCATACACATTTGATGAATGTAAAAGAATATAGTAAATTTTGGGTTTTGCTACATGTAGAAAAGTCTTCTCTGACAAAGTAGCAGTAATTATGAAATATATATCATGTAGGTTTATATTCCTGTGGTCTGCAACAGGCTATTTTTCTTAAAATTAGAAGTTTTGTAGGCTTCAAACGTGTTCAACTGGCACTTGCCTTGATATAATAGTTCCCTTAGAGATTGGCTGGAATCACTTTCATGTTGTCCAGATGTGTATTCACAACTGTGAGTCTGCATTATGATGTATGGGCATAACGCTAAGTACCTACCTAGTTTCCATAATCTTTCTCAGATGCAGGATTTTTCTTAAGCCTTCTTAAAAGGTTGTCACTAAACCTAAGCATCATGGCTTGGTTTCTATTTGAACCTGAGAACTGCCTCAGCTGTTAACTTGGTGAAGCCGGTCATGTTATCAGCTGGTATTTCTCTAGTGTTGCCACTTTTACAGAAAGGTTTGGACACATGCTGTGTCATTAATGCCCAGTTTTTTTCTTTCTTTTTAGTAAGTCACATAGATGTATTACCTAATTGTCATAACGTCTAGAATTTTTTTTGTCCTAGGCCAATCTACCTTGGAGCAAAAAAGGTGAGTTAGGCTTTGATCACCTCCTCCTCCAACCTAGGTTTAATTAGTGACCTTTTGAATTCATGGGGTCCCTGTTTTCTCCATTTCTGCCTGCTCACAGAATAATCTTAGCCCCTATTCCACATTCTGAGCCATGTTTTAGAAAGTTAGTAATAGTACAACAAACATTTCTATAGCACAGTATGATTCTGTGTACAGGTTCCTACATATTATATCCAGTGAATAAGTGCTAAGTAAGAATAATTCAAAATAATGATAGATGTAAGTCATCCTATGTTTTAGTTTGCAACATAAATCCCCAGGAAGCTTCATGTAATGTTCATCACCACCAGCACAACCGCCACCACCATCATCATCATAGCAAATACAATTTATTAAGTATTTGCTTTTTGTCAGGTAGCATCTATAATATAATTTAAATATCACAGCAACTGTATTAGATTCTATTATAATCTCCATTTTATGGATATGGAAACTGAGATTTAGAGAACTTAAGTAATTTGTCTAAAGTAATACAACTAGTAAGTGTCAGAGCCATGATTTAAAGCTAGAATCTGACTCCAGAACCTGTGCTTTAACTATTATGCTGGACTGCATTCTGTTATAGAGAAGAATTCATTGAAGAAACTCACTTATTTTTTAATTTTCATATTAAGTTCAGGGGTATATGTGCAGGTTTGTTACATAGGTAAACTTGTGTCATGGGAGTTTCTTGTACAGATTATTTCATCACCCAAGTATGAAGCCTAGTACCCATTAGTTATTTTTCCTGATCTTCTCCTTCTTCCCACCTTCCACCTTCCAATAGGCCCTAGTGGAGATTCACTTATTTTGATGACCATGCCGATCAGCTGAATATATTCTCTCTCTCTCTCTCTCTCTCTCTCTCTTTCTCTCTCAGCTGGGGACTGGAAATCAAAATTATTTCACCTGAGATTTTTAAATTTTTATTTCCTTATGTGCCTGCTTCAAAATATCATCATTCTCTCTTGAAGCACACAGATTAAAAAGAAGAAAAAAAACAACTATTATGGTAACACTGTGGCTTCTGCTGCTGATCATCAGAGAAAATAAGAACTTTTAATAAAGTATAAGCAATGACCAAAAAAATACCTCTCACACCTTATCTAATACAAAATACAAAATCACCTTTGAGGATTTTTTGAAAGAGAGATACAGTCAGTATCTCACATGCTAATTGAGTTATCGGCCTCAAAGGCGGATGAAGAGTAAATCAATTATCACATATACTTTGTTCTGCATCCTATAAAACAATAAATAACACTGGGGGCACCTCCTATTGGGCTTCTGCCCAACATCCCTGGTGCTGACACTCTGCTGGAGGGGAGATATGGCTGGTAAAATAGAAGGTTTGTGGGAGTAAAGCTATGCTGATTACAACTTAGGTTTAAAAGTTAAATTTAGGAGATCCAACAGCCCAGAGTTCCTTAAGGTTGCAGCATTTTTGATATGGAAAAACCTAAAGACAGAGTAGAAAGAAGCAGGGATCATGGGGATATTGTATTTTCTCCCTAGGTTTTAAAAAGAAGCTCAAAATATACATGATCCTTTTCAGAACATTTTCCTTGGAATTTATGAGAAACAGACCATCTTTGAATGAGTTATCTGGGCATTTTAGTTAAGCCATGTTTTCCAAGGCATGTCATAAATAAAAGAGTTTATGAACAAAAAAAGAGAGGGAGAGGGTAAGTGGGGTGGGGAGGGAAGAAGTGGGGAGAGATAACACTTAGAAAATAATTTGGTTGATCACAGTAATGTGTATATGGGGGAGGATTGGGATGCTGAGAGAAGAGGTATTCTACCATTTGTCTGACTGCCATGTGAACTTGGGAGCAAGAGTCATTCCCAGTGGAGTCCATTTGATGTCCCTTTCCCTTGACAACTTACTCATTTATTTATTCTTACATGTACATATTCCCTTATTCATTTGATGGACACATTTTGTGAGCATTTATGATGTATAGGAACATAATAACTGGGGAACAAAGAATATTGGGGGTAGGCAAAATATTAGGGCACAAAGTTGGAGGATCCTTGCAGTAGTGCATATATGGAGCGATTACATCTTCACTATTTACAGAGATATAGCTAAGCTTGGGCCACATTACTGAAGTCTTGAAGACATCCAATTGTACTTGCGCATCATGAAAGGCTCATTAGGGAAAAATGCCTTTGGATGCTATGCTGGAAAACGAAGACAATGTTATTCTCTTGGCTTTGACACTAAGTTAGATGTTTGACCTTGGACCAACCCTTAAGCTTTCTGTGCCTCAGTCTCCTTGTCTAAAAAAGAGGATAATTCTGTAATGCTGCTTGCCATGGCCTCATATGGATGAACTCAGGATTAATTAGATTAAAGAAGTGATCAGTGAAGCACATGAAAGCTCCTCAGAGGTACTAAGTGAGCAGGACGAATAACAATTGGAATGTCAGCTATAGAGCTGTAATTGGAGTTCATTTTAAATAGGTCACCTTGTGAAAACCAGGGCAAATAGTACTTAAAAAAAATAAACTTTGTTTTACAATAGTTTTTGATTTATAGAATGATTAAGAGAGGACAAAGAGTTCCCATATACCCTACACCCACTTTTTCCTGTTGTTAATATCTTACATTAATATGGTATATTTGTAGAATATATTAATGAACCAATATTTATGCATTATCATTGAGCAAATTCTGCACATCATTTAGATTTCCTTAGTTTTTACTTAATGCTCTTTTTCTGTTCCAGGATTACACACAGAATAATACATTTCATTTAACCATCGTGTCTACGTAGGCTCCTCTTGCTGTGCTGACTTCTAGAATTTTCGTATTTTTTATGACCTTGACATTTTAAAGATTATGGTAAAATACACACAACATAAAATTTACCATCTTAACTGTTTTTAAGGGTACAGTTCAGTGGCATTAAGTACATTCATACTGTTGTACAAACATCACCGCCATCAATCTCCAGAACTCTTTTAATCTTGCTAAACTGAAACTCTATATCCATTAAGCAATAAGTCCCTATCCACCCTCCTCCTACCCACTGATAGCTACCATTCTACTTTCTGTCTCTATAAATATGACTACTCTAGGTATATCATATAAGTGGGATCATACAATATTTATCCTTTTGTGACTAACTTATTTCACTTAACATAACACCATAAAGGTTTATCAATATTATACCAGGTGTCCAAATTTCTTCCTTTCTAAAGCTAAGTAATATCTCGTTGTATTTATACACACATTTTGCTCATTCATTCATCTGTGGAAGAACACTTGGGTTGCTTCCAGTCCTTGGTTATTGTGAACAGTACTGCTATAAATATGGGTGTACAAATATCTCTTTGAGACTCTGCTTTCAATTATTATTATTATTATTATTATTATTATTATTATTTTGAGACAGAGTCTCCCTCTGTCACCCAGGCTGGAATGCAGTGGTGTGATCTCACCTCACTGCAACCTCTGCCTCCCCGGTTCAGGCAATTCTTGTGCCTCAGCCTCCTGAGTAGCTGGGATTATAGGCTCCCACCACCACGCCCAGCTAATTTTATTTATTTATTTATTTATTTATTTATTTATTTATTTATTTATTTATTTTGTGTGTTTTTAGTAGAGACAGCATTTCACCATGTTGGCCAGACTGGCCTCAAACTCATGGCCTCAAGTGATCTGTGTACCTTGGCCTCCCAAATTACTGGTCTGCTTTCAATTCTTTTGGAGCTATACCAAGTAGACTTGCTGCATCATATGGTAATTCTACTTTAATATTTTAAGAAACCTCAATACTATATTCTATAGTAGCTGTACCATTTTACATTCTTACCAGCAATGCACAAAGGTTCCAGTTTGTACATATTGTTGTCAACACTTCTTTTTTTTTTTTATTTTTGATAGTAGCTATCCTAATGCATATGAAGTGGTATATCAGTTGCATTTCCCTAATGATTAGTAATATTAAGCATCTTTTCATGTACATTTTGGCCATTTGTATATCTTCTTTGGAGATATGTTTAAGTTGTTTACCCAATTTATAATCAAGTTGTTTGATTTTTGTTGTGGAGTTAGATGAGTTCTTTACACATTCTAGGTATTAGCCCCTTGGAGATCGTTAATTCAGAAAAGAATTTCTATGCAATCAAAAGAGAGAAAAGTAAAGAGTAAGTAAATGAATGAATTCATATTGGCTTCCCATCGAGCAGATCTCTGATTCATAAGAATTATCTCCAAGATGCTTCCTAAATATTTAATTTTTTTTCCTTTTCAAAATATAAAACTTTGCACATACCTGTAGTCCAAGCTACTAGGGAGACTGAGGCAGGAGGATCGCTTGAGTCTGGGATGTCAAGGCTGCAGTGAGCTGTGCTGTGATCCTGCCACTGCATTCCAGCCTGAATGACAGAGTGAGACCCTGTCTTAAACTACATATATATATATATATATATATATAATTTTTACCAGCCAATTAAAATGGATTTTTACTTACTAAGCAGGAAGACTGGGTCTACCTTTCCTAACAATCACTTCCTTATCCATGAAATCAAGCGACCAGATGCCTTCAAACCAAGTTTCAAATTGCCCAAGTGTCTTCTCAGGAGAGAAAAATTTGTCCCTGTGAAGCAGGCAGGCAGCTCAGGGGACAGATGGATGCCAGGGAGTGTCCCTAGAGATGATCATTATAACTCATCCTAACACAACCCTTCTCTTCCTTTATGCCCTCTCTCAAACCACTTATCTTCTAATTTCCATTGATTTCTTCTCCCTTTTTAAAGGATGAAACCACCCAACTGATACATCTAAAGTACAAGTGGCAGAACTGGGCTTAGACATATAGGAAGATATAATAGATAGAAATGTATTTTTTTGACAGAATTTGAAGATGAGGAAGAAAATTATAGGGAGGCTTTAAGCATTCCTAGCTTTCAGCTTCTCTTCTAGGAACCATCTGATGGTCTGGGTTCGTGTGCTTGGAAGCACTAAGTGCAGCATCTCCATACTGAGCAGGCTGATGTTTGCATTGTGTTCCAGGTACAAACAGCCTCCTCACCACTGAGGGACACTATCAGATGTAATTGGGACTAGCAGGAATAAGACCTAGGAAGAAAGAATGGATAGAAAAGAGGTACACAAGATGAAACATAGTAGCATTCTACCACTAATGGGGATTGGGGGTTTGAATAGTGTCTAGGGCATCCTGCTTTTTCAGAATATTTACAAAGAATGTAACGTCTTGAATAATGAAGCCTGACACAGTGCTTGGTGCTGTATATGTAATGTCTCACTTAATCCTCTCAACAACTCAATGAAGTAGGTACTGTTATTATCATCTCTATTTTACAAAGGAAGGAACTAGGAACAGGGAAGTTACATAGCTTGTCCAAGATAATACAGGAAATATTAGGGACCAGGTCACATTTGTCTTATTCCATAACTCTTGCTTCTAACCCAACTGTTTGTTTGTTTGTTTGGCTTAATGAGTGGTGGATTAAAAATGTGAACAATGATGTGAAGGCAGAAAAATGTGGTCTGCAACATGGGAGGTACAAAGTGGGGGTGGGAAAGTGTAGTACCAGAAAAAAAAAAAAAAACTAAAGTTGGTTCAGAGGGAGAAGAGTTAGATGGTTGTTAAGGAAACCCCTGGAAGAAAATAGTTGGCCCCTGATGTCTTAGCAACTCCTATATCTTCAATATGAAAGAAGACTAAATGAAATTGATAAATATGATTCTTTCATTTCAAAATGAAGATAAAGGTGTTCTTCTCCCTCTAATTAGTACAGATTAATTAGATGTAAAGTATAGTCTGCAGGCCAAGAAACAAATTCAGGTAGGGATATATAGGTGGATTTAAAAAAACACCAAAATATGAATATCAAACAAATCCTAAGAAAAACAGTACTTACACATTGCAGAATTGCTTACCTTATGTTATTTCTCGGGCTACTTAAGTCATATCTGTTTATTCAGCTGTTTGGACAATTGCCAGTGATAGCCTCTGAAAAGTAAAAGCTACTTTTACAAATCCAGGGTAACACTGGTGTCTCTGTAATCGCAGGACACAGATCAAGCTAGAGTTTGTCACTCTGATATCTCTCTATCACAGAAATATGGCCCCATATGCAAGGACTGAGTAAGCTAGTTGCCAGAATGACTAGGAAGGGGGTGTCCGTTTCAGCCATGGTATTCTTGTAGTATTATTTAGGCTTTGTGGGCTGCCACTTTCCAACAGGTCTCACTAGGCAGTGGTTGTGTATTTTTGTTGCAGGATTACTTGTAACACCATTTCGTTCCTAAGACTTGATGTTCTCCCTCTCTACTTCTATAGAGCACTGGAAATTGGCAAAAAGAAAAAATAATAATATAGCCAATTCGATCCAAGCTGACAACATGTTCCTGTTTTCTCCATCCGCCATGAATTTTGTATTCTGACAAGGGCTTGACCTTTGGAGAAGCAGACCTCTGTTGGGTTGCTTCTTTGGTACATTTTTATCTTCCAGGTATTTTGGAAACTATTTACCTGTGCTAATAATTTGCCATCCAATAGGTCAGTCCTTCACTGATTTATTATTATTTGTGTATTCTAAGGAAGCCTATTTGGTATGAACAGAATCATCCTTACTTTTGGAGTTTCTTATTCCAGCAGAATTCAAATTAACAGAACTTCTACATCATTTGCAATGTGTCAAAATGAAATGGAGTCCCTTGAGAAGTTTCCCAAAAGTGGTATAGTAGGAAACCTCAAAGCGAAGCTTTCTGCTTTACTTAGTTTGTTGTTGTTGTTGTTAGTCAGAGAGACTCCTATTTACTGCTTTAATTGACTTTTTTCATTTTTTTAAACCTCAGTGAGCCACACCTTATATAGCTACAGGTAACAATTATTAAGCACTTAATGTGAGTCAGACATTGTATTACAGTGTTTTGCATGCACTATCTTTGTAATATCCCTAGTATATTTTTAGCTCCACTTTACAGATGAGGAAATTGGGGTTCATGGTGTTTAAGAAACTCTCCTAAAGGCCTGCAGCTAGTGATATGGAAGCTGAGATTCAAAATCTGTCCGTCTGACTTTGAAGCAGATGTTTTTAAACAGTTAACGGATACTAGCTAGTGTATTGGCTAAGGTACTGTAACTTGGAGACCCCCAAATATAGTGGTTTAAATAATATAGAAATTTCTTTCTCTTTGATTTCACAGTCTGTATAGAGTAGCTCTGATCTATGAGATCACGTAGGGGCCCAGATGCCTTCCATCTTATGACTCCACCATGACTTAGGAATGCCCGTCATCTGCTTAGTTAAAACTGGATCACTGTTGCATCTGCATTCTAGCCCATGGGAAGGAAAGAAGAAAGAGAAGTTATGGAGGTCAAGTATTTTCATTTCTAAGAATGTGAAGCAGAAGATGCACACATCAATTCTGCTTATATCTTTTTGGCTAGTCACATAGTCACACCTAGCTGCAAGAAAAGATGGCAAATGTAGTCTCATTTAGGCAGGCATGTGTCTAGCCAGAATGCGGTGGTCCAAATGTTGGTTTCCCCCCAAAATTCACATGTTGGAACCTAATACCCAATAAGATAGTATTAAGTAGTGGGGGCATTTGAGAATTGACTAAGTCATGAGGGCTCCAGCCTCACGAGTGGGATTAGTGACCTTATAAAAGAGGTTCAAGGGAGCACCCTTGCCCCTTCTGCCATGTGAGGATACAGCAAGAAGGCTCCATCTTTGAAGCAGAGAGCAAGCCCTCACCAGACACTGAATCTACTGGCACCTTGATCTTGGATTTCGCAGCCTCCAGAACTGTGAGCAATAAATTTCAATTGTGTATACATTACCCTGTCTGTGGTATTTTGTTATGGCAGCTCAGATGGATTAAGACACAGAACTTGGGAGGGGCTTCTATTACTAAAAGGAAGGAGGAGAGAATAAATTTTAAGGGGCAACCAGTAGTCCACCGTACCACCATAGTGTCTGATGTTATTTTTCATCATCCCCTTCCAGAATATAAAAAGTCAAGTAGAGGGCATCAGTAGGAGACTATATTCTGTAGAAAAGAGAATGGTCTGGTGTCAGATACTCTGGACATTGCAGGTAATGTATAAAGGTTCAGGGATGGGAGCTTTAAATAGCACCTGTGTTGACTTAAATATTTATGCTAATATTTACTTAGTTTTATATCCCTTCCTGAGAAGTTAGGTTTAGGGGACATTGATTATTTTAGCATTTATATAGTAGTCAAACTTTTGTTCTGTCTGCAGTCATTTTTTCAGTTGTTACCATTATAATATTGATAACCTGAACCATTAACCAAGTTAATCCCTTTCTTTAGACTTTTATTCTTTTAAATATTCATCAGCTTGGCATTTTCTCTGCTGAGCACCTTTCTCAACTAGAAAGGAGAATGTTGCGCCTTGGAAATATCAGCAATGATTTAGATGTGATCATTCTCAGATTTCCTCATGTCTGTGTCTCAGTGTGTGTAAATATACAGGCTAACTGTTGCTGAGGCAAGGGGTTGGAGATAGATTCCATGGTTTGTAGCAACCCTATTTGAGTTGCAAATATAAATGTTGTATAGATGCTCTCCCATAGTGGTCTTAGAGTATGTGGATTTACTGAAGAGAGTTCCTGACCTCACAAGAGAATATGTGGTAAAGAGCGTTCTAGGAGTAGTAGTAACTTTTCTGAGCTTTCTTTAGGAAATTTTAATTCTGGGATTTGGGCATTAAAAGTTCCTCCACAGTTTGGTACAAGTGCAAATACTTCTTTAAGAGAATTTTAAAAAGTCGTCCAAAGAGTTGCATTGAGGAGGAAATGAAAGAATGTTAACATAGAAGCAGTAGAAAATGTTTCTCTATGTGAGTTGTCATTTGAATGTAGATGTGAGTGGGCGGGCAGGTACATACTTTATGTAATCTGATAGAAAGAGAAATTTAGAGGTGGTAGACTTGACAAGTATCCCTCTGGTTCTCCAGAACTTTAGGATGGCATGTTAGACATTTTCTTCAAAGTTAGTGAGAAGTGTTTTCTCTGCAAACAGATCGTTGAAAGTGACCAGTTTTTAGCTGTAGAAACCATCCCAGTTGTCCAGGTTTATCTCTATAAACCAGAATCAACACCAACTGACTTTTGTCTTAGCCCAAGGGAACAGGAAGGTATTCTGCTTACCTGCTTTCCCATCACAAGACCAATTTTAGAATTCATTTTTATTTATCTCAATACAGCTGCCTTTTTAATTGACAATGATTTCTATTGAATTTCTAACTTATGCTGAAAGGGTGGCTGCTGGTGGCTGTTTTTATGAGGTATTTGGTATTTTATTTTGGCTTAAATCTGTTTTTATTGCCCAAATATTGTCAGCAGATGCATTATTTCTACTAGAATTTCCACTGCTCAATGTACAGGTTATCTCCACTTTGACAGCTCTGTATCTTCAATGTCAGATACACTGCTCCCAAGTCATACTAGATTTACACATTCTATTATACTTCTATTGAACAGCTCTTAATCTGTTCAGAAGAAAACATGCTACAACCAGCAAATTTTATCCTCTTGCATTTAATGGGAATCTTTCTTGGCAAGGATGTACAATTGTATTTGAACCGTTCCAACTAGATCTGGCCAGTTTTGAAAAGATTTTGAAGGAGATTAACCCTGTAACAGCCAAACTCTGGTTGATACTTTAATATTGCTGTAAGACCCAAGTTCTAACCCTGCTCTATTTACTGAGTTGCTCCCTCCCCCAGCTGCCAATAATTCCTAGGAATCTTGCCTAATATAATCCCTGTTTTAGTCATTATAAGATAGATTTGATTTACAATGGAATTTCATGCTGAAATTTGGTGGCAAGATGCACATGTACTTCCTGGGATAACTTTACTGCATAATCTTATATTGATTATATTTCAAAGGATGTGTTTTCAATTGTGCTACTCTTAGCTTCATGCAGCAGTGGGTTGTATTATAATGGGGTTATTTCACATTTATTGGCTGAGTTTGTCTCTAGAGAGATGTGTTTGAAATTAAGAGGAGGTGAGGCAGAGTTTTCTTCTATAGTTTGCATTCTGAGGTAGGTAATATCTGATATTCAGGCCAGTGCAAGTTCATTTTTCTTATTCTTTCTTCTCTCCTAAGACAATGTGAATGTAAAGTAACAAGAGACAGGACAGAGGCTATTGCTATTCTCCTCATTTGTATGATGGGACTAATAATGCTTGCCTTGCAGAGATGTGATTATGATAAAATGAATATAAAGATTGTAAACATGTTCAATATATAGGTAATACTGGTGGAAGCTCCTGAGTAGAAGGTAGACTCTAGGATTATCCACACATAACCCTTCATGTATTTTCTGATCTCCTCCACTGAGATCTGTCCTTTGAATACTATCTCTTTAAGTATGTATGCCGGGGTATTAAGTCGTTTTCTTTGGAGTTATCTAGTATTTCTTTTTATATCTTCTTTGACATCTTTTTCTAGTGAAAATCTCTAAATATCTGTAATTGTGCTCAGAAATCTCTTATCCCTGAAGACCCTCAGAAGGGCTAAGCAGTAACCAGAGCAGAGGCAGGAGAAGAAGTTGTGAGAAAGAGGAAGAGGACAGAAAAAGGAAACTCAGTGTTTATGCTGATAAATCAGCTTATTTATCAAGCATCATTTTTATGTCCAGCACTACGCTAGAGGTGGAGGAGGTGCTCTGGACTTCAAAGATTATCGCTCTTTCTTTTGTTTTTTTGAAACAGGGTCTCACTCTGTTGCCCAGACAGGAATGCAGTGGCGCAATCACAGCTCACTGCAACCTCAACCTCCCAGGCTCAAGTGAGCCTCCCACCTCAGCCTTCCAAGTAGCTGGGACCACAGGCATGCACTACCACACCTGGGTAATTTAAAAAATTTTAGTAGAGACGGGATTTCTCTATTTTGCCCAGACTGGTCTCAAACTCCTGGACTCAAGCGATCCTCATGCCTTGGCCTCCCAAAGTGCTGGGATTATAGGCTTGAGTTGTTATGCCATGCCTGGCCTCTCTTTTATGAAATGTTAAGTATTTTAGACTTGAAAATAATCAGATAATAGCCGTCAAGTAATATAAAAACTAGTCCTAAGACAGGCCATTTTTGTTTCAATTATAATTTCCAGGTATAACACCCCCAAGTTAATTTAGCCTCTGTTGGTGTTTTCTCTGGTGTGGGAAGGTTGTTTCAAGTATTGTAAGATAGTTGGGCACTGTCTATTTTCCCCCTCCTTATTCAGAGTCTTCCTTCTGCCCTCAGTTTTCTGACCTTGCATCTGCCTTTAGTTTTGCAGTTCTAACTCCTTTTTCCCCTTATCAACCCCCACTGCTAGCATTTTAAATGCCATTGACTTTATAAGGTGCCCCTTCCTATAGCTCAGCAGTTCTACCTTGTTGCAGCTGCTATGTAGCACTTACCTCTTATCTCTTTCAAAAAGGAAAGATGAATCTAAGAAGCGTCTGTGGCAAAGCAAACTACTCAGAAACTGGCTTGATGCTATCTCTGAGAGAGGTTTGCTTAGTTTGCAGAAGCAAATGTCATGCATGCCTCCATGTTGCTTAGTGTGATTTGTCACTTGGGATTCTCAAGCATTTGATATGAGACCCTGACTGGCTTAGCTCCTCATCAGAATGCACTACAATTTGTTCACTTCAAACCCACCAGGAAGAGAGGGCATTCACTTTGACATCTGCTCTTCAGAAGCAGCCCATTAATACTGCACTCGATGTGTCAGGTTTTTAAGGAAATACTTTTAGTTCTTTCATCCACAATCAGGTGGCCTGGTTCAAGGTCAGTGTCAACCCTAAGCTGTTTTTCTTTGTGCTTTTCCCTTTTGACAGCCACTATATGCCCTTGCCTGTTTCTAATCCTCAGAGCCTCTCAGCTCAGGCACTGGTAAGTGTGGTGCAAAGATTGAAGTGGGGCCAACATTACTGGCATCCCAGGATTTTGGCCACTCTCAGAGGTACCTCAGTAAGCTACCCAGTTATCTCATAACCTCTCTTCCTTCCTCAATCTATATCTGTTCCAAACTGCTTCATTCCCACTGCTTCATTCCCACTTTCTGATATAGAAATTATCATATATTTAAAACCTATCATGTGCCAGGTGCTAAGCCAAATATTGTGCATATATTATATGTACATATATTATCTCATTGAATTCCTATAGAACCTCTGTGAGGAAGGTGGAAACTCAGGCTCTGAGAAACTAAACAACCTGCCCAAGGTCATATAGCTGGGCAATGTAGAATGCAGGGCTGCTTAACCCCTTCTGGACTAGTACTCTTTATAAAGATAATCACTTGTTTATTATTGTCAGGCAACAAACACTTATTGCACATTATTTTGTGACTGCCACTATGCTAGGTATTTCGGATATATTAATAGATTAAAAACACAGTAGCTGCTCTCATAGGTATCAAATATGCTGGGGGAAGAGAGAGACAAATGAAATGCCATAAAAATATAAGATTTGAGGTGCTAAGAAAACCCAGACGGGAACTTAACCCAGCCCATGGAAGGTTATGTACCCTACGTTGTCTCACAGGATGAGTAAGAATTCTCTCTCTCATTCATTCTCATTCTCATTTTCATATTCTCTCTCTCTCTTATATCCCTATGTTAGATAGGTCATTCTCCTTCCTTTGTACTTTTTTGTGTATCTCAGTAATAGCACTTATTTATTCTTTTCATTCACTTAACAACAATTTGAGTACCCACTTTGTGCCAGGAAACATTTTTGGCACTGGGAACAGAACAGTGAACAAAACAAAGTTCTGCCCCTCTTGGATTTTACTTTCTAGTATGGAGATAGACATGAAAATAATAGATAAATGGATATGAAATAAAATGTCAGGTTATTAAAAGTAACATGAAGGAAAATAGAGTAAGAAGCTGGAGAACGACAGAGGGTGCTGTCTTATAGGGAAGACTTCTTTGAGAGGGGACGCTTCCCATGTGGTACTGTGATTATGTGTTTACATTTCTGGCTCACCCTTGATACTCCGTACCTCTGGAGGTAATGGGCTAAGTGTTTTCTTTGTAGCCCCAGATAAGAGAATGCAGGAGTTTGGGGGTATCGGCCAAGGCATGGTTGAAGTGATGAGTCAGTGAGTCTGCAGATGTCAAGAATGAAGATCAGATGATGGGGAAGGTAAGGGAGTGAGGGAGCTAGAATGATGGGAGATTATTGTCAGAGAAGAGGAGATTTACATTTCAGATTTAAAAGATTGAATAATTCCTGATGATTCTGTGTTACACTTACATGTGGGAATGACTGGGTACAGTAAGGGGAAGCCCACTGAGTCATGTAGCTTAAGAACCTGTGAGGCTAGCACAGTTGTTCTTAAAATTGGGCATACATTAAAATCAACTAGAGAGTGTTCAACATTGCGGCATGAGATCTTGCCCTGGGAGATTCTGATTCAGGAGCTCTGAGTAGGTTTCAGAAAAGGGATATATATATATATATATTTTTTTTAAATAAGCTCCACAGGAGTTTTAGATGCACAAAGCCAAGGTTCAGAATTACTGGACAAGAATCTTAGAAGTTTGATTCATGTGGGTTTTAAAGCCATGAAAGATTATGTGAGGACTGAGTGGAAAGGAGGCCTATAAGCCAGGTGTAATGGTCTTCAATGCATCTTGGAACTGACCAGAAATCAGTAGATGACTGTGACAAGGAGGGAGAGAATGCGGTGGAACAGAGGGGAAGATTTTGGAAAAAGAAGAGTTTTACGCAAGGATGAAGAAGTGATTAAAGGCTTTCACCAATTCAGGGCTACATAGAAATTTAGGCATCAGTGTGCAGTTTGGGGTACTTGGCGTGGAAGAAAAGTCCTGGAATTAGTCTGCTTAGCAGATCTGACATCATAACTGTTAGGCATAGTCTGCTCCACCTACATGTGCAGTCAGCCTTGGGCTTAGGAGACAAAGTCCTCAACTGCATTTGTCAATTTCAGAGAGACATTGCGCAAGTAACTTGAGCAAACTTCTCTAAAGTGGGCCTGCCTTTGGAGAAGGATATATGGGTAAAGCCTAGAGCATTTCTCTGAGAGTTTTTGGACCTAGTACTATACATAACAACAAATTACAACCATTGGTTTGGCATCAATTATATGCAAGTATTCATCAACTATATGCAAAGTACTGAGAAAGAAGTTACTCTCTCCTGAAAGCAGGTTGTGGGGCAAATCGAGGTTATTTGATAATAATACTGGTTCATTGGGTTCTGAATATTTGAAGTTTCTGGTATATTGAATCATTTTGGTTTTGAGGTAAAGATTACCAAGAGCTTTCATTCAGCCTGTGATTTTCCCTAGGCAGGCGAGACCTCCAAACTTAATAGGGCTTACTTAAATGATGCAAAAGGCATATGAACCAGTAATTTTTATTAATAACATTATCATCATTGTAATTACTTGCAATCTTGGAAAGATCCTGGGGTTATAATGTAAGAAAAGCCTTTATTTGATTCTGGCTCTTGATTCTTAGTGTTGTGCCCCATTAGGCAACATAGGGAACGCCTCTGAGTTCTAATCCCCTCCTCTTTAAACTGAAAATAATAATAATAGTTTCTTTATGCTATTGTGAGAAGTAAATTAGATAATATATGTAAATGCATGAAGCATATAGTAAGTGGCTCAATAAAGGCTGCCTTTCTTCTCAACTTTTCTTTAGACACCTTTTCCAATCTCACTGTAGCAAGTAAAAATTAAAATTGGAACCACAAATCTTTTTAAAAAAATCATTTCAACTTTTAAGATTCAGGGGGTACATGTACAGGTTTGTTACTTGGGCATATTGCATGATGCTGAAGTTTGGAATACAAATGATCCTGTTACCAGTGTAGTGAGCATAGTATCCAATAGTTAGTTTTTCAACTCTTTCCCCGATCCCTCCCTCTTCCTTCAAGTAGTCTCCAGTGTCTTTTTTGCTATCTTTATGCCCATGAGCACCCAATGTTTAGTTCCCACTTATAAATGAGAACATGAGGTATTTGGTTTTCTGTGGAAATATAAATCTGACTCTGCTTGATGTGTTTAGAAATTGTTATTCCCTGTCAATGGAATGAGTTAAGTATCTAGCTTATACAGTATATGCATTTGTTACTTGCCTGCAGTGGAATATATTTGAAAATGGATCACCAATTGATAGCTAGACTGTTGACTTCTGGAATGAAATGTAAGAGAATATAACCACTCAAGCTACATTCTTCTATTATTTGCTAAATATCTAAATTGTTACCATAAGGGAGAAATATGCCTCATGAATTGTGATGTGACTTTGGCTTATGACTGTGGTAATCTAATTTTTAAGACCTGCATGTAAATTTGAAGTAAGAAATTCTAGTTTCAGTTAAAAACAGAGATGAAATATCCAAAATTCACTGGCTATGAGCTTATCTTTAACAGTTACTAATTTATATGGACAAGAGGGGTTATATTTGCAAGACCATCCCCTTAAGAACTGACATTAAACAAGTGAGTGGCATGGGCTATAAATGAATTGAAAATTGCCTTCTGTTGCAGCCCAATGCAATGGTTTGTGTTTTGTAATAAGCCCTAGTTGGTGAGGTAATTCATGTCACCAGGAGGAGCTCTCCACAGCCTGCTTGATTTGTCACTGCTGTCTGAAGGACACAACAGGCTGGGGAAGCTGGTACTCTGCAGAATTTTTATGGTGCTGCATGCATTCATTGGTCTCCCTTATCAAGCTGTAATTCAATAATAAATACAAAAAGACTACATTTAAATAAATCTAGGGTTGTGACACAACCTGACCAAGGCTAGGAGAGTTAATGCTGATGCTGGGATATTAACTTTGCCAGGAAGCAGTTTGGGTGAGGGGAAGAAAAAGATGGATGCTGGGAGAGAGTCTCTATTTGTGATAGAGTATTCATCTGCATGGCTATTTTTCTGGAATGCTTTGGTCTGTGGCATTGGCTCCATGTAGTCATTTTTCAATTTGGCGTCTTTTTATTCTTCATGCCTTCACCCTCCTTTTTAAAGAGAGACCAAAAAGCATAAAGGGTGACAAGAACCACTGCAAGAATTTTGTTGCGATAAGCAGAAGCCAGCCTTATAGAGTGGGTTCTGCCATTTTCTCCCAGAATGGTAAGTAGTTACAAGAAAATTACTGGGACAGATAATTTGGGGAATGGATAGATTTGTTAAGCATTTTTTCACAAATAAAACTCCTTTTTATTTTCTGTTATTATAAAAGTAATATGTGCTCACTCTAAAAAACAAAACCTTCAAGCAGTACAGAAAAGTATAAAGAAACCATGAAAATCACCTATTATAATTTTCCCCCCTCGTATCAGAGACAGCATCTGTTAACATTTTGGTATATCTCCTTTTGTCTCTTTCTGTTACCTTTTTCACAGTGGTTTATTAGGAGAAATTTCTAGAAATGTAATTCACATTTTAGGAACTTGTGATTCCTATATAAAAATGATCCTCCACAAGACAGTGCCGATTTCCACTCCAGCACCAGTGTGTGAAAGTACAGAAGGAAGCCCATGGTCACAATTTATTGCATAATGACCACGTGTCAGTCACTACTCTAAGTACTTTGTAAATATTAACTCATGTAATCCTCACAACAACCCTATGAGATGGGTGCTACTAGCATTCCCATTTTACAGTCAGGGAAACTGAGGTTTAGAAAGGCTACACAGCAAGTCATGAGACTGAACCAGAAAGTTGATCAGGCTTTGGTATAGGAGAAAGAAATAGCTTCTCTCTCCCTCTCTGTCTTTCCTCTCTTCTTCTCTCCTCTCCTCTCCTCTCCTCTCCTCTCCTCTTCTCTCCTCTCTCTTTCTCCCTCCCTCCCTCCCTCCTCTCTCCACCCCTCCCCCTCCCCCATCTGTTTACCTCAAGGCCCAGGGAGAAACAACCAATGAAGGAAGAAGTAGCAGCCTAGTGGATAAGCAGAGAGCCAGGGGAGTCCCAAGCAGCTGTGAATCTTTAAATTTAGGAGTTCTGGGCAAAGATGTCCTTGCATTTTGTTCATTCCTAAATAAGCAGAACAGAACTTCCTTTCCAGTGCTGGGCTTCGTGAACTGAATTTGAACCAACAAAGAGAGGGAAAATAGCAACAGATATAGATACACTTATGTATGTGTGGAAACACACACATATACCTATGGCAAGGAGTGTCCCTCTCTGGCTCGGATTTCTACTCAGATCCAGAACACCAGGAGAAATGATGATCTTTGTCAAATGGGGTGCTCCCATAGTTTCCCAGCGTTAAACTACAGTGGGTATATATAAATGTTCATAAATGCAGTGATGGAGAGAGAATTGAAAGTCTCTCATTATATGCCAGAATAATTTTTTATGAAGTAGCAGAACATGTGAATAACTTTCTGTGTGATCTTAGGCTAGTCCCTTCCTCTTCCTGAACCTCAGTTTCCTCCCCTCTAAAAGATACAATAGAACTAATGTATATGAGCTTTAAGAGCTATCTCTACTTTATCAGTTCCTAACTGATTTGACTTTGGGTTTTTTCTCCTGGACCACTCTTATTTTTTATTTTTTTATGCCTTCTCAGGGCTACTTGATCTATTATTGGTCTGCTGTTGCTAGAAATTGTTCTGTAGATGGTAAGACGGTGAGTTGCTTTATATAGTCTATCAAGTGAGAACAATTAGGAAGGCCCCTATGGTCCTAGAAGATGGCTTATCATAGTGTCTTCGAGTTTTACTCAAACCTTTACTTTAGAACTATTGTCTCTTATAGAGGGGAGGAAAATGAGGTTCAGAAAGAGGAAGGGGCTAGCCTAAGATCACACAGAAAGTTATTCACACGTTCTGCTGCTTCATAAATAGTAGATCTTACTTCAGTAAGATGATTCAAGTATCTCATTTTTATAAAAATGATTGGGGAACAACGATATTATGTGATTTTTTTCCCCAAAGTAACATATCTAATTAGTAGCAAGGACAGAATAGACCCCAGATCGCTTCACTGTTTGTCTAGAGTAAGGTTTCCCAAAGTGTATTCCACTTAACACAAGTCCCTCAATATACTATGCGTGGAGATAGGGGCATGACCATTCTGTGGTCAAATAAGTTTGGGAAATGCAGCCCTGTCTAAGGAAGCCACAATGTGCATCAAAGACTCTGAGAAATATAGAGTAAGGGAACATATCACTAACATTGTTATAACATTTATGGCTTTCAGAGCACTTTCATAACCATTTTTAGTTGTGTACTAGGAGAGACAAATCAAAAATGCATAGAAAGTAGATCATGGGATTGAAAAGGGGATAAGTGTAGCCATATAAACAAAGGGTGGCTGACAGTTGTGGAGGTTCAGCAAAGAGTCCTGAAGTTATTAGAATAAAATTGATGATTTGGGGCCTGATCATAGTAATTAGATTGCTGAATCTTCATTTTATCTGAATTTATTTAATGGATAACTCAACTCCTGCAAAGAGAAAGGAAAATAAAATTCTTAAGATATTGAAAGTATTAGGGGCTTTTAAAATTGATTTCCATCCATTGATAAAGAAATAAATACCCAAAAGAAGCGAGACCAGAAAGTAACTATTACTAAGCAGTCTTGTATTATTTCTCTTAGCCAAAATTTATTAAAAGTTTGAAAGCTCATTGTCCCGTTAAATGTTGGTGTTAAGACTTCAGTTCTTTATTCAGAATGATTGGAGGCTATATTTTACACTTAACATTTTCCAGCTGAGGAACTGACAAGAATGGCCACTCAATAATTCTGTTGGTCCAGCAGTTAAGGTCATATATTGGCTTCTTTTGTGGCTCAGGCAGTAGACTGCCATTGTTTTCATATTTCAATTTGATTTTCTTGTTCATAATTCAAGTTGGGAGTGAACTAAGTGGTATATTTTCTCCATAAACCAATTGAGAGGCTGAGAATCTGCTTTTCTGCCTCTAGATTCTAACTTAAGAAGAACAGGGACAGGGTGCATGTCATTCCTCTTCACCATTATATCACCAGCGGATAGCCCAGGACCTGGAACACAATATATGTTTAGGATATAATTGTTGAATAAATAAGTGTTCTATAGAGAAAGGAAAGTGGATCAAGGTAGAAATCATGTATCTATTTGTAGTCTACTCAAAGTATACAAGCAATGTTTGTTGTTGATGATGTGTTTTTCTCATGATAATTGGGTTGTATTTGCAAGACCTCACTTATGGAAGCAAATTAATTGCTATTTAGGTTCTCTGACTGCTGTTTGGGTAGGTGGTACAGTTGGGTGGTAGAAATTATAGTTTTTCTAACCAGAATCTCTTAGTGATAACATATATTAGATCAGTGAGTTTCTAGTGAATTGAAGTAGAGGGAAAGTAAGATCCTATATTTGGATTTTTGAAACAGCACCTATTAATTATCCTCCTGCACCATCACCATTATAAAGATGTGGAAACTCAGTGTCAGTAACTTACCATGAGCACCTTACTGGTTAATGGTACCACTGTAAATCTGAGGTAAATCTACTGTTTTCCAGTTTGGTGTTCCTGGCCACCCCTCCTGCTACCACTAATCAACAACATGGGGATTTGTCTTGGAGCTACTACTTGGTTTCAGTGCTGAAAAATATTGCAGGGACTCTGTAAAATTCTTGATGGGTCATCAGCCATTGTCTAACTCACCTGAATGCCAACTGTGTCTGGTAAAGTTCTACCAAGCATGAATGTATTAACTTCTTTACAAGTTCAAAAAATATTAGAGGAGGAATATGATATTACCAAGTGTTTACTGTCCACTTCTCATGTAGCATAGAGGATATGTGAAAGCATATAGAAACATTCTGTACTTTTCAGGAGTTGCAGCTCTTCACAGGAGGTCACATGGAAGTGCCTGGTATCTTCAGAGAATAATGTACTATGATACAAACATGTTGCAAGTATGGCATAGCATTTAAGGGGTGCTGGAGTTCAGAGGAGGGAGGGATCAAGAAGTAAACTTCTTGTGATGACAAGACAGTGGCTTTTGGGAGCAGACTTCGGTATCCTCTTTTTGCTATAACTCTCCCTTCCCGATTCATTTTTTTCCTACCAGTTTGGTGGTTAATTAGATAAGCAGTGCTCCTACATCTACGACTAACTCACTTTGTTGATTTCCTACTCCATAGTGACTCCTCAGGGAGGAAGATAGGTGATGGAGTTCATAATATGGTAAATATTGGGATGCCTACACCTTGGGGATACAGATTTTGGTACATGATATTATGGAAATAGGTGAACTTAGTTGGAGAACAGTTTTCAAAAGAACAAGCTATGTTTTGATATGTGTGGAGGGATTTATGTTGTCTTTGATATCAAAAATTTATGTTTCCATAAATATGTGCCTATTTGTAAGTAGTATTTCATGAGGGAATTAGGTGGATGGAAGTGTTGATAGTACAAAAGATTTTCCCAGTGGTAACAGTTAAAGCATGCTTTCCTTTATAGCTTGAAACAGGCAAAGGGACTTGAAGTGAGATGCTTTTACTTGCATTAGAGTAGTTTCTCTGTAACCATGTTCCCCTTCCTCTTTATTCAGGTTTTCAGCATATATAATACCTGTATTAATTATTAGGTCCTGCTTTGGGGCCATTTTTTATGAACCTCAAAATGTTTCTGAGTGTGGAATAGCTCTGGGGCTTGATTAAAAACGTGGCCTTTATTTTTCCACCAGTCTTTCCAAATAAACCTACCTCATAGGAATGTATAAAGTGATTTACAGAAGAAGATTTGGAAGCCAAGTTCCCATCTTTGGAGTCAAATGGTTCAGCATTCTGGCCTGGAGAACGGTGGGTAGAGGGGAAAACATGCTTATTTGTGCCTTTATGCCTTCTCAGATTGGCTAACATCAGAGCTGCATAGCACATATTCTGAGCTGATGGAATTGGGTAAAAACAGGTTTGATTTGACCTCAGCACTAGATTTAGGAGCAAGTCAACTCTGAGGAAAGATTCAGTTTCAGCAGAGTGGAGCTGAGAAGCAGCCATTTGTTTTCATGAAGGAAAAGTAATCTTTGAAGCAAGACTTCTAGCCCTCTTTCCCTTTTTTTTTTTTTTAACTTCAGCTTCATTTTCATGGTCTGCGAATCTCAATTCCTCAAAATCTCAAGCTATTTTTGTGTGTCTTTTTTTCCTTCCATGATGTACAAACATTAGCAATCAAAAGTGATGGATCAAGTTGTTAGAAAAGGGGGACACTGTAACGTTTTAGGACCCCCACCTTGAGGAGCTGTTCTGTTATTTGAATCTCCTGGGGTGTAAATTCCCTCCTTAGGTGATGAGGTATGTATCAGTTTGCTGTAAAATTACTCTTGTTACACTGGGGACTCAGACACACTTCTGCTCCTACTGATGGGACTTAGTCTGCATGAATAATTTGTGTAAACAAGTTGCTCCTGTCTGTAAGGAACCTACTAAATCCTCATCCTTCCAGACACAAGAAGGATGTCATCTTCAGGATCTTCACTGACTTATGTAGAAAAATGGTATTGAAACAGATGACAAGCTGAAGTTCCTACAGTGGGTTCAAAATCCAGACAGATATCCCCAACAAAAGACTAATGAAAAAGTCTACGCTGTATGAGATCCATGCCAGGGAAGGTCTTTGAATTCCTACTTCTCTGTTACTGCTAACCTCAGCTATAGATCTCACTTCCATTAGAACAAGGCCAGTCCTTGTGGCATTTGCAGGGAATTAGGCTGGGAATTTGTGGACTACAGTTCTAATTTCATCCCTGACATTAACTGGCTGAGTAACCTTGAGAAACTTGTTTCACTTTTTTGTTTTATTTTCTCTGTCTATAAAATGAGGGTAACAACACCTGCCCTAGCTATTTCACAGAGATGTTGTAAGAATGCAACATAAAAATGGGTATTTTAAAACCATTGAAAGATGTAAACAAAAGAGATATACAAACTAAAGGTATTGTCAGCGTATTATTATTATTAAATATTTTTGGAGCTCTTCAGGAGCAAGCTCTTTGGCATCATCTCCCCAAGGAGACAATGGATATGAGGTGCTGGGATAGATGCTACGAGGAAAACGTAGGTAATAATACAAAGCAGGAGGGTTGGTGGTGGTAGAGAGACTCTGGACCTTTCTGGAAGGGCTCAAGTGGCTAAAGGGAAAAGAAACATTCATGGGCTGGCCCAAAGAGTAAAGAAAGTCCCTGCGCCCCTGATCTATGCACTGGGTGGTGATGGGGAAAATGGTACTCTGATTCTTTCAGTAAAAATGGTTGATATCTGAACTCAGCTATGGTGACTCCTTTGCCAGCCCTAGGCTAGCACTGCAAAGCAAAAAGAGACAGCAAGGGGAAGAAGTCCTCACAAAGGGTAAAGCCAGGAATGCAAAAGCCTCAGGGAAAAGAGTGGTTTGTTCCGGTTTTTTTTTTTTTTTTGGTGTATTTCTTTCTTTCTTTTTTTTTTTTTTAAATTTATTTATTATTATTATACTTTAAGTTGTAGGGTACATATGCATAATGTGCAGTTTTGTTACATATGTATACTTGTGCCATGTTGGTGTGCTGCACCCATCAACTCGTCATTTACATCAGGTATAACTCCCAATGCAATCCCTCCCCCCTCCCCCCTCCCCATGATAGGCCCCGGTGTGTGATGTTCCCCTTCCTGAGTCCAAGTGATCTCATTGTTCAGTTCCCACCTATGAGTGAGAACATGCGGTGTTTGGTTTTCTGTTCTTGTGATAGTTTGCTAAGAATGATGGTTTCCAGCTGCATCCATGTCCCTACAAAGGACACAAACTCATCCTTTTTGATGGCTGCATAGTATTCCATGGTGTATATGTGCCACATTTTCTTAATCCAATCTGTCACTGATGGACATTTGGGTTGATTCCAAGTCTTTGCTATTGTGAATAGTGCTGCAATAAACACACGTGTGCATGTGTCTTTATAGCAGCATAATTTATAATCCTTTGGGTATATACCCAGTAATCGGATGGCTGGGTCATATGGTACATCTAGTTCTAGATCCTTGAGGAATCGCCATACTGTTTTCCATAATGGTTGAACTAGTTTACAATCCCACCAACAGTGTAAAAGTGTTCCTATTTCTCCACATCCTCTCCAGCACCTGTTGTTTCCTGACTTTTGAATGATCGCCATTCTAACTGGTGTGAGATGGTATCTCATTGTGGTTTTGATTTGCATTTCTCTGATGGCCAGTGATGATGAGCATTTTTTCATGTGTCTGTTGGCTGTATGAATGTCTTCTTTTGAGAAATGTCTGTTCATATCCTTTGCCCACTTTTTGATGGGGTTGTTTGTTTTTTTCTTGTAAATTTGTTTGAGTTCTTTGTAGGTTCTGGATATTAGCCCTTTGTCAGATGAGTAGATTGCAAAAATTTTCTCCCATTCTGTAGGTTGCCTGTTCACTCTGATGGTAGTTTCTTTTGCTGTGCAGAAGCTCTTTAGTTTAATGAGATCCCATTTGTCAATTTTGGCTTTTGTTGCCGTTGCTTTTGGTGTTTTAGACATGAAGTCTTTGCCCATGCCTATGTCCTGAATGGTACTACCTAGGTTTTCCTCTAGGATTTTTATGGTATTAGGTCTAACATTTAAGTCTCTAATCCATCTTGAATTAATTTTCGTATAAGGAGTAAGGAAAGGATCCAGTTTCAGCTTTCTACTTATGGCTAGCCAATTTTCCCAGCACCATTTATTAAATAGGGAATCCTTTCCCCATTTCTTGTTTCTCTCAGGTTTGTCAAAGATCAGAACAGAGTCCTTAGAAATAATACCACACATCTACAGCCATCTGATCTTTTTTTTTTTTTGAGATGAAGTTTCGCTCTTGTTGCCCAGGCTGGAGTGCAACAGTGTGATCTGAGCTCACTGCAACCTCCACCTCCTGGGTTCAAATGATTCTCCTACCTCAGCCCCCTGAGTAGCTGAGATTACAGGCATCTGCAACCATGCCCAGCTAAATTTTGTAATTTTCGTACAGATGGGGTTTCACCATTTTGGTCAAGTTGGCCTCAAACTCCTGACCTCAGGTGATCCCTCCTGCCTCGGCCTCCCAAAGTGCTGGGATTATAGGCATGAGCCACCGCGTCTGGCATTGTTCTTCCCATTTCTTCTCTCCCATACAGATAACTTAAAATCCTTTCTCTCTCCAAAAGACCAAGTACCATTTAGCCAATCCTGCTACCTAAGTTGTAATGATCTCTTCAGCCCCAAAAAGTAACGTTTGCTACAACAGAATTATGGTATGTCCAGAAGAGTTTGTACTTCTCTGTGATTTGGTACGAGGCAATTTAATCTACGTGACAAAGGGAAATATCTGATTTGTGGGTGCTCTGCCTCTTTTGATTTCCCTCTGTGCTACTGAAAGAATGGTTGGAATGATAAGAACAGTATTTTTCAAAGTGTGTTGTGTGCAATACTAATCTCTAGGTGTTTTTTGTTTGTTTTTAGAAAAAGGCTTCTATGGTCAAATAAATTGGGAAATGATTCATGCTATGATTCCCTCTAGGAAATTTGTTGTGCATGTTAGGATAGCAAAAGCTTTGAGCAGTTTAACAGTAAAGGAATCTGTTTAACTTTGTTTAATCTAGCATTTCATAAACTTATTTCCTTTTGGAAGCCCCCTGTTCATATAATACCAATCAGTATTACCCTTTAAGGCCTTTAAGAGGTAGATTCATTCTCAAATACCTGCATAGTTCAGATTACTATGCTGGACAACAAAGCCTCAAGTTAGAGAATTCAGTATTGCTGTTTAGCCTTCTCCAAAATTAAAATCACGGTGCCAAGACAAAGACACAATCAGGGAAGTGATGTTTTCTGTCCAAAAAAACTATTAAAATGTTACGGTGGTTCAACAACATATTCATTATGAGATAGGCAAACAATGAAAGCAGTCAACACTTACTGCACGCTCAGTATGGGCCAGCCACTGTGCTAAGTGCTTTCTCTTGTTACTTCTATGCATAACAAAGACCCAGCAAGATAGATGGAATGATTCTTCATTTTAGAGCCCAGGGAACTGAGAGCTAGAGATTATGTAAATCACCCAAGGTCACAGACCTAGTAAGAGGCAGATCTGGGATATGAATTTAGGTCTGTTCAACTCCAGAGTCCATTATTTAGATTTAAAATATTTAAAGTCAGACTCTGTTTTCTAAGTGGAAAAATGGCATTTCAAGAAATCTCAAAATTCTATATCTGAATAATGTATCAGCTAAGACTCTAAGGCATCCAGGAGGCTGTCTTTTGGTTAAGGGGGGCTCCACCTGCATCTCCAGAGTCAGTCTAAGTATCATTATAGGTATCAGCAACCTAGAGAACATCTGGTTAATTTAAAGTGCCCTAAGGATCACAAGCATGATTATGTTTAAATTTACAAGCTTATAGGTCAGTCTCTGTGGCTCACACCTGTAATCCCAGCACTTTGGGAGGCTGAGGCAGGCGGATCACAAGGTCAGAAGATTGAGACCATCCTGGCTAACACAGTGAAACCCTGTCTCTACTAAAAAAAAAAAAAAAAAAAAAAAAAAAAAAAATTAGCCGGGCATGGTGACTGTAGTCTCAGCTACTCGGGAGGCTGAGGCAGGAGAATGGCGTGAACCCGGGAGGCGGAGCTTGCAGTGTGCCGAGATCGCTCCACTGCACTCCAGCCTGGGTGACAGAGTGAGACTCCGTCTCAAAAAAAAAAAAAAAAAAAGAAAAATTTACAAGCTTATTTTTTTGCCCACTTACTAAGTTTCAAGCCCATTTCCATCTTCTTTCACTGCTGTTCCTTGAGGCTACCTCTTTAAGCCACTTGCTTGGGTGCTTATAAATACAATGTCCCTCAAATGGGTACCTTTAATTGTCCCTCCTAATCTCACTAGGTCCCTATCCATTCCTTTTTCATTGCTCTGGAGGGGTAGCTTAAAGCCTTATTTTGTGGACATAATGAAAACGTATCCACATGCCTCTAGACTAAGCTGTCTAAAACTGAAGAAATATGACATCCAACTAATTATAACTTAATTTTATTATACATTTATTATTATATATATGTTCTAAGTATTTTACATGGATCAACTTATTTAATCCTCATGGCAACCCTATGAAGGAGGTACTATTGTTATTCTCATTTTACAGATGAGAGAACTGAGGTTCGGAGAAGTTAAGTTACTCACCTAAGATTACACAGCTAGTAAGCTAAGTCTCAAACCCAGGTCTATATGACCTGGTTTGACAAATAACTAATAGTATTATGTGCTATTACTTATTTTATTATACTAGTCTTGCGGTGCCTGGATTAGTTTTCATCCAATCAGAATCTTGCCTTTACTGTTAGTATGCTCCTTGCTTCTTCCCAGCTCTGCCACTTTGGTAAATAGCTGTCCAGTTTGATGGTTCTCCAATGAGCATCAATGTGTATCAGAATTACCTGGAGGCCTTGTGAAAACCTGGATTGCTGGGACCCATCCCTAGAACTTCTGACTTAGGAGATTATGGAGCTTGGCAGGGGGAGGAGCAGTGAATTTGTATTCCTGACATATTCCCAGGTGCTGGTCCAGAGACCACATTTTGAGAACCATTGATCTCCTGTTATCACTCAATTAACCAACTCTTCTTAGAAACTGCTTTTCTCTTGAGCAACTCACTGTTTATCAAAACAGAACTAAATGTTTCCATTTTGATTCATTTAAAACATCACCTAAACATGTACATCTCCAAGTGATTTTAAAATTATTTTTAATTGACAATAATTGTGTATATTTATGGGGTACAATGTGATGTTTTGATCTATCTATACACTGAAGATTCAATCAAGCTAATTAACATATCCATCATCTCATCAACTTATTTTTTCGGGGGAAGGATGTTAAAAATCTATTATTTCAGCTATTTGGAAATATATATTATTATTAACTGCGGTCACCATGAAGTACAATAGATCACTAAACTTATCCAAGTGATTTTTTTAAAAGCAGCTTCACTGTCCTGTGTCTTGATCATATTCTTGAACCTAAGTAGTTTGGCACACAAATGTGATTTCAGGGATTTACCTCCAATTAATTCCCCCAATGGCTTACAGCCCGCCCCCACCACCATTCACATCATAACTGAAAGACTTTATGTGCTATTGAACTTGACTAAGGAAATGGTAAATTGAAGCTTATTTACTACAAGAATACTTAGTGACAGGCAATATGACTTGGAGATTAAGTACAGGGACATTGTAATTAGACTTGGGTTTGAATCTCAACTTTGCCTAATAACTAGCTGTGTAACCGTGCTCAAGTGAAGTAACTTCTCTGAGCTCTATTTCTTGTACAGTGCGGGAAGATAATGAAATCACCCTCATGAGGCTATAAATAAGATTATGTATGTATAGCACACCCTATCATGACAGGTATTTAAAAAACTAAATAAATTGCTGGTTTATGTTAGTGATTGCAAACCTCTAATCTTCAGACCTGTGATACTCCAAAAATTGTTGCAAGAGATCAATGACACTGTGTGCATGCCAAAATAAAATCTCAAAGATAGAATTAATAAGAAGTAGCATGTATATATGTACAATTCATTTCCAATCTAATCTATGTAGATGCTGATTTAATTAGTAAAATACAAATTCACTTCGAGGTATGACTAATAATATGATATGATAACTTTCTGTCATTATGTAGTACATTTTCATCAGTGGATGTTAAAAGACCAACATTTTTGATATTTAAGAAAGATCTTCACACTTTAAAAAGTTGTGAAGCACTGGTGTATCTGAATAATCTGTTTATGCACTATCCCCCAGCAAAGAGCAGACCCCTGAAAGAGGGGAGGCCAGGTCAGCTTTGATGAGCAAAGAAGACAGAGGACATTCTAGAGCATGGGTATTGCTTAAGGAGAGCATGATGTGGAGGGCTGGCTGCTGTAGTGGGGGCAATCTGAGAAACCCAGGGCCAGTGGGAGGATATTAGCCACGGAACAGGAGGGGCAATAATGCCAAGATATCCAGGGAATCTACCAACCAGCTCATCTGTTCCTAGGTGACTAAGGATTTCAAGTGAACAACCAGCCACACCAGTAGTGTATCTAGCTTTAGAGAAGGACTATGCAGATTCATTAGGATAGCAGAGCGTGTCTTCCTGAAGGACTTGGGTGCCTAAAGTGGGAGGATGCATTGTTGCTTTATTCTAATTGCATTGTTCAGTCAAATCCCTTCAAAATGATCAGCAAACAGCCCCTGAAATAGGAAAGTATTGGTGGCAGGAGTTAAATTTAGAGTTGTTTTGATAGAATAATTATCTTCAGGGGTTTGAGCTCTGATTGCTACTTAGACTGAGTGAAAGTATTGCTGAATAAGGTGCTGAGTAAATGCAATAGTCATTAAGAGGACTGTGGCTAGTATCATTAAATTATATCCATTATTCGGATAAATGTTGTGTGCCTTCCTAATAGTCTGCTTCCTTATCGACTTGAGCATTTAGTTGTTGTTGTTTTTGTTTTGCTTTGTTTTTTGTATTTGTATAAGAGAAAGAGGGGAAGTGGTATTCATAACATCTTGCTAGAGCTTCATAGATGACATGAGTGTTTGTAAATAGGGTTAGAGTTATATATATATTTTCCTAGTCTAGAAGTGCAAGCTTAAGTTAGCATTCATTGTTTGACACAGTTTGGTTATAGTGATAGTATATGATTTGGTAGCAGTTTAGGGTTGATTTAGATGGAAAAAGGAAAAATTGTGTTTCATGTTTTTATTTCTAGGAATAGCTGAATTCAGTTTCATGTAATTGGTACTCCGAACACAGCTATCCAAGCCTTTCCTTATAGTTTCTCTTCCATGTTTCCATTTTTATTCCCACCCACTCCCATATAGGGCATTAAAAAATGTATCTCTATAACCATTTAAAAATATGTCTGTAAATTTTCTGCCCAGTAGATTTTACAACAAATATTTATTCTCAAAATAACTTTGCCCTGTACCCCAAAACACTCCTGAATTATTTTGTACTCATATCTACCCCTCCTACCATCCCTTAATTAAGGGCTCAGAGAATGCAGACTCATTAACATCAGCCTAAGGAAAACAGCATCACAAAAATCAATTCAAGGCCGGACATGGTGGCTCACCCCTGTAATCCCAGCACTTTGGGAGGCCGAGGCAGGTGGATCATCTGAGGTCAGGAGTTCGATACCAGCCTGGCCAACTTGGTGAAACCGTGTCTCTACTAAAAATACAAAAATTAGCCAGGCATGGTAGCACATACCTGTAATCTCAGCTACTCGGGAAGCTGAGACAGGAGAATTGCTTGAACCTGGGAGGCGGAGGTTGCAGGGAGCCGAGATCCCGCCACTGTACTGCAGCCTGGGCAACAGAACAATACTGCATTTCCAAAAAAAAAAAAAAAAAAGAAAAAGAAAAAAAGAAGGAAAGAAAGAAAAATCAGTCTACTTTCAAAGAAAAGTTATATTATGCTTTGTAAAACTGGATAGAACTGATTTGTACTCTTTTTTTGTAGTTAATCTGTGGAATAATATATTTAATAAATTTTATGACTATCACCATTTCACATAATTGTTTTCATTGTTGTGAAGGCCCACACAATTTTAAATCATTTCAGCCACTGTATGTACAGTTTTGTGTTTTGCTTTCTCAATTAACACATCAGTGTTTTTCCATGTTTGTTCATAGTACAATTTTCTAATTTTTAATGGCTGCTTGATATTCCATCTTGTTGATTCAGCATAAGTTACTTAGCCATTCCCATTATCTGTTGTATTTTAATAATCTGTGATGTTTTTCATTTATTTTCTATTAGAGTGGCTAGGCAAAAGTTTGACTTTACAATCACTGTCCTCTAGAATATCAATCCCTAAGTGTTTCTGCTTGACTGTTCTACCTCTCCCATTTCTACCTGGGTCAATCTGAATTCTGCCACGTAAAACATGGTCATCCAGTGAAAGATCTTTACACACAGTATATTAGGTTGCTAGGGGAAACTTACAGTAGCAAGCTTTCTGTTTGCTTATTTCACGTGCATTCTCTCATTAATTATTCTCAATGTGTCTATAAGAAGGTATTGAATTATTTACAAACACTTGAGATAAAGAAGGAGGATAGGAAGAGTTGCCTGCTGTTGGGGAGGAAGAAAAGAAAGAATAATGGAGGTGATGGATTCATTAAGTTCACAACAAGCTGTTCTTGCAGGAGGTAAGTCTGTTAGAATATCTTTTCCTTCTCCTACCCCAACTCTAAAATTTCGTCTGAACCAACTCTTCTGCCTGAACTATAAATCTCCACCCTGTGAACAATGTATTAATTTTCATATATTTCTTGTGTAAGTGAATACAACCACCTTCATATCCATACATGTCTGTGCTCAGTTTGGCAATGAATCACCTTCTAAACATCCAGAACAATCAGTCAGATAAGGATCACCTTTGATTAAGATCTTCTCTGCCAGGCCCTATTGGAATAGGTGCCAGCTTCTGACTACTTAGGGCTCACGATTGTGCACAATGACAGCTAAGATTTGTCTGGGCAGGAACATATTTTTCCCACTCTTAAAGTCCAAATTTGAGGTGTTTCTAAGTTGAAGAAATTCCCTTTGCTCATTTTGACTTTTCATTCAATTCAAACTCTCCATCTTTTGTAAGATATGTTGTTCTCCATCCTGCTGAAATATTAGGTTGCTGTTTCCCCAGGCCAATCAGTCTGAAGGCAACTTTATGATACTGCTAGAGCATGATACCATAGTTTATCCATTCTTTCTGATTTCATCAGGGTGCCTGTTGCTTGTTAGACAACTTTGGGGATGCAGACTGTTTGGCCCAGCCTTATTGCAATGAGCAGTTTTTAGCAATGACTACCTAGACTTATCTTTGAGATCCTTGATAATTTAATCAGTAGAAACAGGACATGGCCTTTTGTAGGCTGCAGTGAGTGCAGGTAGATTGCCACAAAGACCTCTGGCATGCTGCAAGAGTAAAAGGTGGCAGGGCACTGCCTGCCCACTCCCAAATGCTGCATGCTTCCCCTCTAACACATACAAATCTTTGCACTTAATCATGTCATTGTCAAGTCCCACTTCTGGTACTTTGTATCTCAGCTAAAGAAGATGAAGAAGTCTTTCAGGGAAATTGTCTTCTGTGGGTAGGTATTTGAGCAATTCTGCCTGTAGGTGAAGAACTTCTGCTTGTGGCTGCACCACAACTCATGCAGTGGCACCCACAACATGTACCAGGAATACCTGGACTTGGCCACTGGGGGTGCTGTCACCCAGTACTACAGAGAAATGGGTGTCCAGCAATGTGGTTGGGCCCACTGGATCCAGATTGTGAAGGCAGAAGGGATCTCGGCCAGCAGGTGCCAGCAATTAAACAGTTCCACAATTCCAAGATCAAGTTTGCGCTGTCCTACCGCATCCTGCATTGTCAGCACAAGCCACACTTCACCACCAAGATGCCCAGCCCAACACCTTCTTTTAGGTTCAGGGCCCTCTCACCCCTGGTCTGCCCAAATAAATCCCAAAACTCCCAGGTGCTAAAGAAAATGCCCAGGACATGGTGTTGAAATATGCAAAGAGTTGATACCATGTGGGACATCTGATAACCTTAGTATACCACAATAGTCTTTATTGTAGTGTACACAGAGAAGGAACTCAAAGACTCTTTTTGATGATCCTGACATAATCAGGAGGAGACAGTGAACAAACTTTATTTCACAGGAGGTTCTGATGGTGAGTGGTAAATTTAGGATATGTTCAAGATTATTCTGCTTTCTTCCCTTTACAATAAGTCAAGTATTCATTAAGCAACCACTCTATTTAAGACCTTGTGCAAAGCACTGTGGAAGATAGGATGATCTATTAAACTGGGTTTTCTTCTTTCAAACTTAAATTCTAGTTGGAGTGACAAGACCTGAAAAGTTAGGTAACACAGGAGATAAATAGTTCAAGGCAATAATAGAAGAGGTGTCATGAGACAAAACATTATTATTTGACAAATGAATGGCATAGACAAGTGTTCTAGAGGTTGCAAAAGATAGAGCTGAGAGGCATGCGAATATAGTGCCTTTTTCTCCTGCTGTTTTCTCTGCCTAAAATGTCCAGTGCATACATCCCTCTCCACCTGTAAAATTCCTATTTCTCTTTTGAGATACAGTCATTGCCTGTTCAGTGCAATCTTCATCAGCCCACCCAGAGTTAATCACATTACCTCTCATAAGCCCATAGAATCTTAGACTCAGTGAGAGCATAAAAGCACATGTTAATGCCTAGTGTTCCATTATTGGAACGCTAAGCATGTGGGAATAATTTATATCCTACTGTTCAAGGTCATCACCAAGGTCTGATTGAAAAATTAAATTGCAACCTCAGGCATAAATGGGTTTATTATTCACTGTAATTATTCACTTACATGTTGGATTCCTCTACCAGACTGAGACCTTCAAGGGTAGGGGCAATTTGATATTAATTTATCTTTTTGTCCCAAGAACCTACCTTAGAATTGGACACACAGTGTTCAGTACATTTGTTGAAATGAGCGTAGTGGAAAGAGTATTGGGCTTGGAATCGGAATTAAAACTGTCCTGGGCTTGGTAAATGTTTGTTTTTCTGAAATGTGTGTTATGTCACCTCTCTGCACTGAATAAAATGATCTCTAAAGTTCTTATGGCACTGAAAACTGTGCAATCCTAGCCTGGGAGTAGTTATCAAAGGTTTTCCATAATTGCTGTTGATAATAAATAATAACCACAACAGTTAACATTTACTGCATACTTATTATGTGCTAGGCATAGAACATGAATTATGTCCTTCAACCCTCAAAATAACCCTATGTGGTAGGTACTATTATTACAGTCATTTTCCAGATGAGGCGAAGACTCCAGGGGGTTAATTTGCTCCAAGTCACACAGCTAGAAACTGTTGAAACAGAGACTCTAGTTCAAATCTTTTTGAACCTAGAGGCCTTTGCTCTTAATAGCCACACTAGTCATTCTCAACCCTGGCTGCATATGAGAATCACCAGGGAGTTTTTTAAAAATAGTGATAGCCAGGCCCAACTCTGCAGAGATTCTGGTTCAATTGATCTGGGATGAGGACTAAACATTGGCAACTTTTAAAAGCTCCCCAAGAGATTCGAATATACCACCAGGTTTGAGAACTATTTCATTACATTATTCAGCCTTTGAGACTACACCTGGGCCTTGTAAAATGGTGCAGTTTAGATGGACAAGAGAAAGAAAGACATTCTGGATAGGAATTCTGTTTAAGCGTTAAGGTGATACACAACTATCTGAATGTGTTTTATTTATCTGAAGCAGGTGCCCTTTGTTGTATCAAAGCTACTTACAGCTGAGTATATATAGGCCAGACTTAGTTCCTGATGCAGTTGCATTTGGAAACAGTTTCAAGAGTTTCCTCAGTTCAGAAAAGGATGACTTCTGCACTGGCTGCTATTAGGTCATCTGCCATTCTTCTGACAGAGGTCAGCAGGAAAAACTACTTCCTTATGTAGGGACAGCAGTTTCTCTTTGCCTCATAGAGTAGACTGAAAACCTGTCAGTTTCTAAGCAACCATTTAAATCTGGAATTCCTGAATCAGATTATCTGACTGAGAAAGCTGGAATGAAGAGAATTTTGGAAAAGGCATGGAATGGCTTCCCCCTCCTTTGTGGTACAACACTTGTCATGGGGCTGGCTTTAGAGCATTCTTGAAAACATTGTTCTCTGGTTACTGCAGTAAAAGAAGCAGCTTATTTGGGGTTTTGTTGGCTGCTGCTGTTGAGGTTGGGGATAGTTTCCTGAGAATGGTATACCTGAGCAGATAGAGAACAGCAAAGATATTGGTAGTAAAAAAAGCTGCTGAAGAACTCCTGAGAGTTCTGAAAAACTCATGGCAGTAGAATAGTCTGGAAAACAGCACCTTGGTTAGGAAAATTTCAGAGCTCTCAAATTATTTGCCTTTTATAAGCATATCACTTTAACTCAGCGGGCAATACAATTCCTGCAGATGACTTAATCTTTTTGTTAGATTAACTATTGGCTTAAAAATAGTTATATCTGGGAAGGACCATTTTGGGGTTTTCTGGAAATGAGCTAGAGAGGAGGACATGACGCTGAGAGTCTCAGTAAATTGGTGAGCAGCATCTTGGCAAGGCTGCCTCTAACTGGCTTAGTTGTAGAGGTTTATGGTTCTAAAACAGTAAGATTACCTTGGGTCAAACTCAGACCCATATAACTCAATACATTCCCCTTCAGTTTTGACTGCATGCTCACATCCAAATAGACTGTGGCAAATGGTGTTTGGATTTGGTAACTCTTTGTACTTTGCTATAATCTACCCCAAAACATTTGTCCCCAGTTTCTCTACATCCATACCATTGATAACTAGGTACATGGCTGGAAGGAGGGCAGGCTCTGGGGAAAAAGTGGCATGATTCTGAGAAGCAGAATGTTAATGCTTTTATTAACTAATGGTAAAACTTGCCCTGTGTAATGAAAGGTGAGATGGTCTGAATACAGCTAAGATGCTGGATATTAAGGGGGCCATGATAATTACAACAGGCAAAATATCCACAAAGTTTACAGACTCTGGGATCAGGCAAATTCATTGTTTGACTCTTGGCTCTATCATTGGTAATAGGGATGATCTATGGTACCTTTCTGGGCTATTGCCTCACTTGAATATATTGGAAGAATTTAAAGAGATGGTGCATATGATGTGTTTAGTAGGAAGTAGACACTCAATAAATATAATCTATTATTATTAGACTATGATTTTTATCACTTTCATTACTACTACACAGTTTTGCCGCCCTCATATCAGATACTCAGTAGTCCCTCAGACTCTGTAGCTTTCCACTCCACTCCCCGCCATCCTTGTGCAGTATCCTACTTGTGCTGGAGAGTGAGTCCCATGATCCAGACTTCTGTGCCCTAAAACTTTACCTAATTTTGATTCAATCCCTTTGGACAACTCTCCCTATTACATGGCAGTTGACTCCACTATTTACCAAGGAGATGACCTCTGTGAGCCTTACTTCTTTAACTGTAAAATTAAAATGATATTACCTTCTGCATGTGGCCATTGAGAGGATTAACTGAGATAATCCACGTAAAGGGGTTAGCATAGTGCCTGGTCCAGGGTTGTCCTCTGTAAATGCTGTTGGCTGCTTGTATTTCTGTGTATTTATCAAAACAGGATAGTGATAAGATGGCAGAAAGATGCCAGCAGATACAGTTTGAGGTGATGTTTCTTTTATAACAAAGGATTAGAAACTAGAGGGATGGTATGAATAGCAGCAGATAGGGTACCATGCTTCCTGGTGAAACATGGCGCTAAGGTTTCTGCAATTTTGCTTGGGAATATGCAGCTGCGGGTGACAGCGCTTGCTTGAAATAAGGATTTTGTTAGGGTCTAGAAGGTCCTTTTGCCATTTTTACTATATTTTAATCCTTTCCTGATACTTCCCAACTATTTTGCAGACTCTGACTACAAATCTACCTACTCACCAAGGTCAAATAAATGACCACAACTCTTTCACATTCTTAAGTATCTATGGGAATACCAGGTGAGGGGAAACTCACTTTCCAGGAAACATCATTTAGTGGGATAGGCCTGTTTGAGGTCTACCCTTGCAGTGCTCTGGTGATGCTTTGGAATAGGGTTTATCTTTATTCGGAAGTAGTAAGACCTTGGCTTCAAATGAGAACAAAACATCTCTTAGACAGGAGAGTTTTTTCCTTTGAAAATGCTCAATATAAAATAATGCAAACTTGTAAAATTTTAATTAGTACAGCAATGTATAAGAAGTAAAAATCCCTGTTCCATTTTCCACAAGCCCACTGTCAGTCCCAACCCCCCAGATGATCATGGTTAACTCTTTGTCATGCATCCTTCCAGATCTTTTCCCATCCATCGATAAATAAATATATGTACAAAAATAGAATTACACTATAGTATATAGTATCTGTTTTCCCTCTCACATAACAATATGTCTTGGAGATTTTTTCTATGTTAATACATTGGGCTCTTTATCTTTTTTTTTTCAAGCCACTGTATAATATAAATGGACTTTTGGTTTTCTTCCCTTTTTTTCTTTATGAACAAAGCATTTTTAAATAAAAACAGCACTTATGTGTTAATCCAATTATCTAACTTCATACAGCCAATAAGTGGGGAAGTCAAGATTTGGACCAATGTTGGATGATTCCAGAACTCATGGCATTAACTGCTAGGCATTGCTGTCATTTCCACAAGTTATTTTTACTCTAGTTTTCTAATGTAGGCAGTAGTTATGAGGCAACAATTAAATCTCAGAGTTGAAAGGAATCTTTAAGACTGGTTATTTAGTTTAACCTCTCACTCTGCAAGCAAATTATTGGATGTTTACTTATTAGGAAAAATCATTCCTGAAACTTTATTTTGGCCAAATAAAACTCCATTAATTTATTTGCATTTGCAGTGGTAGAAACTGTGGGTTGCTTAAACAATAGTTTTATCTTGCCTCCTTTAGATTTTATATCACCATTTTTCATACTATCATAATCCTCTGACATAGGTAGAGTAGGTTATTATTATACCCATTTCATAAATGGGGACACCAAGTATCAGGGAAATTAAGAGGCAGATTTTTACAGTCAGTTGTGGAAGGCCACTTGAATGGCAGACAAAGGACTTTAGACTTTCCCCTGAAGGGAGTGAGGAGTTATTGAAGACTTTTGAGCAGGGTTGAGGTTATGGGTTTAGGTGGATGGAGGTTAGTAGGTAGTAACATGACAACTGGAAAACATTAGGAACAGGAGTCGCAAGAGCCAGGTTAGCAAGCCAAGTCAGCCATTCAAGTGCAAGTAGATAGGGAGCATGATTAATCTTGATAGTTCTCAGGCTTGAAAGGAGAGGATGGATATAAGAAAAAGTAAGAAGACAATCTTGCTGGAGATAGGGGACTGGAGAGAGAAAAGAGGTAAAGATGATTCCAGAGATATTGGCCAGAAGACAATCAATGTTGGAGGAAAGAGTAGTTTCGATTAGTTGTTGCATGCTGGCTGTTAGATATCTAAGTAGAAATGTGAAGCAATCTTTGGTAAATGTAGGACTGGGACTTGGGTGAGAGCAGTTCTGAGGTTCAGCATCAAGTGTGGTCTACCTTCACAGAGCTTTTCACACACTCAGGACATTAGGTCTGACAAGGGATCTTAAAAGTCATGTACTTGAGGTCCCTCATTTTACAGACAAGACCAATAGATGATATAAATTGCCCAGGGCTTCACATAGTTCCTGAGAGGTGATGATAAATCAGATCTTTTGAGTCTTAGTTCCTTACTTTTACCTGAAAATGAGAAGTTGCAAAGTGGTAATGGACCACCGACAGTTATGTTTGGCCAGTAGGGTTATATTACTGTTCACAAATACTTGCTGCTCCTCTCTGCTCCGCCTTCCCCTTAACATCATCCTTAGCCTCATGGCTTACTTTGGTCAATGAAATGTAAGTAGAAGTAATATACATTATTTTTGAGATGAGCATTAAGGCAAAATTTTAAGTGTATAATCCACCAAATTTTCTTTTCCTTCTATCATGAGATCATCAATATTCTAGATAGAAGTAGCTCTGTCAGGTTGAGCCCCAGACAGAACATGATATGGAACAGAGACACAACTTACCTATGATGGGAGATGATATGCATAATAAAAAATCTTTTGTTGTAAGCTAAGATCTCAGGGTCATGTGTCAATGCAGCATAACCTAGCCTGTCCTAACTGATACAGCCTACAACATTCTGAAAAACTGAATCAGTGGCTAACATTTAAAAATTTGGAGAGTTAACAAAAATCCAGACGTCGGGTTTCTGATGAGAAATTGGAAGAGGTGGCAACATTTAGCCAACTTACATACACATGGCATGAATTGTCTGAGGCTGAACAGCAGTTCTTCCCTTAGAAATTTGTGTTGACTGTAGTTTATACCCAGTATCCACTATTCCTAACTGTATCTTATATCCACCCATTTTTTTCTTTATTTACATTTACATATTTACATATTACATTTATTTACATTATCTGCCTGGGCCTTGCAAGCATTTGAATTTCCCACCCTGGCTTTATTATAGCTTTCCACTTCTCAGGGAGAAAATGCTAGAGACAAAAATAACAGAGGACTGGAGACAGAAATTTAAATAATATCTATCTGTAAGTGTGAGAAAAAGAATCAGTAGAGAGACAAATAATAACTGCCTAGAAAAGTAACAGGGAAAAAAAAACCCTGAATTGCATAGTGACCAAAACAAACAAACAAGGAAGAGTCAGGAAAGAGGGATGATCAACATCAGGTAAAACTACAGAGTTCAAAAATAAAGACAGTGAAGTAAAGGAGGTCACATGTGACCCATGAAGGAATAATTGCAGTGCTTTAGTGATTACAGAAGCCAGAGGATAAGAGATTAAGGGGAAAGTGCTGCTGAGAGGATGGAGGTATTGAGATAATTTCTTTTATAATGTTTGGCATTGAATGGAAGGAGAAAAGTAATTGGTCTCTAAAATGGCAGCAGAATCAAGCCAAAGGGTATTTTCCCCCCTCTTTTTTTTTTTCTGTTTTTGAAAGAGGGACAAATTTTTGCAAGGCAGAGTAAGGTAAGGAGGAACCAAGTGATTAAGGGAGCAAAGTCTGGAAGATGTCTGGGAGGTGTGGACGGAGAACACACTTGATACAGTTATTTTAGAAATAAGGGACAATAGACTTTCATCTAAGTCTGTTATCATAGTGTATGGGGTCTTAGTGAATCATCAGGAGTGACTCAGAAGAAGAAGTGTCTGGGTCCCGCAATGCGTATTGGGTAAGGGAAGAATGATGACCTTTTCTAGAAGTTCACTGAAGGTCTGCTGTCTCTGGTTACAGTTTTGAATGAAGAGCAGACAGGCAGTGAAGGATCTGATCACTGAGAGACTGAATGCTGTTTGTGGCAGGAACCTGAGCCCTATGCTCAGATATAATCTTGGTGCCATTCTGGCCCTCTTTTCTGTCAGTTCTGCAATTGTACTAATAAGAAACGTCTCTTGTCTCCCATAGGTTAATGAGTTTGGGGAGGAAAAATGCAGTGTTTACTATGATGGCAGGAAGGGCAATGCAAATGGCCTGCTGAGAAGTTTGAAATGCACTGAAGGGCTTTGAATTTCATTTCAACCTACAAACATTCTGCTCATCAAACAGCACCCCCTGAAGAAGGAATTCAGAATTACTAAACATACTAAATTCAGTAGTTTTCAGCCTGTGATCCTAGACCCCTGGAAACCTTGCTGATGGTCTGCATACAGAGTCCCTACACTATTAGTGCTTACAATATGACAGTGTCTATATTTCTGTCAATGACATAAAATGGAGACTTACTTATGCTATATTACCATCTCATTATTATGCTTGGGTTTGGAAAAAAATGCATCTGACCCATAGATCTTCCCTGTAATGCAACAAAAAGAGAGCTACTCTGTGTCATGATGTTTATGGAGACCATGCTGTCATTCCTACTATGACAACAATGAGAGTATTACCAGGGACTTCCTGATGGGGTCTTAGTGAAGAATGAAGACAAGATGGTTCTGTTTTTTTTTTTTTTTTTTTTTTTTTTTTTTTTTTTTGCCTTAACAAGAGCAGCAGCACTTATCTCACTACATCCAGTAAAGTCTGTTTTGTGGAGGCATACAGGTAGAGAGGGGACTTGGAGATGAAAGCTGGTAATAGGTGGCCCATAGGGTCATTTGCCTATGAAAGGGATTGAAGAATAGAAACAAAATTATAATCACTATTCAAGTGTTATGAGGTTTGAGCTATGTTTCCATTCTGTCAGCAGATTCGTTTTACTGAATGTTGAATGGGGCCACAATATAGAAGAGGAGGGTAGTGTGGTGGTGGGAAATATTCTGCCTCGGGAGGGAGGGAAGGATGTGCAGAGAAGAAAGGGCCGATTTTTGGACTGTAGAGTAAAAAGCAAAGAGAGAATGACTGGTTTTCAACTGTGTTCGACTTTATCATTTCTTCTTATGTCACTGGACTATGGTAGACACAAAAATTAAGGATTAGCACAATGAGAAAGGCCCTTGCTCTCTTCAGCTTATTCAGTCAACTATAACAGTGACACCTGGGGATATTCTATTAGAGAACTAGGTTACTTCTCATAATAGCAACTGTTTTCCTTGATTACATGAATGTTGTAAGTGACATACTGATTCATAATTTTATGGCTGGCCTCATATGAGAGATTGAAAAATCCTTTCTGGGGAGGTGGTATTTATACAGGGACCTCAAGGATGAGTAGGAGCTAGTCAGCAGTGGTGGGATGGGGAGAAGGGATTGGGTTAGGAAACAGTGTGCATGTACAATTGCCTTGGGAAGGGAAGGAGCAAGGAATGCCTAAGGATTTGAGAAAAGATCAGTGGAGCGTGGTGAACAAATAGGAGAGTGGTATCAGATGGGGCTGAAAAGGTAGACAAACACCAGAAGCATAAAGATTTTTTTTTTTTTTGTGGGACTCAGCTTTGAACATTCATTGAAAGCAAGTTCATGAATATTGTTAGATATATCATACTAGAAAATCTTCATATTCTCGGGCTTGTGTTGTATGTACAGTCACTCGTTTGATCATTCATTCCAACAAGCTTACATTAAATATCTACCATATGCCAAGTGCTTTGTGCCACAGAGTTGTGTACCTCCCAGATCTGTGTAAATTTCAGCTGTCACCAACAAGGTGGTCACTTTTTCAGTCCTTTCCTTAGGATAGCATCAGACTAAGCTTATTTTCATTATTATTATCTTAGGTATAACATTGCTGGTTTGAAGAACAGGGCCCAATGCCAGTGACCTCTACTGCCAGCTATCCAGAAGATATTTTCCAAGACTCTCCTTAAGCTCCTGGTGGGCAAGAGCAGGAGAGAGAAAGGAAACTGCAGCTGTGTCTTCATGTCAGTAAAGCAGCATTTAGGGAGTTACTAGACTTAGTTCTTACAGCTCTTTTCAACTATGAGCTTTGACAAAGAGTCTGTAATTGTCATTTTGAAGGCCGGTGGATGTCACTTCCTTCCTCCTTGGTCTTTCTAGCTTTTCTTTATTTAGACTCTGTTTTTTTCCCCTACTGCCTTTTTCCATTTGTTCCATCTCTTTTATTCAGTTATCCTAGCCATCTCTCTGAGCAGGGGTACCAGGTGTAAGGACCCTGTTCTCAGTAACAGGGAAAGAGGAGTTGCACTCAGATAGGCTAGCCCTGACCCAGGAATGCACCTCTGTGGACATCTTTATCCTCCTTCACAAATAGCATTTGTGTTGAAGGAATCAAGTCAATGGCAAAGAAAAACTGGCTTTCTTACCCGGATATCTATTTAAGAAATTTTCTCCACTTACTCTGGCCATTACTAATCTGACCTTTCTCTGAACTGTATAGTACATCCCCACTATGAATAAGAACCATATGATCTGCCTCTTGATGATTTGTTGTATTGAATTCGTTTCTGAATGTTTAGTATTTATTGATTTTGTTTTCCTAACAGGATTTGAAACTCCCTTGGGAAAGGGACTGTAACCATACTTATATTTTACCATGTTAGAGATGAGCAAAATTGCAGGCATGCAGCTTAGCCATTCAATGGATATTTGACTGATTTAATGAGACCTGCCACCTTATTGTACAAAGCAATGTAGCGTAGAGGAAGACCTTTAGATTCCTACTACCATTTCTTTTATTATTAAAAGACAGTAGAATTTTTGACAACGATTCTATTGTGACCCTCCCTCAGTTGTCTTTCTACTGATAAACCTGTATGGAGGCATGGATTTAGATGAAACATCTATTTCTTTCTGTCAAATTCTGCTCCTTTGTGTGGCAGTCTGCATTATACAAGAATGCCCTTGCCTTATCTCTACATCAAAGAAAGTGAGAGCCAAGAAATGTTCTTAATGAGTTCTTTTTGGTTTTTATGCCCTCTGAAGCAGCCCAGGAGGAAGAGAGGACAATAATAGGGGAGGACAGCAATATAGGGAAGTAGGAAGATGGTATAAATGAAAGGGACAGATGTCACTTGAGGCCACAAATTAACTTCATCAGATCTTTGAATTGCTGCAAATAAATGGCAAGTGAGGAGCAGGGAGCAGTATGTGAAGAATACATTCTTTGGTCTTGGCAGCCTGTGCTTGTATAACAAAGATGAGAGATGGAGTTGCTAGTATTCTCTGTTGAAGACATAGGAGTTCAATAGTGGAGAAAAAAGAAAAATCTAAGAAAGCAAATAATTGGGATAGGGAAAGGGGATTATGTTTGTTTCCTATTGCTGTTGTAACAAATTACAACAATCTTGGTGGTTAACACAACACACATTTATTATCTTACAGCACTGGAAACCAAGAGTCCAAAATGGGTATCACTGTGAAAAAAACAAGATGTGGGCAGGGCTGCATTCTTTTCTGGAAACTCTAGGGGAGAATTCGTTTCTTCATCTTTTTCAGCTTCTTGAGGGTGCCTGAATTCCTCGGACTGTGGTACCCTTCCATCTTCAAAGAACCAACTAACTCTGGACAAACTCTGGTGAAGAGTATGTAGATGACATAGGAGATACAGGGCAGAAAACACTGAGTGAAAGCCAATGACCTTCTGAAGATATAAAATAATTTGTAAATTTATAAGAGACAAATGGCTTAAGAGCCTAGTCATGCTGCTTTAAAATAATTTTATGTTTTTTAATACATACGAATACATTTATACATGTAATGTTTTTATGTTAGAGTGAAAGTTAGTACTGTTTAGTTCTGTGATTTAAGATATAGTATAAGATAAAGTCCATGGACACAATTTTGTGAATGCTCTTAAACTTAGCCGCCTTTTCCCAGAGCTAATTGTTTAATGCTTTCTTCACCCTATGCTTTATTGCCTTCTGTTTCATTCTGGGACACATTCCACCCCCCTCATTTTTTTTTCTTGGTTCCTAGCCTTTTCCTTTTGTACCTCTACTGACATCATATGTGTTTTTGATAATTTAATAAAATATATAGAGTCAATCCCAGCATATATACATTTTTGGGGCAAAAATTCTGCTTAGGAAGACTTCTAAAATATTTCATTCCATGCTAGTTAAAATTTAAGTTTAAAGATAATATTTTTGCAGTTCCCTGTAGCCAATTCCCTAGAACCTCTTTAATTTATATTCTATTTCTAATTTCATTTCTTATGCCTCAGAGATCTGACATGTGGCCTGCTTAGAAAAAAAATAACTTTGTTGAGGATACTATATGACTTGTGACTTTTCCCTAACTTACTTTGGTCAGAGCCATGGATTTAATTTTTATGTGGGCTACAGTATAATTCTGATTCATGACTATAATCTGTACTCTTTATCCTGGGTTATTTTACAAAAGGAATTTAGATTAACCACCCCCAAAGTGACTAGATGTATACAAGCTTTCTATTTCCATTATTGGAGAAAGAACTCCTGAGCTTCTGCCCTACTGATAGTGAGTCAATACTCCCATAATTATACATAGAGGAAGGCATGCAGTGAGCCCTTCAGACAAAATGCTTTCATCAGTCTCCTTAGTTTTCGATTAGTCTTTCCTTCCTAGAATGACCTCATCTCTCTCAGAATGACTTAAAAAGAAGCATAGCTTTAAAAAGTGAGAATAACTGCTTATGACTTTATGATCCTGAGGCAAAGTTTTCTTTGCACAATAAATGTTTAGTTATGATATGATAGTCAAATGTGGTGATGGAAAAATGTATGATAGGCAGTTTGAATCTGTCAGTGTAGAAAAATCAGAAAAGTGGCAGTATAGCCCAATGGTTAAATTTGGGGGCTCTGGAATCATGAAGAGTTGGTTTGGGTTCTAAGCCCAACACTTAATGACTTTATGACCTTAAACAGTTACTTACCCTTTCTGAACTTAACTTTCCATACGTGTAGTATTGCCTATCTTAGAGGGTTAATTGCATCACAGGGAGATTTTCATTGAAGGCTGTTTCCCTAAGTAACTTGGTAGCTGCTCTGAAGTTTCACTGAGAAATCAACTTGCAAAAAGCAGATAATAGGAGAAAAGATATATACATTTATTTAACATATGTACATGGGAACCTTTAGAATGAAGACCAAAAGATACAGGGGGAACTGATAATTTTTATGCTTAGGTTCAACAAAGTATGGACAGCTGTGTAGAAACATGATTGGACAAAAAGTGTATGATCTAATGAATAGTTTGAGTGGGGAAACCCAGCAAGTCCTGCCTGTCTAGATTCTTCTTGACCCCTCTGAGCACATGGTTCTTCCTTCTGGGCATGGGGTAGGACCCTCTCTGGAATGGAGGGGTCTTATGAGCTACAGTCAGACAAGGTAGGTCAGATAATTTCTTCATGGCTGGTTTTGCCACAGAAAGTCACAGGGAAGGTTAAAGAAATATTTTTAGGTTTTACAGCTGGTTTGGGGGAACATGGGTTCTGGTTTCCATGACCTGCCTTGAAGAAGGGTGATTATGGTTTCTATGGCAAGCCTCAAGGGAGAATAGAACTGTGAGAAAGGAAGATAGCAGAAGGTTGAAGAAAAACTTTTGTATCTGAGGCTGCTCCTTAGGCCTTAATTTTGGGGTATTGTTTTCTGAGCCCCAACACTGCCCATCCAAGAAATTTAAGTGCAGAGACACACTAGAAATGAAACAGAAATAAGGCAGCCTAATGTAGTAGCTCAGTGGATGGGCTCTGGAGCTGGATTCAATCCCATGCTTTACCATTTAGTAGATGTGTGACTTCAGGCAAGTCACTTTACTTTCTGTACTTCAATTTTCTTATCTATAAAATGGGAACAATAATAGTGCCTACCTCAAAACCTTGGTATGAAGATTAAATGAATACAGCTAAAATAATTAGCACAGTGTCTGGCATTTACTTAATTTTTAAGAAAGACTATCTCTTCTTATTACTGAAACTAATGCTGTTAATACTGTTAATAAAAAGATGATATATAGAGAGATACAAGGAAGGATCAAGGATGACTCCTATTTTTCAAGCTTGAGCAACTGGTCCTGTGGTAGTGCCATTCATTGAGATGGGGTAAAGTGAAGGAGGAATAGATTTGGGCGTGTGTTTAGTGAAAAACAAGTTTTGTTTTTTGACATGTTGAGTGTGAGATGCCTGTGGAATATCAATATAAAGTTAGTCAGTTTTTCTGTGTGTCTGGAGATCACAGAATTGTGATCCAGGAATGTACATTTGGGAGAAGTCAGTATTCTGATTTTTAAGATTATGATACTGGATGAAGTTGCCAAGAAACGTAATTTAGAAAGAGAAGGGAGGAGAGCCCAGGATCAATCTTGGGGGCATAGAGGGTGAGGAATCAGTGAAGAAAATGAATAGATACGGAAAGAAAGTAGGAAGGAAATCTACCTTTCATGATAATTGAGACAGAAGAATGTTTCAAGAAGAGAGTAATCAACTGTGTAAAATCAGGACATAGAAACATCAATTGAATTTGATTCCTTTGAGAAGCTTGGTTATGAAGATACATAGAAAAATTGAATGGTGGCCTGGATGAGTCATCAAGGAAGGATCTATTTTTCATAATGTAGAAAGTTATAGTGAACGTTTATATTGCAATAGAGATGATACACTAGAAAAGGAGAAATAAACAGGAGGGAATGGGATCCAGAGTACAATAGAGGAGCAGGGATACTTCCTATACTTCTATGAGATAAAGTACATAGCACAATGCCTGGCATATAGAAAGTGTTCAATGAATAGTATCTGTTATGTTTATTGTTGTTGTTGTTACTGTATTAACTCAAGAGCCCAAGCTGGCTTCCATGTGGAAAAGACAGTTTGAGCGTGCACAGAGCCAATAGCCTTCATGGAATGAAAGGCTATGGTGAGCAGATAGCATTTAGAATGCCCTATCCTAAACAAAGGCAAAAAAAATGTGGTTACAACAAATACAGATGCTCCTCAATTTACAGTAGGATTATGTCCAGATAAATCAATTGTAAATTGAAAATATAAAGTAAAAAATGTGTTTAATACTACAACATAGCAGATAGTTCCCAACTTATGATGCTTCAGTTTATGACTTTTTTACTTTATGATGATGGGAAAGCAATACACATTCAGTAGAAGCTGTAACCCCATCCTAAGTCATGAAGAGGTCCTTGACTTATGATGGGTTTACATCCTAATATACCCATTGTAATGTCAAACAATTGTTAAGACAAACTATTCTAAATCAGAAACTGTCTGGAAAAGCATTTGGTTAGGTTGGCCTATCTGCCATAACCAAATTTTTTACATCATGGGAGGATGGGAGGTTTCTTTGATTATCATATGGATGAAAAGACAAGGTACTTTTATTTTAGCAACTGTGCTTCAAAGAAATGATGCTAAGAAATGGGTAGATCTAGTTCTGTTGAGATTCATTGATCAGCACATCCCTGGACAGGTAGCCAACACTCTCCCAGTACATGTTGTCCCTATAACATGTGTACTTAAAGGAGAAATGAAGTGTACCCATTGATTATATTTACCTTAGCAAAATGTACTTCCACATGATGACATTATGCGGTAAAAATGATTTGTGATTTATGCTGTTTGTGTGATGTTATTGTCTATGCTCTCAATACAATGAGCTGAAGGCTTTTGGCTATTATTCCTTTAGAAACAAGTGCCTCTTGTTGAGGGCTGATTTTGTCCATAGCATCTTGAAATGCTTTTTGCCTATTCATCTCTAAGTATAAATATGAGGGTTTTTTTAAATCCTGCAAAATTTCCCATAAACGTGTGTTTTTAAATCTTTCCTGAAGTGGTCTTTATGCCAATAAAGAACCAATAGAAATCTGAATATTTGATCAGTTTTCCACCTTGTGTTCTCTAGATAAAGAAAAGTTTGACCAGTATTAGATATGAAAAATGGAATGTGCTTTAAAATTTTCAATCTGTCATTTGAGATCAATATGAGAGAGAGATACCTGTTAGACTCTTTCTACAACTGTCTCTTATCATTGTTAAAGTTTATAAGAAGTTACCTGGCCAGGAAATGGGTTTCACTGGTTTTAAACATCCGTTGTTATTAGTACCATGTGTCTGCTCTCCTGAGTACTGAGCCCAGCCATTTGGTTTATGTGAGTCTCTAGATTCCTATGTATTTGCCGTACTCTCTAGGATTTAGGCTTTTTTGGTTCCCATATTTTGCTTGGTCTAGCCTGTCACACTTTGTTCTTTCTGCCTTTAGACCTGTGTGTGCTTGCTTGATTTAATTTATTATCTTGTCTCAACTGCTGATTCAGTTTTGCCTTCTGACTCTTGAGCCCTGGACTAATTCTCATCCTAGAGCAACAGGTTTTGAACCTTGCCTCCATGCTACATTGTGACCTCAGCACCAGCATTGAGAGCTGGTCTAACTCATAGGTCTAACTCAGTACAACATTTCTCATTTTCATGGCGGCTGTGGTAGAATTAAAAGAATACTATGCTTAATGTTTGAATCTCTGGGTTTAAGCTCTAGCACTGCCAGAAACCCACTAAATGTCTATAGACAAATATCTCGGCATCTCTGAATTTCAGTTTTCTCTTTGCAAGATACGAATAAAATACTTCTTACTTATTTTTGTGATTAAATAAGATATCTTATGTAAAAATGCCTAATGTGATAACTGGCAAATGTTTGTAAAATATTTAATCTCAATTTTGGACACTCTGATATTCTTATACAAGTTTCTTTGTTTCCATTATTAGCCTGTTTCTTTTTATAAGCAAGTACTTAATTTATTTCCATAACAAACAATAATCATAAGTAAAATGTATCAGTCCAAAAGTTTTCTGGTAAAAAATCAGAGTGAAATGACAACACAAACTTATTTTAACAAGGTCCCAAGTTTCCCAATTAACTTGTCTCCAATTCTTATGTATTCTGATTACCAATTGCATTATATCTCTTCTGAAAACAATTAATATGACAACTTGTAAATTTCTGGCAAAGAAACTGAATATCTAGCACTGAGCAAAAATATCACAGTGATTACAACAAATAATTTTTGTGTATTTGTTGGTAAATCTGTTTTTCTAAAAAAAATTTTTATTATACTTGAAGTTCTGCAATACATGTGCAGAATGTGCAGGTTTGTTACAGAGGTTATACATGTGCCATGGTGGTTTGCTGAATCCATCAACCTGTCATCTACATTAGGTATTTCTCCTAATGCTATCCCTCCCCTTGCCTCCCACCCCTCGACAGGCCCCGATGTGTGATGTTTCCTTCCCTGTGCCCATATATTCTCATTGTTCAACTCCCACTTAAGAGTGAGAACATGTGATGTTCAGTTTTCTATTACTGTGTTAGGTTGTTGAGAATGATGGTTTCCAGCTTCATCCATGTCCCTGCAAAGGACATGAACTCATTCTTTTTCATGGGTGAATAGTATTCCGTGGTGTACATGTGCCACATTTTCTTTATCCAGTCTATCATTGATGGGAATTTGGGTTGGTTCCAAATCTGTGCTATTGTGAATAGTGCTACAATAAAAATACATGTGCATGTGTCTTTGTAGTAGAATGATTTACAATCCTTTGGGTATATACCCAGTAATGGGATCGCTGGGTCAAAGGGTATTTCTAGTTCTATATCCTTGAGGAATCGCCACACTGTCTTACACAATGGTTGGACTAATTTACACTCCCACCAACAGTGTAAAAGCATTCCTATTTCTCCACATCCTCTCCAGCATCTGTTGTTTCCTGACTTTTTAATGATCACCATTCTATCTGGCATGAGATGGTATCTCACTGTGGATTTGATTTGCGTTTCTCTAATGACCAGTGATGATGAGCTTTTTTTCATATGTTCGTTGGCTACATAAATGTCTTCTTTTTTTTTTTTTTTTTTTTTTGAGACGGAGTCTCACTCTGTCACCTGGGCTGGAGTGCAGTGGCCGGATCTCAGCTCACTGCAAGCTCTGTGCCCGGGTTTACGCCATTCTCCTGCCTCAGCCTCCGAAGTAGCTGGGACTACAGGTGCCGGCCACCTCGCCCAGCTAGCTTTTTGTATTTTTTTTAGTAGAGACGGGGTTTCACCATGTTAGCCAGGATGGTCTCGATCTCCTGACCTCGTGATCCGCCCGTCTCAGCCTCCCAAAGTGCTGGGATTACAGGCTTGAGCCACCGTGCCCGGCAAATGTCTTCTTTTAAAAGGTGTTTGTTCATATCCTTTGCCCAGTTTCTGATGGGGTGGTTTGTTTTTTTCTTGTAAATTTAAGTTCCTTGTAGATTCTGGATATTAGCCCTTTGTCAGATGGATAGATTGTAAAAATTTTCTCCCATTCTGTAAGTTGCCTGTTCGCTCTGATGCTAGTTTCTTTTGCTGTGCAGAAGCTCTTTAGTTTAATTAGATCCCATTTGTCAATTTTGACTTTTGTTGCAATCGCTTTTGGTATTTTAGTCATGAAGTCTTTGCCTATGCCTATGTCCTGAATGGTATTGCCTAGGTTTTCTTCTAGGGTTTTTATGGTTTTAGGTTTTACATTTAAGTCTTCAATCCATCTTGAGTTGATTTTCGTATAAGGTGTAGGGAAGGGGTCCAGTTTCAGTTTTCTGCATGTGGTTAGCCAGTTTTCCCAACACCATTTAATAAATAGGGAATCCTTTCCCCATTGCTTGTTTTTGTCAGGTTTGTCCAAGATCAGATGGTTGTAGACATGTGGTGTTATTTCTGAGGACTCGGTTCTCTTCCATTTGGTCTATATCTCTGTTTTGGTACCAGTACTATGCTGTTTTTGTTACTGTAGCCTGGTAGTATAGTTTGAAGTCAGTTAGGGTTATGCCTCCAGCTTTGTTCTTTTGGCTTAGAATTGTCTTATCTATATGGACTGTCTTTTTGGTTCCATATGAAATTTAAAGTAGTTTTTTTCAAAATTTGTGAAGAAAGTCAGTGTTAGCTTGATGGGGATGGCATTGAATCTATAAATTATTTGGGACAGTATGGCCATTTTCACAATATTGATTTTTCCTATACATGAGCATGGAATGTTTTTCCATTTGTTTGTGTCCTCTCTTATTTCCTTGAGCAGTGTTTTGCAGTTCTCCTTGAAGAGTTCCTTCACATTCCTTGTAATTTGTATTCCTAAGTATTTTATTCTCTTTGTAGCAATTGTGAATGGAAGTTCATTCATGATTTGGCTCTCTGTTTGTCTATTATTTGTGTATAGGAATGCTTGTGATTTTTGTAAATTGATTTTGTATCCTGAGACTTTGGTGAAGTTGCTAATCAGCTTAAAGATTTTTTGGGCTGAGACAATGGTGTTTTCTAAATATACAATCATGTCATCTGCAAACAGGGATAATTTGAATTCCTCTCTTCCTGTTTGCATGCCATTTATTTCTTTCTCTTGCCTGATTGCCCTGGCCAGAACTTCCAATACTATGTTGAATAGGAGTGGTGAGAGAGGTCATCCTTGCCTTGTGCCAGTTTTCAAAGCGAATGCTTCCAGTTTTTGCCCATTCAGTATGATATTGGCTGTGGGGTTGTCATAAATAGCTCTTATTACTTTGAGATACAGCCCATCAATACCTAGTTTATTGAGGGTTTTTAGCATGAAGGGGCGTTGAATTTTATCGAAGGCCTTTTCTGCATCTATTGAGACAATCGTGAATTTTGCCGTTGGTTCTGTTTATGTGATGGATTACATTTATTGATTTGCATATGTTGAACCAGCCTTGCATCCCAGGGATGAAGCCGACTTGATTGTGGTGGATAAGCTTTTTGATGTGCTACTGGATTCAGTTTGCCAGTACTCTATTGAGGATTTTTGCATCGATGTTCATCAGGGATATTGGCCTGAAATTTTGTTTTGCTTTGTTGTGTCTCTGCCAGGTTTTGGTATCAGTATGATGCTGACCTCCTAAAATGAGTTTGGGAGGAGTCCCTCTTTTTCAGTGGTTTGGAATACTTTCAGAAGAAATGGTACCAGCTCGTCTTTGTACTTCTGGTAGAATTTGGATCTGAATTAGTCTGGTCCTGGGCTTTTTTGGTTGGTAGGCTATTAATTACTGCCTCAGTTTCAGAACTTGTTATTGGTCTATTCAGGGTTTTGACTTCTCCCTGGTTTAGTCTTGGGAGGGTGTATGTTTCCAGGAATTTATCCATTTCTTCTAGATTTTCTAGTTTATTTGCGTAGAGGTGTTTATACTATTTTCTGATGGTAGTTTATATTTCTGTGGGATCAGTGGTGATCTCCCCTTTATCATTTTTTATTGTGTCTATTTGATTCTTCCCTCTTTTCTTCTTTGTTAGTCTGGCTAGCAGTCTATTTTGTTAATATTTTCACAAAACCAGCTCCTGGATTAATTTATTTTTAAAGGATTTTTCATGTCTCTATTTCCTTCAGTTCTGCTTTGATCTTAGTTATTTCTTTTCTTTTCTTTTTTTTCAAATCACACTATTTATTGCCATACAATTTGTTTCTCTTTTCTTTTGGTTCACAATGCTTAAATGGGGAGGATAATGAAAACAAATCTCTTAGAGAATATACCCTGTAGACAAAATATATTAACTACATAGTGAGTTCTGAAATTGTGAAAGTCTAGTTGCTCACTTAGGATGGAAGCAGGTCTCTGTGGAAAGTATAGTGTAATTAAAGTTTGAGGTGTGCCTCATACCAGGGGTTTTCAGGAGAGATGATCTGACCCCACATAGCAGAGGTTCTTAGAAATTAAAGGATTGTTCTGGTGTTGGTGGGCAAAGCTTTGGGGGTTAGCTCAAAGGCAAATAAGGTATGGCCCTGACAGCATGTGCTCTCCCTCTTGGAGAGGCCACTAACAGTGCAGCCATGCTAGGGTCTAAGTTCTCAAACTGTCTGTGAAACTTTTAGGATTATATGTATTTTGGATTACAGTAGTTGAGGTCAGTAGCTCAGATATGGGGCCTGATAAGGTGTGGCCTAACTTTCTTGAGGGGAGAGGGCTTATCACAGCAAAACATATCACTCATGTAGCAAATCATGTAAGTGCTTGGAATCATTTTAAGGCTACAAAACAATAACACAACATGAATTTCTCTAAGTGCTCTGGAATATATCATTGTTAGATGCACCATCATTTGATCATAATTTAAGTTGATCAAATGATGTTTTTTAAATTTAGTTGGTCAAATGAAAGTCACTTAATAAACATAACTGATGAAGTGGAGGTCATATTGTTTAGCTTTAGTAATTTCCTATTACAAAATATATTATCAGCTACAGATATCAGTTGCTCCAGTAATCCTGCATAACAAACCACCTGAAACCCAAAGGCTTAAAACAATGATCATTTAATATTGCTCATGAAAATACAGTTTAGGTAGGTCATTCTTAGGGTCTTGGCTAAACTTATCTGTCTGCAATCAACTGCAAATTGAGGAGGCTCCTTTGTTTATCTTGTCTGAGTTCTCTGACATGTTTATGCATGCTTGAGGATTGAATGGATTTTGTGGCCCTTGACTGAAACAGCTGGGATGACTGAAAATAAGGAAGCCTTCTCTCCTTCATACCTCTCACAGCCTTTTATGTATTACCTAGTTTTAGTTTAATGAGGAAAATGTCTTTGGAATGTTTCTGAGGATACTGTTTAGAATTGGTTTTTATGTTTTTTATTAGCTATTTCTTGTCTTTTGCTAGCTTTTGAATTTGTTTACTCTTGCTTCTCTAGTTCTTTTGTGATGTTAGGGTTACGATTTTAGATCTTTCCTGCTTTCTCCTATAGGAATTTAGTGCTATGAATTTTCCTCTAAACACTACTTTAGCTGTATCCCAAAGATTCTGGTAAGTTGTGTCTTTGTTCTCATTGGTTTCAAATAGCTTATTTATTTCTGCCTTAATTTCATTATTTACACAATAGTCATTCAGGAGCAGGTTGTTAAGTTTCCAACTAGTTGTGCAGTTTTGAGTGAGTTTTTAAATCCTGAGTTCTAATTTGATTGCACCATGGTCTCAGAGACAGTTTGTTATGATTTCTATTCTTTTGCATTTGCTGAGGAGTGTTTTCCTTCCAATTATGTGGTCAAATTTAGAACAAGTGCTATGTGGTGCTGAGAAGAATGTATATTCTGTTGATTTGGGGTGGAGAGTACTGTAGATGTCTATTAGGTCTGCTTGGTCCAGAGCTGAGTTCAATTCCTGAATATCCTTGTTAATTTTATGTTTCATTGATCTGTCTAATATTGACAGTAGGGTGTTAAATTCTCACACTATTATTGTGTGGGAGTCTAAGTCTCTTCGTAGGTCTGTAAGAACTTGCTTTATGTATTTGGCTGCTCCTGTATTGGTGCGTATATATTTAGGATAGTTAGATCTTCTTGTTGCATTGATCCATTTACCATAATGGAATGCCTTTCTTTGTCTTTTTTGATCTTTGTTGGTTTAAAGTCTGTTTTATCAGAGACTAGAATTGCAACCCCTGTTTTTTTTTTTGTTTGTTTGTTTCGATTTGCTTGGTAAATCTTCCTGCATCCCTTTATTTTGAGCCTATGTGTGTCTTTGCACATGAGACGGGTCTCCTGAGTACAGCACACCAATGGGTCTTGACTCTTTACCTAATTTGCCAGTCTGTGACTTTTACTTGGGGCATTTAGCCTGTTTACATTTAAGGTTAATATTGTTATGTGTGAATTTGATCCTGTCATTATGATGCTAGCTGGTTATTTCACCCAATAGTTGATGCAGTTTCTTCATAGTATTGATGGCCTCTACATTTTGGTTTGTTTTGCAGTGGCTGGTAATGGTTTTTCCTTTCCATATTTAGTAGTTCCTTCAGGAGCTCTTCTAAGGCAGGCCTGGTGGTGATAAAATCCCTCAGCAATTGCTTGTCTGTAAAGGATTTTATTTCTCCTTCCCTTATGAAGCTTAGTTTGGTTGCTTATGAAATTCTGGGTTGAAAATACTTTTCTTTAAGAATGTTAGATATTGTCCCCCACTCTCTGCTGGCTTGCAGCGGCTCCACAGAGAGATCCACTGTTAGTCTGATGGGCTTCCCTTTGTGGGTAACCTTACCTTTCTCTCTGGCTGCACTTAACATTTTTTCCTTCATTTCAACCTTGGTGAATCTAACAATTAAATGTCTTGGGGTTGCTCTTCTCGAGGAGTATCTTTGTGGTGTTCTCTGTATTTCCTGAATTTGAATGTTGGCCTATCTTGTTAGGTTGGGGAAGTTCTCCTGGATAATATCCTGAAGTGTGTTTTCCAACTTGCTTCCATTCTCCCTGTCACTTTCAAGTATACCAATCAAACATAGGTTTGGTCTTTTCACATAGTCCCTTATTTGTTGGAGGCTTTGTTCATTCCATTTCATTATTTTTGCTCTAATCTTGTCTTCACACTTTATTTCATTAAGTTGATCTTCAATCTCTGGTACCACTGGTACCTTTTCTTTCACTTGATCATTTTGGCTATTGATACTTGTGTATGCTTCATGAAGTTTTAGTGCTGTGTTTTTCAGCTCAATTGGGTCATTTATTTTTCTCTAAACTGGTTATTCTAGTTAGCAATTCCTCTAAGCTTTTTTCAAGGTTCTTAGCTTCCTCGCATTGGGTTAGAACATGCTCCTTTAGCTCAGAGGAGTTTGTTATTACCCACTTTCTGTAGCCTACTTCTGTCAATTTGTCAAACTAATTTTCTGTTCAGTTTTGTTCCCTTGCTGGCAAGGAGTTGTGATCCTTTGGAGGACAAGAGGCATTTTTTTTTTTTTGAATTTTCAGCCTTTTTGTGCTGGTATTTCCTCTTCTTCGTGGATTTACCTACCTTTCATCTTTGCTGTTGGTGACCTTCGGATGGATCTTTTGTGTGGTTGTCTTTTTTGTTAATATTGATGGTATTGCTTTCTGTTTGTTAGTTTTCTTCTAACAGTTAGGCTCCTCTTCTGCAAGTCTGCTGGAGTTTGCTGGGAGTCCACTCCAGACCCTGTTTGCCTGGATATCACCAGTGGAGGCTGCAGAACAGCAAAGGTTGCTGCCTCCTCCTTCCTCTGGAAGCTTTGTCCCAGAGGGGCACCACCAGATGTCAGCCGGAAAGTTCCCGCATGAGGTGTCTGTCAACCCCTGCTGGGAGGTGTCTCACCATCTGGAAGCACGGGGGTCAGGGACCCACTTGAGGAGGCAGTCTGTCCCTTAGCAGAGCTCGAGCGTTGTGCTGAGAGATCCACTGTTCTCTTCAGAGCCGGCAGGCAGGAATATTTAAGTCTGCTTAAGCTGTGCCTACAGCCACCCCCTTCCCCAGGTGCTCTGTCTCAGGAAGATGGGAGTTTTATCTATAAGCCCCTGACTGGGGCTGTTGCCGTTCTTTCAGAGATGCCCTGCCCAGAAAGGGGGAATCTAGAGAGGTAGTCTGACTACAGTGGCTTTGCAGCGCTGCAGTGGGCTCTGCCTAGTCTGAACTTCCTGGTGGCTTTGTTTATCCTGTTAGGGGAGAACTGCCTACTGAAGTCTCAGTAATGGCAGATGCCCCTCCCCCAACCAAGCTTGAGCATCCCAGGTCAACTTCAGACTGCTGTACTGGCAGTGAGAATTTCAAGCCAGTGGATCTTACCTTGCTGGGCTCTGTGGGGTGGGGATCTGCTGAGGAAGATCACTTGGCTCCCTGGCTTCAGCCCCCTTTCCAGGGGAGTTTACATTTCTGTCTCGCTGATGTTCCAGGTGCCATGGGGGTATGAAAAAAAAAAAAAAAAAACCAAACAACTCTTGCAGCTAGCTTGGTGTCTGCCCAAATGGCCGCCCAGTTTTGTGCTTGAAACCCAGGGCCCTTGTGGTATAGGCACCCAAGGGAATCTCCTGGTCTGTGGGTTGCAAAGAACGTGGGAAAAGCATAGTATCTGGGCTGGATAGCAGCATCCCTCACTGTGGATCCCCCACGGCTTCCCTTGGCTAGAGGAAGGAGTTCCCCCACCCCTTGCAATTCCCAAGTTAGACTATGGCCCACCCTGCTTCTGCTCGCTCTCTGTGGGCTGCACCCACTGTCTAACCAGTCCCAATGAGATGAACTGGGTACCTCAGTTGGAAATGCAGAAATCACCCACCTTCTATGTTGGTCTCACTGGGAGCTGCAGACCAGAGCTGTTCGCATTCGGCCATCTTGGTAAATCTGTTTTTATCCAAGAAATAATTTGATTCAACCTTTGTCCATTTATAAAATGTGATTGTTTCTTCCAAAGCGAGCAGAAGTGCATTCATAAGAACAGCATCATAACATGACATTTTAATGTATAACATTTTGGATATGCAGTGGGCAAAGTCATGCTCTTGAAATACAGCTCTATGTGATTAAAAGTACCTGTTGTCACATGGTCTAACCATAAAGAAGATGAAAGAGTGAATCAGTTCTTATCGACACTTAGTGCATGGACAGGTACTCTGTACACAGCATTCTGTAAAATGCTTAGGACAACCCAGTGAGGCAAACATCATTATTACTGCTTAGAGATGGAAAAACTGAACCTCACACAGGTTAAGGAATCTGCCTATAGTCATGCAGCTGGTTAAGAGTAGAGCTGGGATTCAAACTCTGGTCTTCCTTATTCTAGCTCTCTGTGCTGTTTTTACTACATGAGGCAAACTAGTCCTATCTCCTGATGACAGAATGACAGAGGAGATCCTCTACATTTATAGCTTGTTAAAGTGGTTTATCCAACTCTTGGCAGTGAACAGATGTAACCAAGTGTGAAAGGACAGAGTAATCAAGGGACACAGAATGGGCAAAGACTGAGTAGGACATATTCAGAGGTATGTTTTATTGAGCTAATTCATGGCTACTGAATCTTAGACCTGCAGGTAGGTACAACTCAACCTTTTTTGCCTTCCTCAAAAAAGAGGAAGAAAAAAGAGAAAGGTCAGTGTTGAGGAAATATATCACTATGGTATGTAGAATGGTATCTGTTAATTATTTTGGTATTGTGTCACTCCTGTCACTATCTTACTAGGTGACAGCAGCAGTGTTTTTATTCAAGATATATGTGTGTAATATTGTTTTCACTGGGAAATAAATCATGGATGCTATAGCCTTATGTCCCCAAGAAAATTTATAAGTTTCTAATGCATTTATCCTGTATCCCTACAGATAACTTTCCCCAGGAAAATTCAGCCATCAGTTTTGTCCATGTTGTTAATATATATGACATCCATAATGTTATAGTGTAGAGTCAGAAAGAGTACATATTTAAGCTCTTCCATTTATTATTTAGGTGACCATGGTCAATTTACTTAATCTCTCTGAATTTCAACTCCTTCTATCAAATGGATTGAAGACTATTTTATGGGTCTATAATAAAGAGGAAATTAGGAAAAATACATGTACAGATTCTTTTATATCCTGTTACAGTGTCACATGGCAATTAATAAAAGCTAGTTCCATTGCTGACAATGACAACACTCCTACAGTAACTTAAGTTCCATTAGTTCTGCACTGCTAATGTCCAGTTTGGCAGGGCAGCTATTATTGTGTATGCATAAGTGTATTGTTTTCACATCTAGAATGTTTATCTCTTGAGGATGGGAAGTGTCAGAAACTGTTTTTGTATCTCTAGGGCCTTCTCATTGCTTCATTTACTAGCATAGTTACTTGTAATGACTATCACAGGAAAGTTATGTAGCACTTTGAACTAATTTTGAAGATAATTGTTAAACAATAATAATTATGTTTCTTCTTAGGTATTTTGTTTATAAGTAGTGAAAGCTATAGGTAGGAGTGTTTATTTCATTATGCCATGTGGTTTGATTAATAGCCTTTTTCTGCAGGAGTATTTTATCAAAGATTTTTTTTCAAATATGGGACTATTTAAATCAGTAAATTTAAAGATTTTAAGGAAATATTTTAAAACTAGCTAGCAAACATTTACTGAATGCTAATTATTTGTCAGATTCTATTCTAAGTCCTTTGGACATATTAAATAATTTAATCCTTACAAATACTGTGTGAGATAGAGCATCATTATGATTCCCATTTTACAGGTAAAGAAACTAAAGCACAGGGAGGTTAAGTAACTTGCCCATGGTCACACAGCTAACATTAATCCAACTCTAGAATCTCCTATTAGTTTCAGCATTATATTGCCTCTTAGTATATACTGGTGCTAAATTTTTAAATAAAATGAACTTTGGCTATAGCTATCATTATTACTGATTCTTAAATATTATGTATTTATTCTGATCACTGATCTCTTTCACACACCTTAATTAGGATTTTCCATCTGTAATTTGTCCTGCTTCTCTTAGTTGGGAGTCCATATAGTTTTTACCAACTTTTCATCAAAAGCCATTGCAGGTAGCTTTCTTCATGTGTCATCTAATTAAAATATCACTGTGAGACTGTTCCTACATTATAAAACCTTTACTTTTATCTCTCCACATTTTCCGATCTCTTCTTACTATTCTGCTTACATGTAACTGAAGCCCACAGGAGTCTATTAGCCTTGTGTAAGCATACCATTGGCTTGCAATTAGATATGTGGTTGAAACAAAGCAGTTTTTAATTTTTTTCGAGAGTATCTCTTTTCCTTTGTCTGCCTATGTAGGAATCCATCTACTCTGTTCAGCGTTACTTGAAATTTCTATATCATGTATTAGCAAGTGAACCTCAGCTTTTATAGTCTTGGATACATACTGCTTTAGAAATGTTCTTGTCATACTAATTTAAAAATCAACAGATATGTATTCCTGCCAGGCAAAAAAGGTTTTGAGGATAAATGTAAAGTATTTTCACTACAGCCATTTTTTTTGTTTTCGCTGTATTTTTATTTTATTTTTTGATAAATAATCATATAATTATGGGGCACACAGTGATTGTGATGTTACAGAAATATTAAAAATAGCTAATATCTGATATTTCAAACTCCAGTTGTTCATTGTGGGAGATTTCATTCTATCTGCTTTCACACTGGTTTTCCTTACAAACTTGAGGCTCTGTTCTTGCCTATGGCTTTCTGAGAAGGAAGATTGAAAAAAACAAATGGAAGTATTTCCTGAGGAGGTGGCACAATTTCTTTTGAGAATCTGATGTATAGAATGGACAGCTTTCTTCTCTCTACTTTAGGCAGATTTTCATGAAGCATATTGCTTATTTCCCAGGAATGGGTTAGAATTTCCGTTCCTTAGGTGTTCTGACTACAGTGCAACTTCAGAGTGGGACATTTCAGTTTGAAATGAATTCTTAGGGAATAATTTCTTCTTGAGGTTCACCAGAAAAAAGTACAGTTTTCCTTTTCCTTTAAAAACATAGAAACAGGGGGGAGGGGCGGAGCAAGATGGCCGAATAGGAGCAGCTCCAGTATCCAACTCCCAGCGCCAGCGACACAGAAGACCGGTGATTTCTGCATTTTCAACTGAGGTACTGGGTTCATCTCACTGGGGAGTGCCAGACGATCGGTGCTGGTCAGCTGCTGTAGCCCGACCAGCGAGAGCTGAAGCAGGGCGAGGCATTGCCTCACCTGGGAAGCGCAAGGGGGAAGGGAGTCCCTTTTCCTAGCCAGGGGAACTGAGACACACAACACCTGGAAAATCGGGTAACTCCCACCCCAATACTGCGCTTTAAGCAAACAGGCACACCAGGAGATCATATCCCACACCTGGCCGGGAGGGTCCCACACCCATGGAGCCTCCCTCATTGCTAGCGCAGCAGTCTGTGATCTACCGGCAAGGCAGCAGCGAGGCTGGGGGAGGGGCGCCCGCCATTGCTGACGCTTAAGTAGGTAAACAAAGCCCCTGGGAAGCTCGAACTGGGTGGAGCTCACAGCAGCTCAAGGAAACCTGCCTGTCTCTGTAGACTCCACCTCTGGGGACAGGGCGCAGTAAACTAAACAAATGCAGCAGACACCTCTGCAGACACAAACGACTCTGTCTGACAGCTTTGAAGATAGCAGTGGATCTCCCAACACGGGGGTTGAGATCTGAGAAGGGACAGACTCCCTGCTCAAGTGGGTCCCTGACCCCTGAGTAGCCTAACTGGGAGACATCCCCCACTAGGGGCAGTCTGACACCCCACACCTCACAGGGAGGAGTACACCCCTGAGAGGAAGCTTCCAAAGCAAGAATCAGACAGGTACACTCGCTGTTCAGAAATATTCTATCTTCTGCAGCCTCTGCTGCTGATACCCAGGCAAACAGGGTCTGGAGTGGACCTCAAGCAATCTCCAACAGACCTACAGCTGAGGGTCCTGACTGTTAGAAGGAAAACTATCAAACAGGAAGGACACCTACACCAAAACCCCATCAGTACATCACCATCATCAAAGACCAGAGGCAGATAAAACCACAAAGATGGGGAAAAAGCAGGGCAGAAAAGCTGGAAATTCAAAAAATAAGAGCGCATCTCCCCCGGCAAAGGAGCGCAGCTCATCGCCAGCAACGGATCAAAGCTGGATGGAGAATGACTTTGACGAGATGAGAGAGAAGGCTTCAGTCCATCAAATTTCTCAGAGCTAAAGGAGGAATTACGTACCCAGCGCAAAGAAACTAAAAATCTTGAAAAAAAAGTGGAAGAATTGATGGCTAGAGTAATTAATGCAGAGAAGGTCCTAAACGAAATGAAAGAGATGAAAACCATGACACGAGAAATACGTGACAAATGCACAAGCTTCAGTAACCGACTCGATCAACTGGAAGAAAGAGTATCAGCGATTGAGGATCAAATGAATGAAATGAAGCGAGAAGAGAAACCAAAAGAAAAAAGAAGAAAAAGAAATGAACAAAGCCTGCAAGAAGTATGGGATGATGTAAAAAGACCAAATCTACGTCTGCTTGGGGTGCCTGAAAGTGAGGGGGAAAATGGAACCAAGTTGGAAAACACTCTTCAGGATATCATCCAGGAGAACTTCCCCAACCTAGTAGGGCAGGCCAACATTCAAATCCAGGAAATACAGAGAATGCCACAAAGATACTCCTCGAGAAGAGCAACTCCAAGACACATAATTGCCAGATTCACCAAAGTTGAAATGAAGGAAAAAGTCTTAAGGGCAGTCAGAGAGAAAGGTCGGGTTACCCACAAAGGGAAGCCCATCAGACTAACAGCAGATCTCTCAGCAGAAACTCTACAAGCCAGAAGAGAGTGGGGGCCAATATTCAACGTTCTTAAAGAAAAGAATTTTCAACCCAGAATTTCATATCCAGCCAAACTAAGTTTCATAAGTGAAGGAGAAATAAAATCCTTTACAGATAAGCAAATGCTTAGAGATTTTGTCACCACTAGGCCTGCCTTACAAGAGACCCTGAAGGAAGCACTAAACATGGAAAGGAACAACCGGTACCAGCCATTGCAAAAACATGCCAAAATGTAAAGACCATCGAGGCTAGGAAGAAACTGCATCAACTAACGAGCAAAATAACCAGTGAATATCATAATGGCAGGATCAAGTTCACACATAACAATCTTAACCTTAAATGTAAATGGACTAAATGCTCCAATTAAAAGACACAGACTGGCAAACTGGATAAAGAGTCAAGACCCATCAGACTGCTGTATTCAGGAGACCCATCTCACACGCAGAGACATACATAGGCTCAAAATAAAGGGATGGAGGAAGATTTACCAAGCAAATGGAGAACAAAAAAAAGCAGGGGTTGCAATCCTAGTCTCTGATAAAACAGACTTTAAACCATCAAAGATCAAAAGAGACAAAGAAGGCCATTACATAATGGTAAAGGGATCAATTCAACAGGAAGAGCTAACTATCCGAAATATATATGCACCCAATACAGGAGAACCCAGATTCATAAAGCAAGTCCTTAGACACTTACAAAGAGACTTAGACTCTCATACAATAATAATGGGAGACTTCAACACTCCACTGTCAACATTAGACAGATCAACGAGACAGAAAGTTAACAAGGATATCCAGGAATTGAACTCATCTCTGCAGCAAGCAGACCTAATAGACATCTATAGAACTCTCCACCCCAAATCAACAGAATATACATTCTTCTCAGCACCACATCGTACTTACTCCAAAATTGACCACGTAATTGGAAGTAAAGCACTCCTCAGCAAATGTACAAGAACAGAAATTATAACAAACTGTCTCTCACACCACAGTGCAATCAAACTAGAACTCAGGACTAAGAAACTCAATCCAAACCGCTCAACTACATGGAAACTGAACAGCCTGCTCCTGAATGACTACTGGGTACATAACGAAATGAAGGCAGAAATAAAGATGTTCTTTGAAACCAATGAGAACAAAGATACAACATACCAGAATCTCTGGGACACATTTAAAGCAATGTGTAGAGGGAAATTTATAGCACTAAATGCCCACAAGAGGAAGCAGGAAAGATCTAAAATTGACACTCTAACATCGCAATTAAAAGAACTAGAGAAGCAAGAGCAAACACATTCGAAAGCTAGCAGAAGGCAAGAAATAACTAAGATCAGAGCAGAACTGAAGGAGATAGAGACACAAAAAACCCTCCAAAAAATCAATGAATCCAGGAGTTGGTTTTTTGAAAAGATCAACAAAATTGACAGACCACTAGACAGACTAATAAAGAAGAAAAGAGAGAAGAATCAAATCGACGCAATTAAAAATGATAAAGGGGATATCACCACCGACCCCAAAGAAATACAAACTACCATCAGAGCATACTATAAACACCTCACGCAAATAAACTGGAAAATCTAGAAGAAATGGATAATTTCCTGGACACTTACACTCTCCCAAGACTAAACCAGGAAGAAGTTGAATCCCTGAATAGACCAATAGCAGGCTCTGAAATTGAGGCAACAATTAAAGCCTACCAACCAAAAAAAGTCCAGGACCAGATGGATTCACAACTGAATTCTACCAGAGGTACAAGGAGGAGTTGGTACCATTCCTTCTGAAACTATTCCAATCAATAGAAAAAGAGGGAATCCTCCCTAACTCATTTTATGAGGCCAACATCATCCTGATACCAAAGCCTGGCAGAGACACAACAAAAAAAGAGAATTTTAGATCAATATCCCTGATGAACATCGATGCAAAAATCCTCAATAAAATACTGGCAAACCGGATTCAGCAACACATCAAAAAGCTTATCCACCATGATCAAGTGGGCTTCATCCCTGGGATGCAAGGCTGGTTCAACATTCGCAAATCAATAAACATAATCCAGCATATAAACAGAACCAAAGACAAGAACCACATGATTATCTCAATAGATGCAGAAAAGGCTTTTGACAAAATTCAACAGCCCTTCATGCTAAAAACGCTCAATAAATTCGGTATTGATGGAACGTACCTCAAAATAATAAGAGCTATTTATGACAAACCCACAGCCAATATCATACTGAATGGGCAAAAACTGGAAAAATTCCCTTTGAAAACTGGCACAAGACAGGGATGCCCTCTCTCACCACTCCTATTCAACATAGTGTTGGAAGTTCTGGCTAGGGCAATCAGGCAAGAGAAAGAAATCAAGGTATTCAGTTAGGAAAAGAAGAAGTCAAATTGTCCCTGTTTGCAGATGACATGATTGTATATTTAGAAAACCCCATTGTTTCAGCCCAAAATCTCCTTAAGCTGATAAGCAACTTCAGCAAAGTCTCAGGATACAAAATTAATGTGCAAAAATCACAAGCATTCGTATACACCAGTAACAGACAAACAGAGAGCCAAATCAGGAATGAACTTCCATTCACAATTGCTTCAAAGAGAATAAAATACCTAGGAATCCAACTTACAAGGGATGTAAAGGACCTCTTCACGGAGAACTACAAACCACTGCTCAGTGAAATAAAAGAGGACACAAACAAATGGAAGAACATACCATGCTCATGGATAGGAAGAATCAATATCGTGAAAATGGCCATACTGCCCAAGGTTATTTATAGATTCAATGCCATCCCCATCAAGCTACCAATGAGTTTCTTCACAGAATTGGAAAAAACTGCTTTAAAGTTCATATGGAACCAAAAAAGAGCCCGCATCTCCAAGACAATCCTAAGTCAAAAGAACAAAGCTGGAGGCATCACGCTACCTGACTTCAAACTATACTACAAGGCTACAGTAACCAAAACAGCATGGTACTGGTACCAAAACAGAGATATAGACCAATGGAACAGAACAGAGTCCTCAGAAATAATACCACACATCTACAGCCATTTGATCTTTGACAAACCTGAGAGAAACAAGAAATGGGGAAAGGATTCCCTATTTAATAAATGGTGCTGGGAAAATTGGCTAGCCATAAGTAGAAAGCTGAAACTGGATCCTTTCCTTACTCCTTATACAAAAATTAATTCAAGATGGATTAGAGACTTAAATGTTAGACCTAATACCATAAAAATCCTAGAGGAAAACCTAGGTAGTACCATTCAGGACATAGGCATGGGCAAAGACTTCATGTCTAAAACACCAAAAGCAACGGCAGCAAAAGCCAAAATTGACAAATGAGATCTCATTAAACTAAAGAGCTTCTGCACAGCAAAAGAAACTACCATCAGAGTGAACAGGCAACCTACAGAATGGGAGAAAATTTTTGCAATCTACTCATCTGACAAAGGGCTAATATCCAGAACCTACAAAGAACTCAAACAAATTTACAAGAAAAAAACAAACAACCCCATCAAAAAGTGGGCAAAGGATATGAACAGACATTTCTCAAAAGAAGACATTCATACAGCCAACAGACACATGAAAAAATGCTCATCATCACTGGCCATCAGAGAAATGCAAATCAAAACCACAATGAGATACCATCTCACACCAGTTAGAATGGCGATCATTCAAAAGTCAGGAAACAACAGGTGCTGGAGAGGATGTGGAGAAATAGGAACACTTTTACACTGTTGGTGGGATTGTAAACTAGTTCAACCATTATGGAAAACAGTATGGCGATTCCTCAAGGATCTAGAACTAGATGTACCATATGACCCAGCCATCCCATTACTGGGTATATACCCAAAGGATTATAAATTATGCTGCTATAAAGACACATGCACACGTATGTTTATTGCAGCACTATTCACAATAGCAAAGACTTGGAATCAACCCAAATGTCCATCAGTGACAGATTGGATTAAGAAAATGTGGCACATATACACCATGGAATACTATGCAGCCATAAAGAAGGATGAGTTTGAGTCCTTTGTAGGGACATGGATGCAGCTGGAATCCATCATTCTTAGCAAACTATCACAAGAACAGAAAACCAAACACCGCATGTTCTCACTCATAGGTGGGAACTGAACAATGAGATCACTTGGACTCAGGAAGGGGAACATCACACACCGGGGCCTATCATGGGGAGGGGGGAGGGGGGAGGGATTGCATTGGGAGTTATACCTGATGTAAATGACGAGTTGATGGGTGCAGCACAGCAACATGGCACAAGTATACATATGTAACAAACCTGCACGTTATGCACATGTACCCTACAACTTAAAGTATAATAATAATAAATAAATTAAAAAAAACATAGAAACAATGCATTTTCTTATTACCTCAATCTAATTTCTGCTTTGTTAATTTGGTGCTGGTTTGGATTTCATTGCTTTAAAGGTGTATCTATTTATATACATGGGCTCAACATCAGTTGAAAAAAAGTTGATTTTGGCTCCCCTGACAGTTTCATCTTACTCCATTTTTTGTTCTTTTGAATTTTATAAATTTACACTTAGGATATTTTAATATATAAAATGAAAACTATAAGAATGATACTTTGTATAGAAAATATCAATCAGATATTCTTTATAAGACTACTTCTGCACATTTTTTCTGTCATTTTGATGCATTGTTCATTGTCATCTGCATTAAAATGCATTCAACTGCACTTTAATATACAGTGTAAGTGTTGTTTGTTTGTTTGTTTGTTTGTTTTTGAAACAGAGTCTCATTCTGCTGCCCAGGCTGGAGTGCAGTGATGTGATCACAGCTCACTGCAGCCTCAATCTCCTGGGCTCAAGTGATCCTCCCACCTCAGCCTCCCATGTAGGTGGGACTACAGTCATGCACCACTGTGCCTGGCTAATTTTTATAATTTTTTTTGTAGAAAAAGGGTCTTACTATGTTGCCAAAGGTATTGCTGTTTATTTTTGAATGCTGAAACTAATTTTCAGGGAGATCACAAAGAAATCTTTTCATATTTAAATTATAATCATTTTATGAAATTGCTTAACTTTATTAAATCTGAATTTGTCTCGTGTAAAATCATTTGGGTATTTTTTTTTTAAGCGAGCCTTCTGAATCATCCACTCAGAGCCAGACTGGCTGGGTTAATTAGAAGCAGCTGGTGTGCATATGGTGCCACCAGAAATCTGTGAGGCCCACAGAAGAGATTTGCCCTAGGAGATTTATGAGCAGTGGCTAGTTGTGCCAAGAGTGTAGCAAGAATTGGTTGAGGACAGTTCAGGAGCGTTATTAAATAGTTGGAGCATAAAGACTTCTGTTACTAAAAAAGATTGTAAGTCAGGTATTTACACACTGGGGTTTGGCTTATCTACTGAGGAAAAGTAACTATTGGGAGAGCCAAATCAATGTAAGAAGGAGAAGAAATCTATGAAGTTAAGAATCAACATTGCTATGTTTCCTTGAAATAATTTCCTCTTTGTTCTTTAGCCTCTTTAATATTATACAAATATATTCATTATGTTTTATTGGTTGGTTGGTTGGTTTTGGCAATCCATTTGGTTTTCTTTATTTATAATCTACAAGTTTTTTTATTTGAATCTCAGTTTGCCACCCCAAACAAAGGAACCACTAATCTGTTGGTGACAACAACTAAACCAAAGTCACTATCTCTGGAACTAAATAGTTCATTTAAGACACAGCCTGACCGCTCCCTAATGCTAACCCCAACTCTTAGGTAATTACTGAAGTATTGAAAAGTGTTCTGATTCTATCTTGGTGTACAAAAACTTTCATCTATTTTCTTCTGCTTATTTGTGATGCCACTCCTCCTTCTTATTCAATACATTGCTGAAACTTACTTCTATAAAATTTTCCTGATTTGATTGAGGACTCCCATGTTACTCAGTCCCTTTTCTATTCTATTCAGAATCCTTGTCCATGCCACACCCTTTCTGGTCATTTATCTCTGGGACTGTTTTAATATTCTATTATCTAACTTGTCCTGTGGCTCTTTGTCTACATTATTATTGGCTTGATAAAGTCAATTTGCATTCCCTGAACACCCACCACAGAACTTCAGAGAAAAATGGTCCCAAAACTGTGTGGGAAAGACAAGAGGAAATCAGTTATAAATATTTTACACACAAACAAATGATTCACTTGCAGTCACTGAGAGTTGTTATTCTCATTCATAGCCTCTGATGTAAATAAACACTTCACAAAGACTTGTTGATGAAGAAAAATATAGAGAATACAAAGAGTTGGTAGAATTTCTTATTGATTATTGACTTCCATTTTGCTCTTGGATCTACAACATGCAGGGGAATGCAACCTGGACTCTTCCTGTGCACCACGACTATGTCAGTGTTCCCAGTCAGGCATGGAATCACGTCTGTGTAGTCAAGGGTGGTTTTTGCTGCAACTCCCTTCCCTCACCCAACAAGAAAAAGCAAGCCTCTTCTTTGGTTATTTCCCCTCACTCCTTTTGAAACATTTATCCTCTGGTTCTTTTCTCATCTTTTAATTCCATGAAAACTTACCTGTCTTCAGTCTCATTCTGACAAGGCTCTAGTATTTGCTATTGAAAATGGGAAATTAAGTCGAAAATCAATCCCTGTCAATGTTTGTCTTCTTTGAAAACAGAAAAAAAAAGTTGTTAGATTGATCATTGATCACATTAGCTTAATCTTACTCCTTCTTTCTATAAATATACTTTTCCTAAAGCCTAAGAATCACTTTTTAACAGATCTATTGTTTTCATTATGAGGCATTGAATTATAGTATGACTTTGGGCTTTGGTTGAATACTGACTCTCAAAAACCTGTGTAATAACCACTAAATTGGAGACACAGAGAGGGTCAGTGATTCTCTGTGTTACTTACCTGTTTTGTATAACAACTATGTTTGGTCATTGTGATTTTCTTTGTAAAACATATCTCCAGGCTAACCAAATGGATTTTAAAAACTGATATTATCAGAAAAAAACAAAAAAACCACGTTTAACTTTGGTGTTTAAGCCTCTACAACTTGGCTCCACCCTTTGTGGCCAAGTTATCTCTTCACTATATGTCCTACATTGGTTTTTTTCATTACTTGCTAGTTGCTTGATGTATTTTTGTAATGACATTTCATTTGGACTTGAATATTTTGACTATGTCTTATACTTTTCCTAATACTCCCAGTTACTCAACACTTTGTACAGAGCTAATCATACTAACAAAATTAAATACAAATTTCAATATCTCCCACTTAGATGTAATAGAAATTTATGCCACTAATACTGGTACTACTGATACAAAGGTATTATTAAAACTGTTTCTTTTCTTTTCTTCTCTCCCTCACCTGTCCTAGTTGAAGCCTTACCTAAAATGTTAACAGTGCATTAGAAAAAGTTCTTCTGTGGATAAAATTTTAGCCATGTTTTCAAAACAAAATAACTTTCTTAAGTTCCACTGACTTTGATCTCTTCTTCTACAGTCAGACATAACATTGTAGTTGCAGTCATGCTTGGCCTGCTTGTGATGGTGATTAAATCGGATCTGTGTTACTGTTTATCAAGCATGTGACATTAAAGGACCAGCTGAAAGGGGCTAATGGGATGATCCATTCTGTTTGATAGTGTTTATTATCCACATCAAGAAACAACCACATTCTACATGCGCACAATGGAGTACTATTCAGCCATAAAAATAATGTAATCCTGTCATTTACAACAACATAGATGGAACTGAAGGTCATTATGTTAACTGAAATAAGCCAGGCACAGAAAGACAAACACAGCATGTTCACACTCATCTGTGAGAGCTAAAAATTAAAACAATTAAACTCATGGAGACAGAGAGTAGAATGATAGTTACCAGAGGCTGGGTAGGATAGTGGGGGGCTGTGGAGGAGATGGGGATGTTTAATGGGTAAAAAAAAATAGAATGAATAAGATCTAGTATTTGATAGCATGACAGGGTGACTGTGGTCGATAATAATTTAAGTGTACATTTTAAAATAGCAAAGAATATAATTGGATTGTTTGAAATACAAAGGATAAATGCTTGAACTGATGGACACCCCATTTACCCTGATGCAATTATTAAACATTGTATGCCTACATCAAAATATCTCATGTACCCCATAAATATACACACCTACTATGTACCCACAAAAATTAAAAATTAAAAAAGGAAACAACCACATTGACCTATGGGCTATATTTAGTCATAAATAATGCATCGTATATATGCTGGCTATGAATATTATTGATTCTATTATTACTTATATACAAGTGAATTAAAATAACTTTTTCAAACATACATACATATTTATTTATTTATTTATTTATTTATTTATTTATTTTTTGCTTTAAGTTCTGGGTTACATGTGCAGAGTGTGCAGGTTTGTTATATAAGTATACATGTTCCATGGTGATTTGCTGCACATATCAACACATCATGTAGGTTTTAAGCCCCACATGCATTAGGTATTTGTCCTAATGCTCTCCCTCCTCTTACCCCACACCCCAAATAATGGCCCCAGTGTGTGATGTTCCCCTCCCTGTGTCCATGTGTTCTAATTGTTCAACTGCCACTTATGAGTGAGGACATGCGGTGTTTGGTTTTCTGTTCCTGTGTTAGTTTGCTGAGGATGATGGCTTCCAGTTTTATTCATGTCCCTGCAAAGGACATGATCTCATTATTTTTTATGGCCGCATAGTATTCCATGGTGTATATGTACCACATTTTCCGTATCCAGTCTATCATTGATGGACATTTGTGTTGGTTTCATGTCTTTGCTATTGTAAATAATGCTGCAATAAACACACGTGTACCTGTGTCTTTATACTAGAATGATTTATATTCCTTTGGGTATATAGCCAGTAATGGGATTTCTGGGTCAAATGGTATTTCTGGTTCTAGATCCTTGAGGAATCACCACACTGTCTTCCACAATGGTTGAACTAATTGACACTCCCACTAACAGTGTAAATGCGTTCCTATTTTTCATAGTCTCGCCAGCATCTGTTGTTTTCTGACTTTTTAATGATCACCTTTCTGACTGGATGAGATGATATCTCATTGGGGTTTTGATTTGCATTTCTCTAATGATCAGTGATGATGAGCTTTCTTCATATGTTTGTTGGCTGCATAAATATCTTCTTTTGAGAAGTGTCTGTTCGTATCCTTTACCCACTTTTTGATGGGGTTGTTTGTTTTTTTCTTGTAAACTTGTTTAAGTTTCTTGTAGATTCTGGATATTAGACCTTTGTCCGATGTGTAGATGGCAAAAGTTTTCTCCCATTCTGTAGATTGCTTGTTCACTCTGATGCTAGTTTCTTTTGCTGTGCAGAAGCTCTTTAGTTTAATTAGATCCCTTTTGTCAATTTTGGCTTTTGTTGCCATTGCTTTTGGTGTTTTAGTTATGAAGTCTTTGCCCATACATATGTCCTGAATGGTATTGCCTAGGTTTTCTTCTAGGGGTTTTATGGTTTTGGGTTTTGCATTCAAGTCCTTAACCCATCTTGAGTTAAATTTTGTATAAGGTGTAAGGAAGGGGTCCAGTTTTAGTTTTCTACATATGGCTAACCAGTTTTCCCAGCACCATTTATTAAATATGCAATCCTTTAACCATTGCTTGTTTTTGTCAGGTTTGTTGAACAACAGATAGTTGTAAGTGTATGATGTTATTTCTGAGGTCTCTATTCTATTCCATTGGTCTTGATGTCTGTTTTGGTACCAGTACTTGCTGTTTTGGTTACTGTAGCCTTGTAGTATAACTTCAAGTCAGGTAGCGTGATGCCTCCAGCTTTGTTCTTTTTGCTTAGGATTTTCTTGACTATACAAGCTCTTTTTTTGTTCCATATTAAATTTAAAGTAGTTTTTCTTATTCTGAGAAGAAAGTCAGTGGTAGTTTGATGGGAATAGCGTTGAATTTATAAATTACTTTGGGCAGTATGGCCATTTTCACGATATTGATTTTTCCTATCCATGAGCATGGAATGTTTTTCCATTTGTTTGTGTCCCTCCCTTATTTCCTTGAGCAGTGGTTTGTAGTTCTTGATGAGGTCCTTCATTTCCCTTGCAAGCTGTATGCCTATGTGTTTCATTCTCTTTGTAACAATTGTGATTGGGAGTTTGTTCATGATTTGGCTCTCTGCTTGTCTATTGTTGGTGTGTACGAATGCTTGTGACTTTTGCACATTGATTTTGTATACTGAGACTTTGCTGAAGTTGCTTCTCAGCTTAAGATGTTTTGGGGCTGAGACAATGGGGTTTTCTAAATATACAGTCATGTCATGAGCAAACAGAGACAATTTGATTTCCTCTCTTCCTATTTGCATACCCTTGATTTCTTTCTGTTGCCTGATTGTCCTGGCCAGAACTTCCAATACTATGTTGAATAGGAGTAGTGAGAGAGGGCATCCTTGTCTTCTGCCACTCTTCTTCTTCTTCTTTCTTTTTCTTTTTCTTTCTTTTTTTTTTTTTTTTTGAGACAGAGTCTCGCTCCGTGTCCCAGGCTGGAGTGCAGTGGCGTGATCTTGGCTCATTGCAACCTCCGCCTCCTAGGTTCAAGCGATTCTCCTGCCTCTGCCTCCTGAGTAGCTGGGATTACAGGTGCCCGCCACCACACCCGGCTCATTTTGTATTTTTATTAGAGATGGGGTTTCATCATGTTGGCCAGGCTAATCTCGAACTCCTGACCTCAGGTGATCCACCTGCCTCAGCCTCCCAAAGTGCTGGGATTACAAGCATGAGTCACTGCGCCCGGTCCTCTTGTGCCTGTTTTGAAAGGGAATGCTACTAGATTTTGCCCATTCAGTATGATATTGGCTACGGATTTGTCATAAATAGCTCTTATTATTTTGAGATATGTTCCATCAATACCTAGTTTACTGAGTTTTTAGTATGAAGGGATTTGAGTTTGAATGGATTTTTATTGAAGGCTGTTTCTGCATCTATTGAGATAATCAGGTGTTTTTGTCATTGTTTCTGTTTATATGATGGATTACGTTTATTGATCTGCATATGTTGAACCAGCCTTGCATCCCAGGGATGAAGCTGACTTGATTGTGATGGGTAAGCTTTTTGATATGCTGCTGGATTTGGTTTGCCAGTATTTTTTATTGAGGATTTTTGCATCAGTGTTCTTCATGGATATTTGCCTGAAATTTTCTTTTTCTGTTGTGTCTCTGCCAGGTTTTGGTATCAGTATGATGCAGACCTCATAAAATGAGTTAGGGAGGAGTCCCTCTTTTTCAATTGTTTGGAATACTTTCAGAAGGAATGGTACCAGCTCCTCTTTGTACCTCTGGTAGAATTCGGTTCTGAATTAGTCTGGTCCTGGGCTTTTTTGGTTGGTAGGCTATTGATTACTGCCTCAATTTCAGATCTTGTTTTTGGTTTATTCAGGGTTTTGACTTCTTCCTGGTTTAGTCTTCAGAGGGTGTATGTTTCCAGGAATTTATCCATTTCTTCTAGATTTTCTAGTTTATTTGCGTAGAGGTTTTTATAGTATTCTCTGGTGGTACTTTGTATTTCTGTGAGATCAATGGTGATATACCCTTTATCATTTTTTATTGTGTCTATTGATTCTTCTCTCTTTTCTTCTTTATTAGTCTAGCTAATTTATTAGTCTTTTCTTCTTTATTAGTGTATCAATTTGGTTACTTTTTCTAACAACCAGCTCCTGGATTCATTAATTTTTTGGAAGCTTTTTTGTGTCTCTGTCCCCTTCGGTTCTGCTCTAATCTTAGTTATTTCTTGTTTTCTGCTAGCTTTTGAATTTGTTTGCTCTTGCTTCTCTAGTTCTTTTAATTGTGATGTTATGGTGTTGATTTGTGATCTTTTCAAGTTTCTGATGTGGGCATTTAGTGCTATAAATTTCTCCCTTAAAACTGCTTTAGCTGTGTCCCCGAGATTCTGCTATATTGTCTCTTTGTTCTCATTGGTTTCAAAGAACTTCTTGATTTCCGCCTTAATTTTGTTATTTACCTAGGAGTCATTCAGGAGCAGGTTGTTCAATTTCCATGTAGTTGTGTGGTTTTGGGTGAGTTTCTTAATCCTGTGTTCTAATTTGATTGCACTGTGGTCTGAGAGAGTGTTTGTTACGATTTCAGTTCTTTTGCATTTGCTGAGGAGTGTTTTACTTCCAATAATGTGGCCAATTTTACAATAAGTGCCATGCAGCACTGAGAAGAATGTGTATTCTGTCAATTTGGGGTAGACAGTTCTGTAGATGTTTCTAGACCCACTTGATCCACAGCTGAGTTCAAGTACTGAATATCCTTGTTGATTTTCTGTCTCATTGATCTGTCTAATATTGACAGTGGGGTGTTAAAGTCTCTATTTTTTTTTTTTTTTTTTTTTTTTTTGAGACAGAGTTGCTCTTGTTGCCCAGGCTGGAGTGCAATGGTGCAATCTTGGCTCACTGAAACCTCTGCCTCCCGGGTTCAAGTGATTCTCCTGCCTCAGCCTCCCAAGTAGCTGGGATTACATGCACATGCCACCACGCCCAGCTAATTATTATTATTATTTTTTGTATTTTCGGTAGAGATAGGGTTTCTCCGTGTTGGTCAGGCTGGTCTCGAACTCCTGACCTCAGGTGATCCGCCCGCCTCGGCCTCCCAAAGTGCTGGGATTACAGGCGTGAGCCACCATGCCCAGCCTAAAGTCTCCCACTATTATTGTGTGGGAGTCTAAGTTTCTTTGTAGGTCTCTAAGAACTTGTTTTATGAATCTGGGTGCTCCAGTATTGAGTGAATATATATTTAGGATAGTTAGCTCTTTTTGTTGCATTGGTCCCTTTACAATTATGGAATGCTTTTCTTTGTCTTTTGTGGTCTTTGTTGGTTTAAAGTCTGTTTTATCAGAGACTGCGATTGCAACCCCTGCTTCTTTTTGCTTTACATTTGCTTGGTAAATATTCCCCCACCTCTTTATTTTGAGCCTATGTGTGTCTTTGCATGTGAGATCTGTCTCCTGTATATAGCACACTGATGGGTCTTGAATCTTCATATAATTTGCCAGTCTGTGTCTTTTAATTGGGGCTTTTAGCCCATTCACACTTAAGGTTAATATGTTATGTGTGAATTTGATCCTGTCATCATGATGCTAGCTGGTTATTTTGCACATTAGTTGATGCAGTTTCTTCAGTGTCATTGGTCTTTATATTTTGGTGTGTTTTTGCAGTGGCTGTTATTGGTTTTTCCTTTCCGTATTTAGTGCTTCCTTCAGGAGCTCTTGCAAGGCAGGCCTGGTGGTGACAAAATCCCTCAGCATTTGCTTGTCTGTAAAGATTTTATTTCTCCTTCCCTTATGAAGCTTAGTTTGGCTGGATGTGAAATTCTGGATTGAAAATTCTGTTATTTAAGAATGTTGAATATTGTCCCCCACTTTCTTCTGGCTTGTAGGGTTTCTGCTGAGAGATCCACTGTTAGTCTGATGGACTTGCCGTTGTAGGTGACCTGACCTTTCTCTCTGGCTGCCCTTAACATTTTTTCCTTCATTTCAAACTTGGAGAATCTAATGGTTATGTGTCTTGGGGTTGATCTTCTCATGGGAATCTTGGTGGTGTTCTCTGTATTTCCTGAGTTTGAATGTTGGCCTGTCTTGCTAGGTTGGGGAAGGTCTCCTGGATAATATCCTGAAGCATGTTTTCCACCTTGCTTCCATTCTGCCCCTCAATTTCAGCTATATCTGTCAATCGCAGGTTTGGTCTTTTCACATAGTCCCATATTTGTTGGAGGCTTTGTTCATTCCTTTTCATTTTTTTTTTCTTTAATCTTGTCTACATGCCTTATTTCAGCAAGGTGGTCTTCAATCTCGTATCTTTTCTTCCGCTTGATCGATTTGGCTATTGATACTTGTGTATGCTTCACGAATTTCTCATGCTGTGTTTTTCAGCTTCATCAGGTCATTTATGTTCCTCTCTGAACTGGTTATTCTATTTAGTAGTTCCTGTCACTTTTTATGAAGGTTCTTAGCTTCCTTGCATTGGGTTAGAAGATGCTCCTTTAGCTCAGAGGAGTTTATTATTACCCACCTTCTGAAGCCTACTTCTGTCAATTCATCAATCTCATTCTCCTTCCAGTTTTGAGCTCTTGCTTGAGAGGTGTTGCAATCATTTGGAGGAAAAGCAGCATTCTAGCTTTTGGAATTTTCAGCATTTTTGTGCTGTTTTCCCCTCATCTTCATGGATTTATCTACATTTGATCTTCAAGGCTGATGACCTTTGGATGTGTTATTTGTGGGAGGGTCTTTTCTTTTGATGTTGTTGTTGTCATTACTTTCTGTTTGTTTCTCTTCTAACAGTCAGGCCCCTCTTCTATAGGTCTATTGCAGTGCTGGAGGTCCATTCCAGTCCCTTTTCACCTGGATATCACCAGTGGAGGCTGTAGAACAGCAAAGATTGCTTCCTGCTCCTTCCCCTGGAAGCTCCCTCCCAGGGAGGCACCGGTCTGATGCCAGCTGGAGCTCTCCTGTATGAGGTGTCTGTCCACTCCTGTTGGGAGGTCTCTCCCAGTCAGGAGGCACGGGGGTCAGGTACATGCTCGAGGAGGCAGTCTGTCCCTTGGCAGAGCTGTTGCACTGTGCTGGTAGAATCTCCTTGTCAGGATCAGCTGCTCTCTTCAGTGCTGGCAGGCAGAAACAATTAAATCCACTGAAGCTGCCACTGCAGTCGGCCTTCCCCCTAGGTGCTCTGTCCCAGGAAGATGAGAGTTTTATCTGTAGGCACCTGACTGGGGCTGCTGCATTTCCTGTAGAGATGCCCTGCCCAGTGAGGAGGAATCTAGAAAAGCAGTCCAGCCACAGCTGCTTTGCTGTGCTGTGGTGAAGTCTGCCCAGTTCAAACCTCACAGTCTCCTTAGCACTCTCAGGGGAAAACCACTTACTAAAGCCTTGTAATGGCGGATGCCCTTCCCCCCACCAAACTCAATCATCCCAGGTCGACTCCAGACTGCTGCACTGGCAGTGAGAATTTCAAACCAATGGTTCTTAGTTTGCTGGGCTCTGTGGGAGTGGGACCCACTAAGCAAGACTGCTTGGCTCCCTGACTTTAGCCCCCTTTCCAGGGGAGTGGATGGTTCTCCTGTCTCGCTAGAGTTTCAGGTGCCACTGGAATATGAAAAAAACTCCTGTGGCTACCTCGGTGCCTGCTCAAACAGCCACCCAGTTTTGTGCTTGAAACCCAGAGCCCTGATTGTATACACTCACAAGGGACTCTCCTGATCTGCAGATTGCAAAAATCAGTGGGAAAAGCATAGTACCCGGGGCTGGCAGCACAGTCCCTCACTGTTTCCCTTGCCTGAGGGAGGGAGGTACCCCAGCTCCTTGTGCTTCGTCAGTGAAGTGACACCCCATCCTGCTTCTGCTTGCTCTCCATGGGTTGCACCCACTGCCTAACCAGTCCCATTGAGATGAACTGAGTACCTCAGTTGGAAATGTAGAAATTACCCATCTTCTGTGTTGGTTTTGCTGGAGCTGCAGACCAGAGCTGTTTCTACTCAGCCATCTTGGCTCCTCCTTCCAAACATATATAATTCATAAACATACTTATGAGTTATAGCTCCTTCTGATCTTGGTCTTTCTGAGAGAATGTGTGAGATTTAATTTCTCTCTTTTGATTGCTTAAGCTATAATCTGTCTTTGACCATGTGGAACTGAGCAGCATTTCTGTATAGCTTTTATTCCCACTATAAATGTTCTTGAGACTTTTAATTTGTGATGATCTGGTCTTTACAAAATTTCTGTAAGTGCCCAAGTGTTGTTGTTGTTTTAATGATTAAGATCAAGTGATTGGCAATCTTTTATGATCCTTCCTATTTCTTCTTAATTCCTTTCTTTTCTGGAAATTAAACCAACGTGCTACACTTTTCTGTCCTTCTTTAAACATTAAAAATAGAATAATTGCACCAAGTGGTACAGATCAATGTTCGTCGTACCAAGCAGCAACCTAGGATAATCAATTAGGTCAACCTTTTCCAAGTGAGTACCATGGGTCATTAGTTCTGAGGGAGGCTGGGTAATAGGTGCTGCATCAAAAAAGAGGAAGTAGCTATGATTAAATGATTTTTGAAAACTGATATTTTAATGCATTTTTCTCAGAGCCTTTAGTATACTAATGTTTCATGTGAATTTCCAGGAAAGAAATACACTAGGCAGTATTTACAGGGTTATCCAAATTTTGCTTCCCTGGACCACACTGGAAGAAGAAGGATTGTCTTGGGCCACACATATAAGACACTAATAGGAACAATAGCTCATGAGCTAAAACAAACAAAAAAGAGAAAACAAAAAACACAAAAACATCTCATAATGTTTTAAGAAAGTTTATGAATTTGTGATGAGCTTCATTCAAAGCCATCTTGGGCCACATGCAGTCCACTGGTCTCAAGTTGGACAAGCTTGATTTAAAACTTTTTTCAAATGAAATGTCTCAAAGAACTAGGGACAAGTATTACACAGAGCACATTTTGTGAAATGCTACATTAGATGAATCCTGCACCAGGTGTGTGGAGACATGTGTCCTGATCCCGCTTCTGCCACAGAGTAGTTCTGTGACTTTGGAGAAGTTGCCTTTATGTCTTTTGCATTTCCTATTTGTACAAAATTATGAAGTCGAATTAGAACTGAGCTAGGGGTAGGGAATCACTTCTCCGAAAAAACTCTGAGACTCTTCCAGCCCTCCCAACAAAGTTTTAGCATAATCTTTTAATCTCTTCGAACTTTAAAGCTACTGTTGCTTTGGGAGCACAGTGTCCCTTATCTGTTGAGATGGAGAGTAGAAGTTGAGAACCACTGGGCTGAAATCCTCTTTGAGCTCACTTCCGTCTCACACATACCATGTGTATTACGATAGCCAGTCAACCCCAAAGTTTGTTTTGGCTGCCTAAAAAAATGTTAATGTTTTTATTGATGTAATATTTCCCAATAACAGTTTGTCAAAAATATTCTGCTACTTAGAAACAGTTATAACCATTCCCTTTCATCTGTTTCAGGAATACTTATGTCATCAGTGGTATCAAACTAAATAACAGAGAGAGAGAATCTCTAAGAAAAAATGTTTATTTGGGAATAGGAATTGCAGTGGGAATACAATTGCCATAGTAAACTATTCAGGAAGGTAAAAGAAGATAAAGATTTTTAAAGAAAAAATGAGGAGGATTACATAAATATTTTGAGATAATTATCTTGGCTCCAAGGATCAATAACAAGGGTGGCACAAAGTGTGAAGCTGGACAAGCAGCTTCTGGGCAGATTTTCTCATGGAAGATTGAAATGATCTTTGTGTAAGTTTGTGACTTTTGTAGTCTTTTGTGATAATTCTTGTTATTGGGGATTTATGCATGAGAACCCTCCCTTCATGGCCTTCCTTGACTCTATTTGTCATGGTTTTTAGCACAAATGACTCCATTTTGATTATGACGATTTTCACATTTTTCCCTTTTGATCAAGAGTTTTTCTGAAAGTTACTGATTGATTATCCTATAGTTAGGTCCCTCCATGCCAAGATGGATCTGTCCTGATTTCTTCTAGTCTGGTCTGGTTTCATGTGTGAAGGAAGTGATTGATGACTAAGAGTCAGTGTCAAAAACTCTCTTTTAGCCATATTTGAGCAAAAAGGGAGACTGGGGTGAGTTGCTCTTGAGCTAAATCTACCTAGAGTCCATTATTAAGTTCAAATTTGTCTGTTTTGTAGGTATTTGTTATTATCTCAAAGTATTAGGCCGATATCATTTTGTTAGGAGTTATACTTTTGTAGAAATGTAACAACTAGCTAGCTGGTACAAAGTTTAAAAAGGAAACTATGAAGTAAAATTAATAGTAATATAATAATCTGAGTTTGTAGGATAGTTTTGAGTCATAAACCTAGGCTTAAAGGCAACAGCAATAGAATAAATTAAATGACCATGAAGAATCAAGTAAGACTTGTAAACATGTGCCCTGTTTCTAAATTTTGTGTATATAGGTGTTAACTTTTCCAGAGGAATTTATCTAGGTGTGGCATGTAGTATTAGTAATAGTAGAGAGTTTTTAATGTAACCAATATTTAATATAATTTTATCATCTAATATCCCATTACTGGGTCAAATTAAAGCAGATAATAACCGTTGTATTAGGGATGTTGTCAAAGTCACCCACTAGGTGGACTAAAAGATCTCCTAAGTCTGGTTTTGTCAAGTTACCAGTAGAAGTTACTGATTGTAAAATTTTATTTACACCATTATCTTGCCAAGTGATAATTACACCATTGTTCTGGAATAAGAGGTGTAACAGTCTTATTGTGATATGGAATCTTGTTTTGATATCTTGGGAAAGATCTACAGCATGAAGTCAACTTTTTGTCCTGGTTTGTAGTTTCAATGTCTTTGGTTATGATATTGGGTTGTTTGGTAAACTTTTTATGTAACTCTTACATCAATCATGAGACATGTCTCTTAAAAATTGTCTAACTTTATGTTATAGGGCTTTGGGAACAGAGTAGTTTCCATTTTTATTGGTTTTATGAAAGAAAGTTGGATTGGAGGAATCCAGAGGCATTTAGGATCTAGTATAGTGTATAGGTAGATAACAAGAACTTGAAAACAATGTACAGGGCTACAATCTAGTAACAGGCATATTATAGCTTCTCTTTAGAAATAGAACGTTTTTTTTTTACATTGATCACATGGGAATCTTATTTTCAAAAACCTCTTGAAGCTTAGAAGCTAAGCCAAGGTAGACTTTAGTTTTTTACCTACAATCTTAACGATTTGGGGACTGTCGGGAAGTGATCATTTTTATTTACTCACTGTAAGGCTGGGAACCCTGTAAGCCAGGCTTTATGTATATTTTAAAATATGATATTTTACTCAAAGCCCTGGTAATTTAACCAATGTTTTTGACTGTGGCCTGTTATAAAGAGAGCAGATTCTTATTTAACTTATGTAAATAACTATATAGCTATAAAAATAAAAATATTTATGTAGAGTTAAAAAATTTTGGAGGAATTAAGTAGGGAGTAAAAGCAAATGTTTTTACCTTTATAACAATTTGGTGAAGTATAAATTTGTAAATAAACTATAGATAGCTTAAAAGACAAATTTTTAAAACCTGAAAAACAAAACAAGACCAAACAATGTGGTGTTTTGTTTTGTTTTGTTTTTGAAACAGGATCTTGCTCTGTCATCAAGGCTGGAATGCAGTGGCGCCATCTCGGCTCACTGCAGCCTCAATTTCCAGAGCTCAAGCAGTTCTCCCACCTCAGCCCAGGTAGCCAAGATTACACCAGCTAATTTTTGTGTTTTTTTGTAGAGACAGGGTTTTGCCATGTTGCCCAGTCTGGTCTTAAACTCCTGAGCTCAAGTCATCTGTCCACCTTAAGACTCCCAAAGTGCTGAGATTACAGGAATGAGTCACTGCACCTGGCCAAAACAATGTTTTAAATAGAAGTCATAAAAACATTATTTTTATTAGTTACTTAATCTCATATAACTAATTTTTGTTCTGTTTGATCTTGATTCATAGTTTTATGAATTTATCAGTTTTTATTTTATGTATCCTTTTAAGTTTTGTGGATACATAGTAGGTGTATATATTTTTAGGGTATATTAAATGTTTTGATAGAGGCATGCAATATATAATAAGCACATCATGGAGAATGGGGTACCTATCTCCTCAAGCATTTATCCTTTGTGTTTCAAATGATCCAATTATAATGTTATAATTATTTTAAAATGTAAAAATTAAGTTATTATTAACTATAGTCACCCTGTTGTGCTAGCATATAGTAGGTCTTGCATATCCTCTATATTTTTTTGTACCTGTTAACTGTCCCCACCTCCCTTCATGCCCCCACTACCCTTCCCAGCCTCTGGAAACCATCCTTCTACTCTCTATGTCCATGAGTTCAATTTTTCTCATTTTTAGCTCCCACAAATAAGTGAGAACATGCTAAGTTTGTCTTATTTCACTTACATAATGATCTCCAGTTCTATCCATGTTGTTGCAAATAACAGGATCTCACTTTTTTAATAGCTGAATAGTACTCCATTGTGTATGTATACCACATTTTCTTTATTCATTCATCTGTTGATGGACACTTTGGTTGCTTTCAAATCTTAGCTATTGTAAACAGTACTGCAACAAACATGGGAGTACAGATATATTTTCCATATAGTGATTTCTTTTCTTTTGGGTAGATACTTAGTAGTGGGATTTCTGGATCATGTGGTAGCTCAATTTTTAGTGCTTTAAGGAAGCTCCAAACTGTTCTTCATACAGGTTGTACTAATTTACATTCCCATGAACAACGTTCGAAGGTTCCCTTTCCTCCACATCCTCACTGGCATTTGTTATTGCCTGTTTTTGGTTATAAGCCAAATTTATCCATTTTTAAATTACAGTTCAGAAAAAATTTTACTTAGTCCATTGATCTTAAAGTTATTAGAAGCCTGTATTTAAGAATATTTCCTAGCCTTTTTTATAAATCTGACTGTAAATGTTTTTAGAGAAGAATAAAAATTGTAGATGACAGAGACTTAAAATAGTCGTAGTTAAAAATCGAATGGAAGTTTATAATCAATAATTTACAAGGAAGTTTGATTATTTTTGTGTCATACAACATTATAATTGATGAGGTATTAGATTTTTAAGAGTTTTATATAATTTTGGAACATTTATATAAGTAACAAACCCATAAATGTAATTGAAAGAAGATCTAGTATTACTTATTACTTGATAAAGTTTTTAATATAATTATGTCTAATAATTTAATATTTATAAAGATTAGATATATTTTTTGAGGATCCCCAAGGGCCTAAAACTTAATTTTAGGTCAAAAAGACTTAATTTAATATTTCAATATTAGGGAAGCCCATCAAATATGTCAAAACATTTGAAACACCCTTACAGAGCAAATAATAGTCATTTACTTAAACAGAGTAATGATAAAGATGTTAAAACTCATACATAAAATTACATGGATATTAAAGAAAACCCTTAAAGTTTTTCCAATTAAACCTAATAAAATATAGGAAATTACTTTGATAAAACATAAAATCTTTGTTTTTTAGGCCAGTTACCAAAGAGGTAAGGAGAAATCTTCTGTAGTGTGGTATTTTTTCTTTATGGGAAGCCTGTTTAGATAATTTGGAAGTTGAACCAGATAAAAAAGTTGCTTATATTTAGTCTGACACAGTAAGAATGTGTCGAAGGTTTGAATGTATAATATTTAGGTTAAAAAAAAAAAAAGGCAAAAACCGCAATTATTTTTGCACCAACCTGATACATCATATTACTGAGGAGTCTAAACAAGAAAATTAGTATCTTGAGTTAGGGGAATATATGACTTTTAGTAAAAGCATTGGAAATTTGTTGATTATTTAGAACAATTTAGACGCATCAAGAAAAGCCAAGAGTATAGAAACAAGTTATACTGGAAGGAAACATTGCTCTTTTAAGCATTTAAGGCAAATATTTTAGCATTAGGATATAACAGCAAAGTTAGAACTGGAAGAAAAATGTTACAGGAGCTGAAGAAAAAGTTGGAGAGAGTTATTAGCTCAGTAAAGTGAAAAGATATACCTTTTCAAGGGAAGAAAGAGTTTAAGGAAACGATATGTGATCTGTAAATAATATGTAATGAGATACAGTACAAATTGAACTTTTTGAGACATGAATCTGAGAAGTCTTAAGAAGAAAACTCTACTTTGGGAAAGAAAATTACCATCTTAAATGAAGAAGACAGTATTTTAAACCTGACAATAGGGAAATTGAATTGAGATTATAAAACAGAAAAAATCTGAAGTTTATTAGATTACTTTTGAAGAAACGGATTTTAGAATTAAAAATCAAAATCTCTTGTCATTTTGCTTAGAGAAAATATTTTAAGAAAACTGTTTTAACATAGGGGAACAGATTTTTAGTTTTGTATCAGTATATTTTTAATATTAAAGTTAATCTTTAGAAAGATGTATTTTTTAATTATACTCAACTTGATCACACACAACTTTTACTTATTTATTTATTTTTTATTATACTTTAAGTTCTAGGGTACATGTGCACAAGGTGCAGGTTTGTTACATATGTATACATGTGCCATGTTGGTTTGCTGCACCCATTAACTCGTCATTTACATTAGGTATTTCTCCTAATGTTATCCCTCCCCTAGCCCCACACCCCATGACAGACCCCAGTGTGTGATGTTCTCTGCCCTGTGTCCATGTGTTCTCATTGTTCAGTTCCCACCTATGAGTGAGAACATGTGGTGTTTGGTTTTCTGTCCTTGAGATAGTTTGCTCAGAATGATGGTTTCCAGCTTCATCCACGTCCCTACAAAGGACATGAACTCATCCTTTTTTATGGCTACATAATATTCCATGGTGTATATGTGACACATTTTCTTTATCCAGTCTATCATAGATGGGCATTTGGGTTGGTTACAAGTTTTTGCTATTGTGAATAGTGCCACAATAAACATATGTGTTCATGTGTCTTTATAGTAGCGTGGTTTATAATCCTTTGAGTATATACCCAGTAATGGGATGGCTGGGTTGAATGACATTTCTGGTTCTAGATCTTTGAGGAGTCATCACACTGTCTTCCACAATGGTTGAACTACTCTACAGTCCCACCAACAGTGTAAAAGCGTTCCTATTTCTCCACATCGTCTCCAGCCCCTGTTGTTCCCTGACTTTTTAATGATCGCCATTCTAACTGGTGTGAGATGGTATCTCACTGTGGTTTTGATTTGCATTTCTCTGATGGTGAGTGATGATGAGTATTTTTTCATGTGTCTGTTGGCTGCATAGATGTCTTCTTTTGAGAAGTGTCTGTTCATATCCTTTGCCCACTTTTCGATGGGGTTGTTTGATTTTTTTCTTGTAAATTTGTTTAAATTTTTTGTAGATTCTGGATATTAGCCCTTTGTCAGATGGGTAAATTGCAAAAATGTTCTCCCATTCTGTAGGTTGCCTGTTCACTCTGATGGTAGTTTCTTTTGCTGTGCAGAAGCTCTTTAGTTTAATTAGATCCCATTTGTCTATTTTGGCTTTTGTTGCCATTGCTTTTAGTGATTGAGACGTGAAGTCCTTGCCCATGCCTATGTCCTGAATGGTATTGCCTAGGTTTTCTTCTAGGGTTTTTATGGTTTTAGGTCTAACATTTAAGTCTCTAATCCATCTTGAATTAATTTTTGTATAAGGTGTAAGGAAGGGATCCAGTTTCAGCTTTTTACATATGGCTAGCCAGTTTTCCCAGCACCATTTATTAAATAGGGAATCCTTTCCCCATTTCTTGTTTTTGTCAGGTTTGCTAAAGATCAGATGGCTGTAGATGTGTGGTATTATTTCTGAGGGCTCTGTTCTGTTCCATTGGTCTATATCTCTGTTTTAGTACCAGTACCATGCTGTTTTGGTTACTGTAGCCTTGTAGTATAGTTTGAAGTCAGGTAGCATGATGCCTCCAACTTTGTTCTTTTGGCTTAGGATTGTCTTGGCAATGCGGGCTCTTTTTTGGTTCCATATGAACTTTAAAGTAGTTTTTTCCAATTCTGTGAAGAAAGTCATTGGTAGCTTGCTGAGGATGGCATTGAATCTATAAATTACCTTGGGCAGTATGGCCATTTTCACAATATTGATTCTTCCTATCCATGAGCATGGAATGATCTTCCATTTGTTTGTTTCCTCTTTTATTTCATTGAGCAGTGGTTTGTCATTCTCCTTGAAGAGGTCCTTTACATCCCTTGTAAGTTGGATTCCTAGGTATTTTATTGTCTTTGAAGCAATTGTTAATGGGAGTTTACTTATGATTTGGCTCTCTGTTTGTCTGTTATTGGTGTGTAGGAATGCTTGTGATTTTTGCACATTGGTTTTGTATCCTGAGACTTTGCTGAAGTTGCTTATCAGCTTAAGGAGATTTTGGGCTGAGACGATGGGGTTTTCTAAATGTACAATCATGTCATCTGCAAGCAGGGACAATTTGACTTCCTCTTTTCCTAATTGAATACCCTTTATTTCTTTCTGTTGCCTGATTCCCCTGGCCAGAACTTCCAACACTATGTTGAATAATTTTTAAAATAAATTAATCCCTTATAAAACCCTTATGACTTTCACAGACATTTATAATATGTTTAAATTTTAGTTTTATCCTATATTTAAAAAATAGTCATTTTATTTTAGGACAAAAGGTTATCATATAAGACTTTTATACAAATTTTTAAAAAGATGTTTATGTGTATATATATATAAAACTTAAAAAATCTCTCTTTGGTTTCTTTAAATCTTGTTTTATTTTTCTAAATCTATATTTAGAAACAAACTTTAAATAACCTGAATTTAGACAAAATTACTTTCTAAATAAATAACACATTTTAATGCATTTTTAATAATTGATTTTGTTAGAAATACATCTTTTTTTGGTTCACTTTGTATATAAAATTATACATATTAATTAGAATTTTTAACTTTTAGTAACCTTAATTTTTAGTGATAATCTAGGAAGAACTTTTGAGCTGTCTATCATATACCAGTATTTTATAGATGAGAACTATTTTGTAATTTTTAAAAACATAGTTCTCCTAACATAATTTTATGTGTATTGATAAATGTAAACATATTAGTTTTTTAAATAAAACTTAAGTAGTCAACAACAAACTTATGTTTAGTAATTTATGTTTTAGTATTTTATCTTATTTGGAAATGAACCAGATAATTAACGAGGGTTTCTTATTTAATTTAGGATAACTTTAGCTTTTTCAATTATATGAAAAGTTTATTTGTAAATGTTAATCTCATTTATATTTAACTGTTTTATTATTTATTTATTTGAGACAGGGTCTCAGTCTGTTACCCAGGCTGGAGTGCAGTGGCACAATCGCAGGGAATTTAACGGAGAAATTGTTTTGAGGTCAGCCTCCATCTCCTTGACTCAGGGGATGCTCCCACCTCAGACTCCTGAGTAGCTAGAAGTAAAGGTTCCCACCACCACACCTAGTTAATTTTTGTATTTTTTGTAGAGATGGGATTTCACCATGTTGCCCAGGCTGGTCTCAAACTCCTGGGCTCAAGTGATCTGCCTCCCTCAGCCTCCCAAAGTGCTGGTATTACAGGTATGAGACACCATGCTCGAAATATATATATACAATTATACCCAGATTACTTACGGAAACTAAGATATTGGACAAAGCTGGTTGTCATTTTGAGTTATTTTCTTGTTAACCACTTTTTTCCTTATGAACTTCATTTGTAAATTGTTAATCATTTTTATAGCCTGTGAATATCTGGGTGTTTACGTAAGTAATAGCCTTAAATATATGAGTGATTTGTTAACCCAGGAGGGATAGCTGTTTTTACTAAAGTAGCAATATTAAATTAGTCTTATCAAAGAGTTTTACAAACAAAGATTATTATGTTTTTTGGCTGGATTTATAGTTTTATTGCCTCAAAACATCTAGTAGAGATAAGTATAATCTTGTCTAAAAAGTAAACTGAGAAAAAAAATATGTTGGCAATTTCGAATATATTTTAATTTTTATTTTATTAACAAATGTAAAACCGATTATTTATCAAAGATTTACTTAAGTCATGTGAACTAAAAAGCATTTGGGTTAATTACTATATTTTAACAATTTTTGTAAGTGCTCATTTACCTAAACCAATCTAAACAGAATTTTTAAAGAGGATTTTTGGTTAACTATTCCAGGTTTTTCCAACTAGATACAGTATATGTACCTACATGTAAATATACTTAGACATGTGTACATATATATATATACACAAAAGATCCTATAGTTTTTATTTTAAAATTTTAGTTATGAAGCAGTAAACCATGGTAATACAAACTTACCAGTTTATAAAATGATAGTTGCTTTGAAATTATGTTTTTGACAAAATGGGATAAGTTTACATGGGTAAATTTTATTTGTCCCAATAGGTAATCTAATGAAGGCTATGGACCTAAATTTTGGATAAAGCATTTTTATGGTGGTTGTTGGATTTCTTTTTTTTTTTAAAAAAAACACCTCTTTTTATTTTTATTTGTTTTAAGTGAATTTAAGTATTTAAATATTGACATTTTAACTGGGACTGGCTGAATTGTATAAGGAAAACAAAATTTCCAAATAACCTTGAATTTTAGTAGCAAATTTGTCTTTTGTTAGTCTGGTTTGATTAGTTAATGTGGGAAGGGAGCATTTTAGAAAATGTTATTATTTCTTTTCAGCTCTTTTTCATCCCTTTTTGGCACAGAAAGCAATTTTTATGTCAAACAGAGATATATTATTGTTTTGAGCTGAAGATTTTGATCTGTTTGATTTGAGAGTCTTTCATAAACATTTATCTAGGTTTTAAGACTATTAATCCTTTAATTAACTATTTCATTACCCTGTATAATTATTAGTTAGGCAAACCTAAGTTCACATTTTAAAAGTTGTCTAGGTTGTTAGTTGCCACGGAGCTGTTGTAATTTGTAATATCATTAATTTGAAAGACCTTTGAGACTCTTTTTAAAAAATCTTGGCTGAAATGTCATAAGAAGTGAGTTTATTTTAATACTAGCAGAAAAGTCAGCAGATTTAAAGTAGGTAGAAAAAATAGAGAGACAAAGAACTTAGAAGGCTCTACATGTTAACTCTATAGTTGGTTGTAGTTTTTTTTCTTTTAATAATCTTAGAGAGTTTGAATAATTGCCATTTGAGTTCTGAATTTTTTATGTGGTTTGCCCACCAGTTGAAAAATATGTATGAGAATAGACTATAAATTTTGAATGTATAGTTGTCTGGAATTCCAGAGGGCTTGGCATGCTTTAGAATTTTGAGGATCCTATTCTTTTTCTTCTCGAGACCAGAGAAAATCTTATCAATACTGTCAGGGAATGTCAGGAATTTGGACTGGTGTTTTCGATGGTGTCAACTACCCTAGTAGCTTTTAATTGGCCATCTTGCATTCACCATTTAGAATGGTTATTTTTGCTCTTGGAAGATGTTTAGAAACAAATAAGGGAAAAAAGAGCCAAATCATTTACAGACAAATGTAACCAAACTAAAATGACACCAAAATCAGAATACTCACAAAAATTTTTAGCCAGGCTTATACATCAAACAAAATATTAAACCAGGCATGAACAAACAAAAGTGAATTTACCAGAAAATAAATGTCTCACAGACAGAATGTAAACTAGAGTTCTCAAACCAGAAGGATCCTTGTCTTTATATCAGAAAGGGCTTGTCAAAAAAGACTTATGGTCCCAGAAGGGATGTAAGATTATTTATTTAAAGTGGTCTTTTAACTAAATCAGATCTGGAATAAAGTAAAAAAGGATTCACCAAAGGGAGGGAGTCTGAGAATCTGAGAGAAGATTCACCAGGGCAGAAAAGGAACTCACAAAAATAGAGAGTACAAAGGACTCAATCATTGCTGCATTCAATTCCAGAGGTCAAGATTTCATTTTGAACTCATTTCTAACATTGTCTTGGTCTGTTGTGTTATTATAACGGAATACCTGAGACTGCGCAATTTACAAGAAAACAGTTTTATTTAGTTTACAGTTCTGCAGGCTGGCTTCTGGTGAGAGCTTTCCTGTTGTATCACAACATGACAGAGAAGGTCAAACAGGATTCCCATGCATGCAAAGAAGGAACCAAACAGGAGGAGGAACCTCACTTTATGACAACCTTCTCTCATGGGAATTAATCCAGTCTTTTGAGAATGATAATTCTCTTAATACTCCAATAATGGCACCAAGCTATTTATGAGGAATTTGCCCCCATGACCCAAATACCTTCCACTAGGCCCCGCTTTTCAACACTGCCACATTGGTGATCAAATTTCAACCTGAGTTTTGGTGGAGAAAAATGGAACACATCCAAACAATAGCAAACACCATTAAATAACAGAAAGGGAGACTCTTAAAAAAGAAAACCAAATAACGAACTGGGAGACTCTCCAAAATAAAATGATGTCATATTTAGGAATAGGCATTGTAATGGGAATAAGTGGGCCATAGTAAACAATATGCATATTCAGGAAGGTGTAAAGGAAGGCAAAGGTTTTAAAAGACAGAATGAGGAGGATTATGTAATTGTTTTTGAGATAATTATCTTTGTCTACAAGGATCAGTAACAAAGGTGACACCAATCTGAAGTTGGACAGGCAGTTTCTGAGCAGATGTCCTCCCAGAGTATTTTTTGTGTATGTAAGGTCTTTGTCTGAGGTTTTGGTTTTTTGTAATAGTTCTCATTATCAGATGTTTTTACATGAGAATCCTTCCTTTATAGCCTCCTCCAGTTCTGTTTGTCATGGTTTTTAACACAAGCAACTCCAGTTTGATTCTGACAACTTTCACAATAGTGTTTCCTATAAGCTAAGCCTGAGATTAGGATGCTTGTGTAAATGGTTTATTAAGGAAGTGACCTCAAGAAAAACTTGTAATGAAGCAAAGGAAGCAGGAGAGGGCAAGATAAGAAGCTAAGTAAGGACATGGCATCAGGAGAAGCATAGCCTGATCCTGTGGGGGCCATTAAAACATGAATTACATCACTGATTGTCTTGCTCAGGGGTAAGGAGGATGGACTTTTGTGCTACTGCATCTGCCATTTATTGATGAATTGCATCTGGGATGAGGGACATAACCTTCCAGATTTATGAAGGTGAGGCAGTTCCTGTCAACTTCTAAGAAGTGTGCAGCTGTGAACCATTAGAAGCCAACCCTCACAAAACCTGAATGATGGGTACATTGGCCCAGAAAAGGCGGTATGAGCAGGGTACAAACATCATCTGCTACAACCAACTTACTTGTGAGAAATCAAAATCCCCTTTGGTTTCAAGTCTGCATATAAGCATTTAACAGATACATTCCTAAAGACAGTAGTTAAATGTAATTTAAGTCAAATATTAAAGTGCCTACTGTTAGCCAAGCTGCACAATGCTAGGTACTGTGGAGAATATTAAGGGAATTGATCATTATATTCACTCTTGAAAAGCTTAACGTTCAGTTGGTGTGAAGAATACTATGTACATATAGTGAAATATCAATAAGGATGTAATCATATGTTATAGAAATGGTACCCAATGGTATCAGAGGCAGCATGCTTAGGTGATCAGAGATGGACAACTTTGGGCTAGGATACAAGGATACAAAGCCCTAGGCAATCTTTAATATTAGTAAGGATGGTGAGTCTTTATGATGGGCAAGTGTGAAGAAAAGCATCATGGAGGAAAGTGGGATTTGAGTTTAGCCGATAAGGAATGATGAAGTGAAATGTGGGAGGTTTATGGTGGGGCAGAAGTTTACAGGATGAAAAACATGAGTAAACTTTGGAGTGTTACACAATACATGTGTTGTGAGGGAGCAATGAAGAGCATGACTTAGTTTGTCCAGAGGATTTGTGTTGCAGGGTAGTGGAAAGAGTATAGCAGTATAGGATGGTACTGGAGCATGTGAAAAAAGTATAGAACCAGGCAGAAGAATATGAATTCATGTCTTAGACAGTGACAAACTCCTGAATGTTTTTGAGCATTAGAATGATCTGAAGAAATGATGCTTTAGGAAGGGTTATCTGAGCAACACAAAGAAGTTATTGGAGCTGTCTTTATGCACAACTTTTAAAATGGATTAGTTGACTTTAAGATGTCAGAAACTCGTTTATTTAAATCTTTCATGTTAGTGACTTGTATTTGGAATGCAGTTACTTAACTCAGATCTTGTGCTTGGAATGCAGTTACTTAACTCAGATCTTGTGCTTGACTACATTCAGCTTTTCAGAAACAGTTGTGTTAGGTCATCCACCAATCCTGATTTTTTTTTAAAGTTATCATTAAGTGGTGAGAAAGAAAAGACTCATTCAAAACTTTCAATGTACCTTTCAAACCAAAGCCCAGGGATAATTATTCATAATCATTTCTAAGTCTGAAATGTGACATTGTTCCATGAGTCATCATCTAGGTTTTAACCAAACATGCACAAAATGCACAACATAGTACCACACCGACTATTTGAGAAAGCATTCAGAGAAATGTTCTGCCATTTTGTGTTGACTTCCTGTGTATAAATCTGGAATCCTAAAAGTCCAAGGACAGTCTCCGGTAGGAGTATGTTCAGTAAACAGCATGTGTGGAGCAACCACTGTATGCAGAACTGGAGTAGAAGCTGGTTACAAGAGAAATAATTTCTTTTTTTGCTTTTGGAGATGCTATAGTAGAAATAGAATACAATGTTTGAAAAATAGAATGTTTGAAAAATGTATGAGAACATGTGTAAAGCAATATCTAAAATGGGACACATGAGATATAAACTGAGAATTAATGCCAAAGGGCCAGGAGAAGTCACAAAATAGGACTCAGACATGAGGGAGTCATAAAACTGATTTTCTGACCTGGGCCAATTTTTCCCTAAATTGGCATGGCTTACCAGAAGAAGAGAACATTGTGTTTCCCTTCCTGGCAAGTACTTTCGGTTGCTGAAGACTATATTATCAGATGGTGAAAATGTTCATTCTGTTGATGTGGTTCCTCAATGGAAAGTCATCACATCTTTCTAGAAGAGCCAAAATCTTTTGTGAATGAGCTGTGTTTTATGGCAAGCTTTTATAAATGATTCTAGAATTACAGTTTCTCATGCCAGAATATCTATTTTCCCTGGGCTAGCTAGCTAAAGGACTGACCTCTGCCCTGGACTATATAGTAAATACCCATCTTCTTAACTCACAAATGAAGGTTCTTAGACTAAAGTTCGGACTTGGGTCCAGAGAGTATGTCAGGAGCCAGGATTCCAGGGTGATAGATGAGGCAGCGAAGTTTGGAGCTACTGAGTCAGACTCATTTTAGCTGAGTTGGCAACTACTAATTCAAATGAGCTAGGGATCAAGAACATGGAATCTAAAAGGAAGGAATGGGGTAAGGGAATGGCAATCTGGACCAGAATGGGCCAGAAACCAAGGCCAATATTCAGTGGGAAAATGGGTATTCAAACTGGGGGAAGCTAGGTCAGTATAACAAAGGTGAAGCCAAGGCTAAGGGCAACAGTCCAGATTCCTTCTAGCAAAGTGTCTCACAGAATTAAAGAGCCTGAATCCTTGAGTATACAATTAACAGCACAGGTTTTGAAATCAGTCTAAGTACCAATCTCAACTCTGCCACCTACCGCTATGGTACCTTGAGTAAAAGTTCTTTAACTGTGCTAAGGATCGGATTTTTTTTTTTTTTTTTTTTTTTTTTTGAGACTGCTTGCCCTGGCTAGAGTGCAATGACACTACAGCTTCGACTTACTGGACCCAAGTGATCCTTCTGCCTCAGCCTTCCAAATAGCTGGAACTGCAGGCATGCACCACCACACCTGGCTAATTTTTTAGTTTTATTTTTAGCAGAGAGGGCGTCTCACCATGTTGCCCATACTGGTCTCAAACTCCTGGGCTCAAGTGATCCTCCTGCTTTGGCCTCCCAAAGTGCTGGAATTATAGGCATTAGTCACTGCTGCTGGCCTAAGGCCCAGTTATTGATAAAGAGGACAGTATAGCATCTTACCACATAAATTTGTGGTGTGAGTTAAATGAGGTAACATATGTTAAATATCTGACCAAGTGCCTTCCATGTAGTAAGCACTCAGCATGATAATGCAATTAGTGTTGCTATTGCTGCTGCTTCTCTTCCTCCACCACATCATCATTCACACAATCTTGAAACAGCAAAACAACCATATGTGGTATTCCAAGAAGATTGAAGCAAATAATTTGAGAAATCTTTTTTCTTATGGAAAAGTTATCTAAGGATTGTGAAATATTTGAAACAGAAAATTTCAGTTACCTTGTATTCAAATATTTATTATCTCAAAGCCCAAAGCCTTCTAAATGCTAAGACTCAACTGTGTATCAACTATGTCAGCAAGACAATATTCACATTAACAACAGGAAAATGAATTGGGACAAAATCTGCAGAAGCGCACATGAAAAATGGATGACAGAAATTAGTTTCTAACCAAAGGGAATGGCTTGATATGGAATTGATAAGAAATTGTTTTCCCCATGACCTTGAAAGGTCATGAATAATTAAAATGCCATTAAAGGTCTACATTTGTTGTGAATTCATGCATGTTTAGAGCATATGTATACTTAATCCTGGAAACATTTCTTATACCTCTTTAACTACTCCCACTCCTGCCATACTTAGAACCATTGTCTTATACATAATGATAATGGACACTCATACACTGATTGATTCAGCTTATGGAGATTGGTAGCTTTTATTGGCCTTTATAAAACTTACCTTCAAAAACTAAATTAATATATGCATTTTGTAGCTTATCAAGAATAAAACACCTTAATAGCTTTGATTTATAGATAAAATTTAGAGAGGAAATGATTTCTGTAATATGCATAAAGATATAATCTGTGATTTAATTTATTCTAATCATAAAGTGAGATTTCAGAATAAATCTGCTTTTAACTATTCTGGTTATTTCTAAACAATTCTGTCAGTTTGTTGCCTTTGCCCTCAAACTTTGCTTTCTCTGTTTGAATGAAGTTGTCTGCCTTTTATGGTTTACAAAGCAGCAGAAAACATTCCCACAATGCCATACTACTTTTTAGAATTTTTATGTGTGACAAGCCACTCTTTCTTCTCTTTAGCACTTCTCAAAACTTATGACATAATATTGGTTATCTTATGGGTCACAGAACAAATACCTATTGGACTCTGGAGGCCAGAACCCCTACTTTCAACTTGACCGCTAAGTACCTTAGTGGTAAGACAGGCAGGTTTAGGACATAAGATGTTAAAGCTGCAGGTGGCAGGGTGTTGAGAAATGACATTATTCTCTGTGTGTGTACCTTTATTTGTCCTTTCTTAATGCTCCAAGGGCTGGAGGGTGAAGCATTGCAAAGATGTACCAGATCCCAGAAGGTTAGCAGTTAAACATTTTTCAGTTTGCAAATGCAACAAATCATCTCTCATAGTGTATGTACTATTTCAAAAATTGACCCTCTAAAAAGAACATTCACTCCTTAGAATTCATGGAAAGACTGGGACCACTTTAATGAGATTCCCATAAAGTTAAAACTGTTTATTAAATGTTGCTAGGACATTTTCTTGCTGGAAACTAGTATTGTGTGGTCATATTATAAACATTAAAATTAAGGGCCAAGTTGGATTGCCTATGGAAGACTCTTGTAGTCTATCAGCAGTACTCAGGTCACATTTTAAGAACTGAGAATAAGTGGAGAATGGCTCACTTGTACAACACTATTGCCTGTGTAGCACCTCTGAAAGTCCTCCTACTACTCAGATTAATCAGCGCTGCCATATGGAATGTCATTGCCTTCCTTTCCCTCCAACCTGTTTTTTGTCCCTATAGTACCTGTTGCCAGTAGAATCATAGATTCATACATACTAAAAAATCTTCACTTTTTAAAGCTAATTGTTAGAATCCTGCAGTTTTAGGGGAAAATCAGGTACACTATATTTAGAATACTCTCACCTTGATATTGCAGGAAGCAAAATTCTCAAATTTTTTTTCAGTCCCCTAGTACTCAGTCTTCCCTCATTTGGGTCCTAAGACTGAAAGAGGAGAATCTAGATTTTAATACAGTTAATAATAATGATAACAAGGCCATGTGTTAGTGTGATGATGAAAATATAAATCAAAATGGTCTTTGATTTAATTGATAAATGCTACAATGTCCAAGATTTGAGATTCCTTTGTTCCTTGAAGATAGAAACTATTCATTCTTGGTATCCCTAATATTTAGCAGAGAATTTTAAACATGATGACTGCTCAGAGGAAATTTAAGAATGATTGTAACTTATAGGAATTAAACATTTTATCTACAGTATAGGGTTTACAGGAGTTTCAGAAATCAGAGAAGGGCTTGACTTCAAACGTAAACCTGCTATTGGTATGAACTTCACTAATTTCCTACTTCAGACCCAAATGTTAATTTTCTTAGAGAATCATAAAGTATACCAAAGTTAAAAACAAACAAACTTGTAAACAAATTCTAAACAAAATCCAACTTCTGTCTTTCATTAAAACTAGTAATTAAAAGAGAATAAAATTGATACGCATTTACCCAAAGTTTTAGGAGCCTTTACCTCTGCAAAAGAATTCTTGGATCAATAGAAACTTAAACTTTTAAAGATTTTAAACCACTATCTGTGTTACTTGCTTATCTGTTTGGTCTTGGTTTAGTATGAAACATGTCTCTGGTCTGAAATAAAAGATGATTGCATTTCAAAAAAGAACAATTGATAACAAAAAATCTCAAATCAGAATAACATGAATGAAGTGGTATTACACATAAAGACAAGAGCAAAAGTCAAATTTTCCCCCAAAGGATCTGAAAATATCATCAAGAGTCAATGACCTTTCATTTAGCCTTTGAATAAGAAGAGTCATTCTTTAGCTAGACAGCTGGCTGGAAATAAATAAAAATGGAATTGCAAGGAAGATCAGATATTAATCTCTTTCCCATATCGCTGAGACTCTGAAACAGTAATATGGTACTAAATTTATACAGATAATGGCTTGATTGACCTACCCTATTCAGCTCTTCTCCCATTGAGGTTTTGTTCAAATGGCTTTTAAATTTATTTCTAATGAGGCTACTAGGGTGTATGCTATATTGCTAATATGTTTTTTCACCACCTTGAATGCTACGTCAACCCTAAAAGAGTTCATTGTTCTAGCTGTTCTACTCAAATATCCATGGGTCTCTCTACTCATGGCCATTTATCTACTTATGAATTTTCTGGGTACAGGAAGACCAAGAGTAAAAGGAGATGTTAAAGTAAAGGGTTTTGGTTTGCTGAAAGGGACATAAAACAACCTGAAAATGACACAGAAACACCTTTAATAGAGTGCAAAATTGTGTGCTAAAGCAAGGTCAGAGTAGAACAGCAAGGTACAGTGGGAAGAGCAAAGGCGTTGTAATCTTACCGACCTTGGCTCACACCCATGCCCATCACATAATGTCTCTGAGTCTCACAGTCGCCTCATCTGCAGAAAGTACTTATATAATGAGACTTACCTGACAGGATTTTTGTGTATCCAATGTGAAACATACTAAAGTACTTAGCACAGTCCCTGGATCCCAATTAATGGTAGGTGCTGTGATTATCACATACAGGTATTAGATAATTGGGCATAAAGCTATAATTTAGGGAAAATATAAATTATTTGATCTAGGTGAGAATGTAATTTTTTCTAACTGGTATAAAGGTAACCACCTTTCTATAATGAACATAATGGACCTCAGAAAATCATATCCTATCACTTGCCTGCTTGGCACAACATGTGTAATATAGTTTAATGACTGTAACTTCAGGCATGAACCTAAAACTACTTGGAGGTAATATTGCTTTGCATTGCAGTTTCAGTGAAGTGGACAGGCAGAATAGAGTTCAATTTTACAGTCTGACCTCTTAGTCATTACTTAAAGGCACCACAGAACCATTTTTAATCTTTGCATTTTCCTCTTTGCAAGTAGTTTCTAAGACAGACAGCATGTCATACACTAACTAAATTTCATATTTTAAAAAGGCATTTAGCTCTATAACTTCAGATGATAAAAATCCATTTAATGGAGAATGTTCCTTTGCTGTCTGCTTGATCAATAAATTAAACAGATTAATTAAGTCAGGCTGTCAGGACCAAGAACTGTCACTAATGTTAGCCTGTGGAACTGACCCATTTATCAGAGACTGAGGCTGAATAAAGGAGTCTTTGTCCTGTAATTCTGTAATGAATATAAAGAAATAGCTTATGGAAAGAAAACTGTGTCACTTGACTGTATCTCAAGGCAGAGTAGATGTGGTGGGAAGAAACCCTATCATTGTTATTTTCACTTACTTAATTGATTTGCTTTTTCCCTATGTTTCTCTGTATCTACCTTTGTCCTTTGCATGTCATATGAGGCTCCTTCTCAATTTGAAACATAATCAATAATGATTTCCTTTGCTTATCTTAATTGGAGCTATGTGTGACACAGTACACACCAAGGATGTATAAAACATCATCCTTGACTTCATAGAGCACGCACAGAAATAATACAGGTTAAAGTATCCCTTATCTGAAGTGCTTGAGGTCAGAAGTGCAGTTTATTTTTGTTTTGGAATATTTGTATATACATAAACAATTGAGCGTCGCTAATTCAAAAATCTGAACTCCAAAATACTCCAATGAGTATTAGTGTCGTGTCAGCACTGAAAAAAAAAATTTGGAATTTGGAACATTTTAGATTTAGAATTTTAGGATTAGGGATGCTCAACTTGTATATGACTACAAAATAAAGAATCTTAGTGGGGAACCAGATCAGCAAAGTGGAAAAAAGTTAGGTTAAATTGGAATCCAGGGTTGTAATAATGTGATACCATTACCAACTGCATCAAGCACTTAAGACTTCCAGGTAGTCTTTCCAGAGGTCCTGATTCTCGGACCCTAGCTATCTTACTCCTTTTCTTTACCTGTTCTTTGACTTTGTCCTTGGTGCATATGATCTGGCAAATATGAACTTGACTTCTGCCTAGTATTTTCCACCATTACTCCCAGAGCCTTCCTATTAACTATATTACCTGAATTTCTAAATTTAGAAAAAATTGCTAACCACTACCCCTTGATAGAATGCCAATGCAGATCAGGTCAGTGGTCTGTATGCCCAGCATTCTGACTGATAAAGGTTCCAAAAATACTTTATAAAAATTGTTTTAGTTGTCCTTCTTAGCATCAGTTTCATAAGGCTAAGGGGTGACCCTTTAAAAAGTCTACTTTTCTTTAACAATCCAGTGATTTATCTGCTTACTAACAAATGTTTATTAGGTGCCCACTATGTGCCAGGCACAGGCGAGCACTAGGGACATAAAATATGTAAATAAAATACATTCAGTGCCCTCAAAGAACTCCCTTTATAGTGGAAGACTGACATACTGAAAAATAAAATATAGACTATCCTCAGCTTAAGAGGGTTCAAATTAGTGTTTTTCAACTTTATGATAGTGTGAAAGCAATACATGCCTCTCCTTATACTCCTCTACTTACTATGGAGTCAAGTCATAACCCCATTGTAAGTTGAGGAGTATCTGTGTATATGGTGTGGTAGGTTCTGTAAAACATATGTATAGTCATCCTTTGATATCCATGAGGGATTGATTGATTTGGTACCCTTGAGAATACCAAAATCCACAGGTGCTCAGGTCCCTTATGTAAAATTGCATAGTATTTGCATATAACCCATGTATATCTCCCTGTGTACTTTAAGTCATCTCTAGATTACTTTTAATACCTAATAAAATATAAATGCTATGTAAATGGCTGTTATGCTGTATTTATTCACATTTTAAAATTGTTGTATTGTTGTTTTTTAATAAATATTTTTTATCTGAGGTTGATGGAATATGTGGATGCAGAATCCACAAATACAGAGGGCCAACTGTAAAAGGTAAAGGGTGGTCAGAGAAAGGTTTTAAAAAGAGAAGTTTGAGCTGGATCTAAAGGATAAATAGGAGTTTGTTAGGCAGACAAAGGGAAAGGGAAGGCATTCTAGGCATAGAGCAACCTATATAAACACCCAGTAGCATGAAATGACAAGGTGCAATTTGAAAGTAGTTTGATGAGGCTGAAAAGGAGTCTAAGAAGGAGAAGTCTTAGAAGGAGAAGTAAAAGATATCCCTGAAAAGGCTGACATAGGCTTGAACATGGGGGTCCTTTTATGTCACATTAAAGATCTGAACTTCATTTTGAAGCATATTGGTGAGCTGCAGTTTATGAGCTTCTTGCCTTAAATAAGTCATTGGTTACTGTTATGTACTGAATTGTGTCCCATCCCCATCTTCCTCCCTCCCCCGCCCCCCATTCATATGTTGAAGTCCTCATACCCAGTAACTCAGAATGTGACTGTATTTCTAGATCAAGCCTTCAAAGAGGTGATTAAGGTAAAATGTGGTCATTAGTGTGGGCCCTAATCTAGTCGGCCTGGTGTCCTTATAAGAAGAGATTAGGACACAAATGCAGAAGGAAGACCATGTGAAGACATAGGAAGAAGACTTCTACCAACAAACCAAAAAGAGAAGCCTCTAGAAGAAACCAATCCTGTGGACACACTGATCTCAGATTTCTATCCTCCAGAGCTGTGAGAACATAATTTTCTGTTTATTAAACCACCCAGTTTGCGGTACTTTGTTATGGCAGCCCTAACAAATTAGTATGATTACTAATAATGTAGTTCCAAACTTTAAAAATGTTACCTTTTAAAATTAAAAAAAAATCATTCAAGTTTATTCCTAAAATAATAACATGATGTTCATTTACTTAGAGTATAATATGCTTCTTTGAGTATAAGAGAAATCGGTGAAGCCATCTTAACATTTTGATCAATGAAGAGACAAGTTCAGATGTATGTTAGGAAGATTATTCTAGGAGCATTGTGGAGGGAGTATCAGAGGACACTGTGACTAGAAACAGGAAGACCAGTTTGGAAAGTGTTGGGGGTCTTTATGGGGCCTAATAAATGTCATAGTGCCCCTCTTCTCTACCTGAGTTCTAAACCAATTGAGAAATAAAACACAATGTTGGCAGTTGGAGATGGAAATAGCACCTTTAATTCTATGAAGGCTAGACAGTTGGAGGATGTAGCTGAGCATGAGGACCAAATACACATATTTATTTTCTCTACCCCAGACTGGAACTTGGAACAGCCCAGTCAAGAAAAATTTGAATCTGAGTATACTTGCTCAGACCACTGCCATCCACTGGACTGGGTAGAGAGGAAGGAGAAAGACACCAAAGCCCAGATCCAGCCAGTTGAGAAATGTGGATCATTTAATCACTCATACATTTATGTAAAAGCTTTTTTTCTCTTGTGGCAGGGTGGAGAGGGATATAGTCATTCAGATTTATTATGGTGCCCTAAGGGATAACAAATTCCATTATGTTATATCTGCTATGTAACATAAGGCCTTTCATATGAAAAGCTAAATTAAAAACTTGCTACTACCAATGCCCTTTCCCTTTTTCTCCACCTCAAAAGCTTCCAATAACAGATTATAGAGCTAAATTTTGGGAATAAGTTAAGAACCAGGGTAAATTCCTTGCAGACAACGGTGGCCAAATGCTCTGTGAAATTGTTTCACTGTCTCAAACAGCTTTGCTGTAGTCAAAAACTCATGGAACAGTTGTTAATTCCTAAAGTATTCTTCTAAGCTGTAAAGAATGGTTGACTTTTGCCACCTGACCCAGCTAATCAGAAGCTGATTTCAAGGACTAAGACATAGCTTCTATCACCGCATTTATGATGAAAATGGTGTAAGACTAAATACTATTTCATGAGCCCCTTTGGTCCTTCAACAACTTCACTCCTCAGTTGAAGAAAAGCATAGTTCATATTTTGAGTTGAATGATGACGTCACTTCAATTCCAACTCTGAAATGTGAAATGATTATTTTCTTCAGCCATTTTCTCACCCTGGGCGGCAGAGCTTAGAGCTTGTCTAAATATTGAAAGCCATTGTTCGTGAATAGTATAAGACTTCCTTTAGCTTTTGGGCCCCTAAAGGCTCCCACATTTGGGGGAAGCTTGTTGTGGAACTGACACTGTGTACTCTTGTCATAAAACAGAGGGCACGTGAGCCAAATAACCAACTTTCTTGAATTCTGGATGTTGCCCTGCAAACTGGCATTCACTTAACCTATAGGCTGTGCTATAAACAGCCCTTAGATTCCCACATTGCATCTTTTCCTTTCAATTTTATAGATTGATCAACTAACTTCAGAGGCCAAGCAAAAAGTAAAAGAGCCCTTCAGGCTAAAGATAGTCTTTATTTGGGAACAATTATTAGGTCTCACATTCACTGCTTCTGAGCTCTGAAAACTTCAAGGAAACTCACTATGTTTCTGGAACATATTCTAAGACAGCAAGGCAGGAGGAAAGTGGCAGAGAAACTGTTTAAGTTGGGAAAAGATACAAAGTCAAAACATTCCAAGTGGCATATCTGAGCACTTAGAGTACTTCTGGACTGTTTACTCAGTTTGATTCAGAACATGTTGTGATGGTTAATATTGAGTGTCAACAACTTGATTGGATTGATAAATGCAAAGTATTGTTCCTGGGTGTGTCCGTGAGGGAGTTGCCAAAGGACATTAACATTTGAGTCGGTGGACTGGGAGAGGCAGATCCTCCCCCAATCTGGGTGGGCACCATCTAAATCAGTTGCCAGAATAAAGCAGTGGCTAGAATAAAGCAGGCAGAAGAAACTGGAATGCAAAGATTTGCTGAGTCTTCTGGCATGCATCTTTCTCCCATCCTTCCCCAAGGAGACCTCTGGCCTTTTACCAGGATAGATGTGCAGTGGGGAAAGGGGAATGATCAGACTATTTGTGGACTACTGGACACTAGCTCTGAGCTGACATTGATTCCAGAGGGCCCAAGATGTCACTGTGGTCCTCCAGTTAAACTAAGGGCTTATGGAGGTCAGGTAATTAATTTAGCTCAGGTCTGACTTACAGTGGGCCCAATGGATCCCTGGACTCTTCCTGTGGTCATCTCCCCAGTGCCAGAATGCGTAATTGGCATAGACATACTTAGCAGCTGGCAGAACCCCCACATTGGGTCCCTGACTGGTAGAGTGACAGTTATTATGGTGGGAAAGGCCAAATAGAAGCCATTAGAGCTACCTCTACCTAGAAAAATAGGAAATCAAAAACAGTATTGCATCCCTGGAGGGATTGCAGAGATTAGTGCCACCAACAAGGACTTGAAAGATGCAAGTCTTGATACCTTTATCATATGACATAAGATTTATTTACTTCATATTAGCATTTAAGTGTTATTAACTTTATGTAATAACTTTTAGATTAAAGATTAGTGTAGTTCCAGTTGTGTGAAGGATAGCTGTATTATGTTAAGCATAATTATGACCTTATTATTGTTATTATTTGAAGATTATGTATGATTTCAGGAGATGTATATGGGTTCAAGTTGACAAGGGGTGGACTTGGGATGGTTAATATTGAGTGTCAACTTAATTGGATTAAATGATGCAAAGTATTGTTCATGGGTGTGTCTGTGAGGGTGTTGCCAAAGGAGATTAACAATTGAGTCAGTGGACTGGGAGAATTAGACACACGCTCAGTCTGGGTGGGCACCATCCAATCAGCTGCCAGCATGGCTGGAATAAAGCAGGCAGAAGAAAATGGAATGAGAAGACTTGCTGAGTGTTCCGCACTTCATCTTTCTCTTGTGCTGGATGCTTCCTACCCTCAAACATCAAACTCCAAGTTCTTCAGCTTTTGGGCTCTTGGACTTAACACCAGTGATTTGCCAGGTGCTCTCAGGCCTTCGGCCACAGACTGAAGGCTGCACTGTCAGCTTCCCTACTCTTGAGGTTTTGGGACTCGGACTGGCTTCCTTACTCCTCTTGCAGATGGCCTATTGTGGGATTACACCTTGTGATCGTGTCAGTCAATTCTCCTAATTAACTCCCCGTCATATATACGTATATCCTATTAGTTCTGTCCCTTTAGAGAACCCTGAGTAATATACATGTACTGGCAGGTTACTTTCCTTCTACAGTGACCACACAATCTGTCTATTATTTATAATGGTACCTTTCCAGTGGCTATTGCATGGATTAATTGATGAAGAGATGAGTATTCAAATGCTAGTTATGCAAATACAAAGTCACTTCTGACCTATGGTTCAGACAATGAATAAAACAGTGAAATCCATGGGAATACTCTTTTGCAAGTTTCGGGTCACAATTCATTAGTGTGTTGTAGAGTCAATTCGGTAGGTTACAATCAGCATTTTACAGAGATAGAATTGAAGGAAATAGAAAGTATTGTAGTACATTAATCATATAAAGGATATTTTTTTCTTTGTTAAATTTTTAAAATTCTATACATGTAAGTATATACTAGATCAAGAGTAAAATACTTTTTTTATATGAGCTACAGTCAAAATAGTTTGAGATTGGCAAACTCTGGCCCACAAGCCAAATTTGGCATACCACCTCTTTTTGTAAATAAAGTTTTATTGAAACATATTTATGCTCACTTATTCATGTACTCCTCGGGCTTCTTTTAAAATACAGTGGCAAAGGAGAGTAGTTGCCACAGGGCCTTACAGTCTGCAAAGTCTAAAATATTTACACTCTGACTTTTCATGGGAAGAGTTTGTGGATGCCAGTATTAGAAAATACTGGAGACCTTTAGGCATAGAGAGACTAGTTTTGGCGATTTAGAAACAAATAAAAGTGAATATAAGCAATTTCTATGTAGTTGGGAGTTCATCTTATTTCTTTTGGCTCAGAGCAAGCATTGTTAGGGTTTTAACACCTCAAAATGCATTTTAATTGACCTAATGACAGATAATTTAAAAATTGGGGCCCAAAATGAAGGTGTGTTTCTTGAACATGGTCATGTCCTTGAGTAGTGGGTTGAGGCTATCTGGTCTAGCATGCAGCAAAGATTCCTCACTTTTTATAAACTTTGTAAATACTACCCAAGAAGATTCTAGAAGCCAATATGACTGGCTTAAAACTTTTATATATGCTTTCAAAATTGTATAGCCATGCAACAACAACAACAAAAAGGACAGGATTGGGAAACTAAAAATGGTATCACAAGGTGGTAGATATGATGCAAGCTATGTACAAGAAATAAAGCATCGAATTGCCTCTTCTCTTTCCCTAAATATTGGCTGCTTAAGTTACTTATCAGCAAGAAGGATTTAGTTTAAACCATGCTTATTGAGCCATATATACAAGAACTGTGACAGATGCTGATGACTGTAACAATCCACATGGCTACAGAGGGTATGTGGATGTGACAGTGACGGATTAAGTCTGGAGATATTGGTAATGCGCAAATAGTGTGTGAGAGGGGCCCTCTGAACCAGGCTAAAGAGAAGGCCTTTATCCTGAAGGAAATGGGGAGCCATGGGAGGTTTTTAACCAGGGAGGTAGATAATCAACTATGTGTTTCAGATACACTCTTTGCAGTATGACTGATGGATTGGAAGGAGTAGAAACTGGAGGAAGGAAAACCAGGTAGAAGGTTATTTTAGCAATCCAACTGAGAAATAATGAGGGCCTGCAGTGAGTGCAGTGACCCTGTGAACTGTTTCATGGGTATAGATATGAAATATGTTTAGGAATAAGAAGCACAAAATTTTTAGAGAGGAATGTTAACAGATTAATCTGGAAGTTAAGTAGGAACCTCTTAATGGAGGGCCTTTTACACCATATCAAGGGATTCAGTCTTTATTATAAAGGCACTAGGTAGGGGGCAATGATGGAAAATCACTTTGCTGCAGTGTAAAAAGTGGACTGAAAATAGAGAGATCCATTAGGAGACTATTTCCAGAAGGCCTACTTGGAAAGTAGTTTTAAGTGAGACTATGAGCGTATTAAGTTCCTCCTATCTCCTCTCAGACACAAGCAGAACAATGCAGTCACAAAAGTATACAATTTAGCTATATTGCAAGATTGAGAAGATATTCTTGATATACTAATAGTAAGATATTGGACTGCTCTCTCATGCAAAGCTCTGAAGTACTATATGTAGACATGTGTTTTGGGAGATATTAACTCTTCTGATGGGATAGGTTATTCTTTAGGGCCACTCTCCCTCTTTAGGGTATTAAATTACCTGTATCTGCTCTGAAAAATACCAATGAAAACAATGGACCCATTCCTTCCATTTCATTTTTGTTTGAAATCCAGTACCAAGGATATTTTCAACAACAGCAGTTGACTGCAGAAAAGAACTTGATAACTTGTCCCCAATGGGGTGTCTGACATCATGACATCATCTCACATATATAATTGTTATTTATTTGATCCCCAAAGAAACATAAGTGCTGCTTCTGTGGCAGCAGAAATTTGCATAAATCCAAGAGCTCCTGTGAAGCTGTACCCTTCCAATTAATCTTTGCAAGGGGAAGGGATTGTAGTCTTCTGTGAATTACACTGTTAATTAATTTCTACACAAATCAATTTTATTTTGCCAAATACACAAGTCAACCGTGCACAGCTCTGAATACTACATATATCCGTCGTCTTAAAAAGTCTCCAGTCAAATCCTCATTCCATTCTTTCTCACGAAGGAAAGCAAACGCACTGGAGTCAGACATTTTTCTCCCCTTTCGTGTTAACTTTGGTGTTTGAAGGTGCCTTGAATAATCGTTTCTCTTTTTCTGAGCATATGTTAATGTCAAATACTCATTTGTTTTAATATCAATTATTCTGCCTTGTAAAACACTGTTGCTTGGGATAAAAATGTTAACTTTTGTTGGGTCCCAGTATAACTTTCTGGCCGATTCTTGAAGTTCTTTTAATGCAAGTTGTTTGTTTTTGTAAGGGGAAAAGTGTCTTGTGTATCCTTAGTGTTATCCCCTCAAGGCTCTGAGAAACTGCTGTAAATACATTTTACTTTTTTAATTTTTTATTATTTTAATGGACAAATTATACTTGTATACATTTATAGTATACAATGTGATGTTTGATATATGTATACAATGTAGAATGATTAAGTCAAGCTAATGATAACATATCCATCACATTATCATTTTTTTGTAGTGAAATATTTGACTTACTCTCATAGCTACTTTGACATATTCAATGTATTATTATTAACTGTAATCATCTTGCTGTCTTACTATATATTTTAATAAAAATTTATTCCTTTTAAAATAATTGTTCCCCAAAATTCATATGCCACTTCATGGTTCCCTGTATAATTCTTTTTTTGCTTTGTCTCTTCCTAGAGTGGGAGAGACTATTTCTAACAGAACTATATCCATGAACAGTTTTATCCAGAAGGAGCTATAGCCAAGCTGTATTACAAAAGCTATAAGAATGTCAGTCACATGCAGATATTCAAACATAGAAAAGGGGAGAGGCTGTGTTTGTGAGGCCCAGTTCCCACTCTTCTGATTTCATTTCTTCTTTAGGATCTTTTCACCACCACCACCATGCTGGCACACATTTCTGGTAATTGTTGGGAAAACATCTGGATGGATGTAGTGTGACTACTATTTTTTATTTATCTCTGTTTAGATGGAATTATTTCAAAAGGTCTCTTATTGTATCCCCTGGAGACCCCATGCTAACATACCCCTGGGATGTTGTGTTTTTTCCACTATCACTATAATAAAATATTACCATTGCAACCATTTTACAATAGCTTCTCTGAAGAACACTACAAATTAAATGAGCATAGAGACAGAAGTCAGTGCTATTAATAAGAATAGTAGCTATTTATTTAGTGGTTACATTGTGCCAGGTTCTGGGTTAAGCAAAATATATGTATTATTCTCATTTTATCCTCATAACAACTCCATGAGGAGATTATAAGAAAGCTTGCTGTATTGAAAAACATAAGAAGCTTGTGATTACTCTTGGTTTTGAAGAAAAGTGGTAGTAGGGTCACTCTATTGCTTTGCAATGTATTCCTATATTTAACTATGAATAGCAGTAATGACTAACATGTATTGAGTGCTTACTATGTGCCAGGCACTATCCTAAGCACTTTATCTGGATTGCTGCAAAGTAGATACTAGGAATTTATGGATAAGGCAAACAAGAATCAGAGATGTTAAGTAACTGGCTCAAAGCCATAGCATAAATCAGGCAACTGGGATCCAATCCAGGTTTTGGGTGACTCTGAAGTTTGTGCTCTCAACTCATACCTCCTATTACTAGTTGTCCTATTTGTCTCCCCACCATACCCTGCATTATTTGTAACTTTCTCTTATACTATTAGGGAAAATTTTCAGGGTGGCATTATATTTTCTATCTCTGTGATTTTTCTCAGGATACCTCGTCTTACTGGCTCTTCTGGAACTGTTCTATTCTGTCCTCCTAGAAGAAAATTGTCTTCAGGAAAACATAAGTCCTTTTTATTTATTTATTTATTTATTTATTTATTTATTTATGTATGTTTTTGTTATTTCTAAATTCTTAGTTGTGAGTAAGGGAGCTATTTGTATGTCTTATGGAATGCTTTCTGTCTCTCACTTATCTCTTACAGATAAGTGATACCAGGGTCCTGAGTTCTCTGTGAAAATGCTCTAACTGTAAAAATTACCCCAATTATGTAACCAGCCTCTTTGTGAACTTTCCACTGAGACTATGAAAGCTTTTTCAGATCTCCCCAAAAGACAAACATAAAAAGAAAAAGTCAAATCGAATAACTACTTATATAAGTTCTTAAATGTTCATAATGGAAAAAATATGATTTTTTAAAGTTTCAGAGTATGAAAAGATGCCCTGAAAAAGTATGTTTCCATTCATATAAATCTCACCAAATCAGACTAATTGGTCAAAAAGTCAGTTTGCTGAGAAATATTTTATATTCATGTTGTCTGCTAAAGTAAATTTTCTTTTATAATAAAGTTTCCTTTACAACTGTTTTGAACTGTAGAAAGAAACCTGCAGAAAGCCTTTCCATTGTTCCAAATGACATATTTTTCTATTGCCACACGATAATACAAATCTGGGACACCACAGAAGAAATATAGAACAAGGTGCTGCTATTTAATCTCCCTGGTCCTTAATTTATTCATTTATCCAATAAAGGAACTATCTTGTTGATGTTTAAAGTCCTTTCCAACTCTGACATCGTTTTTTTCCTTACCATGGGTTCTGAATTACCTTTCCATTGTTTTAAAATTCTAAGCAATGATAGTTATCCCGGTTTTTTTTTTCCTGAATTCTTTTCATACCTTGTAGTAATGTAATGTGCCTAATTCTAAAGTCCTCTGGGTAAGAGGGACAGGAAGATCTTGGAAGGATTCAAATATGACACACAAAGGGGATTAGAATGCAAACTGAAACATCTTCAATATTAACAAAATATTGACGTGGATGATTCCTTCTCTCCAAGTTAATCCCCATTATACATCAGAACTTCCTGAACACTTATGACAATCAGCATCTTGAAGGAACAATTTTGTACACTTTGATTAAATTTTTTTAAAACTGGAGGTTAGATTTATAATCTCAATTAAATTATAAGTTCCTTAAGTGCAGAGATCATGGTTTCGTCTTATTATCCACAGTGCCTAGCATCCTAAAGGACTCATGGTAGGCATTCAGATTTATTGTTAAATTGTATCTGTTGTTGAGAAACCTTGTATAGTGTTGTGTATAAATTCTGGCCAAGATGATGGACAAAGCAGAAGGGAAATATTATACCACAACAAATGCATAAAATTCTAAAGAAGATAAATTGTAACATGCATAACCAAGCCTGAAAGTATGAAAGGGGTATCTCCAGATGTTGGAGATGAAGAAGAAAACAATAGCTTAAGTGCTGGATAATAATTGAAGCTTTACAAAATGTGAAGGACCTGGACTCTAAACACACCTTATCTTAGGTGATGAGAATCTAATGCCTCATACATTAGGAGCATGAGCAGTTTCAACCTTTCTGGGACCTGAAAGTCATACAATTTGGAAAGCTCTCCTTAAAAATCATCTTACTTTTCAATTTCACTAAAACTCATGAACATGTGCACACGTATGTAGGGCCATACCTTGGGCCATGAAAGGAGTCCAAGGACGTGAGACCCTGAAACCTACGCTTCATTAGCTACATGGTAAATCTGCCTCTGACTTTTGTCAAGGTCACAAGCTTGGTAAAAACCAAGGAGCTTGACTTAGGTTACCTATGTGGAAGCCAGAACCAGAAAAGCAATGCATCATGTTTGAATAGCTACCAGAAAAACTCTGTTGGCTGGCTTAGGGTCTTGTAGGTAATTCACTGCTGGACTCAGGCTTTAGGTCACCTGAAAGAGACTAGAACCTTTGAGTTGTAGAAACTACGGCCAATGAATAGATATAAAATCTAGTTTGAATATGGTAAGTCATCTAATATTCAGGCAAAGGCATCTGTGAAACCACTCCAGAGGAGGCCATCACAACCCATGGCCTATTTATATCTTCTACAGAAAATATTCTCATATATCCATGGAAGATGAACCCATAAATAAAAATTATAAAATATATGAGAAACCTTAACACCAAGAAATATACTTCACAGAACCTAGAGATGAGAGAATTCACATCCAAGCAACCAGAGATAGCAGAGCAATATAAAGGTGACTTCGAAGTAAGACATTTATAATTGTGTATGTGTATATAGACACACACACATAGAAGTGCATATATGATTTTTAATAAAGTCTCATTCCTTTGTATGAGTCAGTTTGGGCTACTATAACAAAGTACGATAGATAGGGCAGCTTATAAATAACAGAAATCCAAGATCAGTGTACTGGCATAATTGGGTTCTGGTGAGGGCTCTCTTCTGGGTTGCAGAAAAGTACAAGAGAGCTCTGTGAGGTACCTATTATTAATACAATGGCATTTATCTTATTTCTGAGGGCTCCACATTCATCACTGAGTTACCTCCAAAAAAGCCCTACCACAAAATACTGTAACATTGGGATTAGAATTTCAACATAAGAATTTTTGAGGGACACAAACATTCAGTCCATTGTAATCTTGAAGTGTGTATATCATTTTGCCTCATACAAGTTACATTAGCTTTGGTTAAGTTATGTTGCAGTAATAAACAACCCCATGATCTCACCGGTTTACCAATAGAAGGTGGATTTCTCACTTTTGTTAGGAGTTTTCTGGAGGTTGACTGCAACTCTGCTCCATGTTTTCTTCACTTTGGGATATAGGCTAATGGGGAAGCCTCTATCTGAGACCTTGACACTTTCAGTTCAGAGGAGGAAGAGCAAGGTGGTAAACCACTCGATGGCTCTTTAAAGTTCTAGGAAGCAGCACATATCACTTCCACTCATGTTGCATTGATCAAGGCAAGTCACATATCCAAACGTGATGAAAAAGAGGTAGAAGTATATAATCCTCCTGTTGGAAGGGACAGTGAATATTTCAAACAAAGTATACAAAATTTGATTTGACAAATAGAAAATATTTGATATTAGCAAATGAATACTTCTGATATGTATATAGAGGCTTGAAAATCATTATTTTATGTATTAATAGTTTTTCCTTGTAATTCTATAGGCTCTTAACAATTCTTTATTGACATGATAAGGGTTATCATAATCTGATATTCATTAACCTTGCTATGAATGCCAGAATAGGTTAGTTCCAATGGCAACATTCATCTTCTATCCACAAATCAGGTCCACTTCTTGGACTGGTTTTTGATGCTGCCAGGATACAGGAAAGTGAATAGCCATGTTAATTTTGACACTCATATGATAAGGATTATCATCATTATCATATCACTTTCAAATTAGCTGGATCCAAATATACAGACAGGAATGTTTCCCCCCCAACTCTGCTTCTAAATCAAAGTTCTTTCCCAATCTTTATCTTGTCTATTTACAGACTTCTAAAGTATGATTTGATTCTTTTTAACTGTTTGTATTCCTCTCTCTCTCTCTCTCTCTCTCTCTCTCTCTCTCTGAAACTTAGGATATGCATAGATGGGATCTTGGGCAGGGTAGATGGGGTAGAACATGTTTTACTTTCCTCACCAGGGAAATGTGATATTCACTCACCTTGCTATGAAAGGCAGAAGAGGTTAGTTCCAGTGGCCAATGGCTTATCCTCTACCCACAAATCAGGTCTACTTCTTGGACTGATTATTGATGCTGCCAGGATACAGGAAAGTGAATAAAAAGAAAAGCCATGTTAATTTCAAGCTCCATTTAGAAACACACTAGAAAAATCAATGACTGGTAAATAGAAATCGGCAAAATTGGCAGGAAGAATTTTTACATTCAAGCATAGAAGGGGCTGGAATATAAATCTGCACACTGACCAGATAATAACCAAATAAAATGATGATGATACTAGAAAGGCACTTGACAAGGCTTTTTCCTAATGTCTTAGTGCATTGAGGAATGTTCATCTCTTATATCACTGAACCAAGATTCTGTCATGTAAAATTTGGGGATTAAAGTTTGTCATTAGTTTTCTCGAGTCTTACTGATTTCACAGAACTGAAGTAGGCAGATACTGGCTCCTGGAAGGAGTGATTAACCAGCAACTTTAGTGCTAAAGGAATTTAGGAAATCTGGATTTTAGTGGGGTATACTTATGGGAGGCCCTCTTCTTCAGGTTTAAAGATCATTTTCTATGGTGAATTTAATCTCACTCAGTGTTACATCTGAAAAATAGGATATTATTCTGAGATCTTCCTTGCTTATTATAAGAGGTTTTCTAACTTTGTGATGCTGAAGGAGAGAATTACTTCTCTCATCCCCATGTTTACCAATTCTCAGCACCAACCTGAAGTACATTTTTCTCCATGAAGCCTGCCCTGGCAATTCCAGCCTTCACTTATTTTTGTTTCTTCTTATGAATTTCTAGGGAATTTTATGGCTTGGAGACACTACAATCCTATGGTGTTCAGTATTGTTCCTTAAATTGACTCATACTTATTAGTTTATTGAGTATTCTGTTGGGTATTGTACTTAACCCTGAGCATACAAAAAATGGATATGGCCCCTACCTCAAGATGCTCAGTCTAGTGGAAGAAGACAGAGAAGTAACTGGATAATTAAAATACAATATGGAAAAGAAACCATGTGAAAAGCACCAAGATGTAAGCACAGGGTGCTGTGGGAGTGCTCAGTTGTGTATGTTGTTGTTCTATCCAACAAGAGATTAAGTTCCTCTGGGACAAGATCCATATCTTCCACTTTTCTCCAATTCCCCATACTGCCTGACTTACACTATCCTTGGTCTGGAACTCTTTTACCCCTACAGATATATGCATTCCTTGCTTGCTGTATTCTTTTAAGTCTTTGCTCAAAGATCAACTTCTCAGAGACACTTGAGCTATGTTATTCAAAATTGTCTCTCCCATCCACCCTACACACATACAGTCACATTCTGGAAGTATATATTTTCTTCTTTCCTTGCTTTATTTTTCTACTTAGCACATATCACCATCTGACATACCATATCATCTACCTATTTAATTTTGTTTATTATCTGTCTTGCCTGCTAGAATGTAAGCTCTATGACAACAGGGATTATATCTGTCTTGTTACTGTTTTTTTTTTTTTCTCTAGAGAGGCCTGTAACAGTACATAACAGTTACTTATAGTAACTCAAAAGATGTTGGCTTAAGTTATGGATGGGTAGTAACAGTGCAAGTCGGCTTGCAATTAGTAATTCTTTAGTGGATTGAATGACTTCTCTTTTAATCACGTAATAGAGAAACTACCACTACTACCTCTACTACTGCATCTACTTTTGGTTTGGCTTGATAATGAAGGATCCGTTCTGCTATTCTTAGACCCTGAGAAGTTGTGGATCTTCTGGATACATGTCAGATCCCCCAAAACTATTTAGCAACAGTCACACTTGCTGCCTTAAGCCTCTTTCACCCTCTGAAGGCATTTAGCACATGGACCATGCTTTGAGAATCACTGACACAGTTCATGAAATCTCTCTTCTTAAATTTATATTTAACAGTTACCATATGTTCATGACCATGATAATTTTGCCCCATACATTTGTTTTTATTTGGGGTCTTGCATGGTGGGAAAACTTTATATTTCAGAAGTCAAAGATTATTTATTCATCTTTTCCCACTTAAAATCAAAATGTTTTTTAATGCTGATGTAGTTATTAAAATCTATATATACAAAATATTTTGCTAGTTCTAGGTAGAGATTGAAAAAATAGCATCAATTTCTGTTTAGAAGATTCCTATTATTTTTCCTAGTGGAGGTACAAAAACTGGTTCACACACACAACCAAATCACTGTTATATATCTTTCTTTTGCTTTTTTGGCATCTAACTTCAGGTAATGTTTTTGTTAAGATTTTTGCATGTCACTTTTTGGAAAACATTTAAAATCAGCATTAGTGTAGAACTTACACATTTAACTATTCAAGAGAATGCAAGATGAATTTAGGAATAATTTCTGAGTCAGATTTGCAATGCAAACATCAAACGTGAGCAATAGAGCTATTAACCTTGAATCAATTGAGCTGTCTGTACATACAGGGCATTTTTTTTTTTCTTGAGTCATACCCAGGGGTAAAGGAGATAATGTAAACTCAGTCTGTGAATAAACAATATTGTTTATTGGAAGAGATGGCAAACAAGCTCATAGAGAAGTAATGGACATGCAGAAGATCTGGAAAAACTGAAGTAATGCTTCCAATAAATTTGGAAAAGATTTAGTAAAAATCTAAGCCTCCACACAGTAGCACATTATTGACTAGTGTTGGAGATGGCTTATAGGAATCTTTGTGGACTAAGTTTCTTCTGGCTTTTATTCCACAGATGTCTCTCTGCCAAGTGGCTTTATACTTCCCTTACTGATACTTTACACATCTTTGTGTACATTGTTAGACTGCATGGACTAAGTGTGGTACCTTGCCTCTGCACCATGATACCACTTAGCATGGACCCCGGCACATTGGATCATTCAGAAATGTAGTTTCACCACACTCTTTGCCAGGTTGTAGTGATCTTCCCTTTGATCTGGCTTTCCACTAATATTATACCATCCCTGATGTGACAATTCAATGGTTATCCAGATTTCTTATATATGAGTAAAATAATAATAACAATGATGATTTGTCAAGCACTTTATATCCAGCAGGCACCGTGCTCTGTGCTTTATATATTACTGTCTGTTTTAATCTTCACAACAGCCCAAGAAGGTATGTATTCTTATTCTACACATTTCAAAGATACAGAAACTGAGGCACAGGAAAGATAAATAGATTGCTCATCCTCACTTATGCATTTGTCTACTCTATTATCAGCTTTGCTGTGATTTCCAAAAAGGTAGTTATCAGAACGTGTGAAATTCTCTTTTGAAGTTGGTTCTAAACACAGTGTTGTGTGTATTTAGATGGCTAATCATAGTTAAACTTACAAGTGTGTCAAGTAATTTTAGGGCCTCCTGGGAGGTCTCTTTGTTCTTCCAGATATTTTTCCTACTGAATTGCTGATGCCTAAAATCTTAAAATTCAGAAATACCTTATGTTGGCTTGAAGCTTCTTGTTTCCTGTTTAAAGGGCAGATATTTCTGGAAGGATAATTCTAAAAAATATTACTGGGCATTAATGTAAGTGTATTTTATTAGCTTCCTTTTTTGAATGAACAGATTTTGATGGGAGCAAGTTTAGAAAATGTGAGGGCCCAAGATACCTAAAATTGGCAAGAAAAATATAGTATCAAGGGAAATATGGAAGAGGAAGACATTAAAGGCCAACCTCATAGTTAATAAATAGTTTTCAATGATGTGGTGTATGGTAGGAATTATTACAAAGTTATATAAAATATTTTATCATAGGGAAAGAATGGATTCTTTGTAAATCAGGCTCTGGTTTGATTTTAGATTTTTCTATTTTTATTAATTTGTGCATACTTAACGTAAATAAGTAAATAATTATGTAGCAATCCATTGCTAGTTGAAATTTAGAATGGGGCATTGCCCTAAGGCAACATCTCCAGATTAGTGAAAATTCTCCTTAGTCCTAACCTTTCTTTTTACGTTTTTAATTGCAAAACAAACAAACAAACAAAAAACCCAAACACATTAATTTGTAAAAGAGACCAAGCAGAACTAGTAAAAAAAAAAAAAAAAAAAAAAAAAGAGTGCAGAAAACATAGCCTTGCTCTATGAAATTGACAGCACTTTGGTGTCTGCATTTTCTTGCAATATTAATGAGAAAGTCAAGCATCATGTTTGTGCCAAATGGCGACTTGTTTGACACATAGCAGTTTCATTTTCAAGTGTAATATGTTGATTCTTTATTGAATTATTTCAGGTTTTCTTTTTGAGTAAACTTTATATTTCCTTTACTGTAGTATATACAACATTAAATTCTTGCCCTAAACCAATTCCTTCCAGATATGTCAAGCTCTCCAAGTCTGGTGCAAATTATCACAGTAGTTTCTGCTGGCATATTACGTTGCATTTTGTAAATGTAGCAAATTGACTTCATCCTCTACATAGGTATGAGGTTAGTTATCATGAGTTGTTTCAGGACAGGATCTCATATTTTCTGGTTCACAGTCATATGATTTGTGTGGGTCCTTTTCAGTGAGGTGGGAGGAAAGTGGGGATTTACAGTGAGAAGTACTCTAAATTACAAGACATTATCAAGACAGACTAAGCCTGGACTGAGGATTGATTTTCAGGTAGCGAGTAGGATGGCCAACTTGACAATTAATTAGGATAATGTGAAAAGTATGGGAGTGTCTAGAGTGAGTTGATTGCTTGGTAATCAAATGATAGTACTTCTCATTTTCTCCTGCTGAGTATATTAAATCTGTTTTGCAATTTTTTTTTATCTGCTACTCTTTACTTCTCCTTTAAGTAATTGCAGTAAGTCACAACACCAGTCGTCTCCTCTGACAATTATCAAGTTTCACCTCAAAGAATGCCTGGAGCAAATTATGAAGGAAAAATGTTAGAATTGGGGACATATGGCCTTAGCAGAGTAAGCTAGTAAAATTCTCCCATGGCAAACTTCTGAGTGAAGCTTCTATAAGACAGCCCTGCCAGAGATTGGCACCCTTCCTACCCCCCAAATGTTAGTAGAAGATAGTACCTCTTCAGAGAAAAAGCGTACAGTAGTCCCATGAGCATATAGCCTCTGCAGTGGTCTAGCATATCATAGACCTTCCAGGAATCAGATAACATTTATTTTTCCACTAACTTTTCATGAGAACATAGAATACATTTTCTTGTAGAAGATTTAGACAAGTAAGACTGTTTCCTACATCCGTTATTTTCCAGGAGGATGGCCTGTCCCCAGATCCTTACTTATTTCTATCATCCAAGTTCACCACATAGAGCCCTCTCCTAAGCAAGGACAGAGCTTCATGACTCATTTTGCATAGAAGAAACTAATTAACAAGCACATCACAAAAATAAAAACTTGCTACAGTTCAAATAGGTCTATGTGATTCTTATTATGCAAACTATTCGAAATAATGCATTTTGATAGAATTATATTATCTTACAATTTTAAATTTCTGTCACAAAACTATAGCTTTCCATTTTCCAAAATCAAAGGGGCAATAGAATAAGCAATCCTTCAACATGCCTTCAACTTTTGAGTCATATGATTGATTTTTGTAGGCTATTAATGATTTATGTTTCACAGCACTAGATGACATAGACTGATTTTGAGTCCTAAATGTTTCAATAACGACCTCATTTTACCGAGTGGTTATTAATGTGGTAGTACAGTTTAACAGCACTACACCCTTTTAAAAGCAGTTTAATATCTTTTTAAGCAAAAATAAGATTTTACACAAGGTCATTCTAGGCTCTCAAACTTTATTTTACATAAAGTAAAATTTTTATAAAAATGTAAGAGTATTGTCTCATTTTAAGATGGCATTTTATTAATTAAGAGTAAAAATGTTAATTTTGTAGATATTTTTCATTTGCCCAGAGAATATTTTAAACATATACAAAACGAGATATATCTTTCTTTACAATTATGTTCTTTGCTAGTGAACATGGGAGTCTTCATTTCTCTTCCACAAATGTTGCTGAATTTAGTTCAGTAAAAGAGGTCATTTCTTATATTTATCTGTAAATTACACTGAATTTCGTTGTAGTCACATTAGGAAGTAATGATTTATATGCTTTCTAATTATTTATCTGCTTTTATAAGCATAGTCTCATTTTAGAAATGTTATCGAATTAATGTTGTAATACCTGGAAAAAAAGAAAAATAATTTCCATAGACTAAGCTCTGCTTTTCAGAAATCTGGTCTTGTTTTGCATGCTCTACTGTGTAATATAGGTAAATGCAGGTACCAATCAGGCAATTTATTATAAAATTTAAATAGACTCTGGGAAAAGTGTATAGAAAATGCTTATCTACTGAAAAGTGGCTATTTCCCTGAATATAAACTCTAAGAGGCTGAAACCAAGTAGTTAAAGTATCTGTCCTATTGCAGAACTAGAGACACAATACAACCTGAGGAGTTACTGGTTGCTCTCTTTTATTCCTATGTGAGGATATTGGAATGAGAAGGTGGATGGCAGATGTATGTTCTGGAAAGCTTGTAATATAGACAAGAGAAGGTGGTGAGAATTTTTTGAGGACTTTTCCCTAAGTCTTCTGTTAAACTGAAGCTTAGAGTAACTCAAATAAGTGAACTAAAAAAAGAGAGATACAATAAATGTTTGGTTTTAAAAAATGCACTTTTGTGAAAAATCCAAGCTTACTACTAAAGAAAAAATTCTACCTTGTTCAAAGTCATATTTGGTCAACAGGTATATATGCTTCTCTTTATGGAATACTTGTTTCCTGAAACAACATGAAAATTTCATTTTATAATAGACTGTAAATTATTGTTTACAACGTGTAAATATGCTTACAGAAATGTGCAGATATAATGTACAAATGCTGAAAAAATGTGGAAGAATAACAAAAAGTTGAGTCCTGGCTTCAGGTATATTTTTTAAGCCTTTTAAGAAGAATTCAAATGATGGAAGGGGCATAAGTTGGTGTGGGGAGTATGAGCAAAAGAAATTAATGAGGTGATATTTTTCCTTCTAAATAAGTACCAGTTTTCAATGATTAATGTAGAAAATTAGTTGTCTTGTTGGAAGCTGTTATTTATTGCTGAATAACATAACATCCCAAAGCCTATGACTTTTAACAGTAACTTTCAATGTCTGTGGTAATGAAAGGTGAAGCTGGCTGGGCTTCTGGGTCAGGTGGGGAATTGGAGAACTTTTCTGTCTAGCTAAAGGATTGTAAACACACCAATCAGTGCTCTGTCTAGCTAAAGGTTTGTAAATACACCACTCAGCACTCTATAAAAACGAACCAATCAGCACTCTGTAAAAGGCACCAATCAGCACTCTGTAAAATGGACCAATCAGCAGGACATGGATGGGGCCAAATAAGGGAATAAAAGCGGGCCACCCAAGCCAGCAATGGCAACCTGCTTGGGTCCCCTTCCATGCTGTGGAAGCTTTGTTCTTTTGCTCTTCACTATAAATTTTGCTGTTGCTCACTCTTTGAATCTGCACTACCTTTATGAGCTGTAACACTCACTGCGAAGGTCTGTGGCTTCACTCCTGAAGTCAGCAAGACCACGAACCCACTGGGAGGAACAAACAACTCTGGACGTGCCACCTTTAAGAGCTATAACACACACTGCAAAGGTCTGTTGCTTCACTCCTGAAGTCAAGTGAGATCACAAACCCACCAGAAGGAAGAAACTCCGGACACATCTGAACATCTGAATGAACAAACTCTGGACACACCATCTTTAAGAACTGTAACACTCACCGTGAGGGTCTGCAGCTTCCTTCTTGAGTCAGCGAGACCAAGAACCCACTGGAAGGAACCAATTTTGAACACATTTTGGTGACCACAAAGGGACTATCACCTATCGCCAAGTGGTGAGCATCATTGGACCCCTTTTGCTTGCTATTCTGTCCTATTTTCCCTTAGAACTTGGGGGCTAAATACCAGGCACCTGTCAGCCAGTTAAAAGTGACTAGTGTGGCTGCCAGACTAAAGACACCTGTGTCAGGCTTTTTGCGAAAGGGCTCTCTAACAACCCCTGACTCTTCGGAGTTAGGAGCATTGGTTTGCCTGGAACCAGCTTCTGCTATTCCTGTACTTCTGGGCTGAGCCGAGGTCAACAGAGAGGAAAGCCATTCAGCTCCAGGCTGACAACCAACCAACAAGTTGGTTGACCCTGTGGCCACGAGTGGAACTCTCAAAGTAATGTTGCCCAAGCAAGACTTGCCCATCTATCCTATCTATCCTGACCCTTGCCTTTTGGGTCCTAATGCCTGCCAGACAAACTTCCTCTTGTCTCTCTTCTCCAAGGCTAATCCTGCTTCTAAAAAACACTTGCTGTCTCTGGTGCTTTTCTAGTTTCTCCTATAAGAATGATTTCTTGTAAAAACTCCAGGACTCTGTTACTTTCTTTAGGCACCCAGGCTCACCAATCAGAAAGACATAATTTTTGTCCAAAGCCCCATCTTGGGGGGACTACCTGGAATTTTAGGCTGCCTCCTGAGACAAGCAGGCCTAACAAAAGCTATTCCTGAAGCTAGGATATGGGGAGCCTCAGAAATTGTATCCTTCCTATTCCTATAAGTGAGGACAAAATACATCACTTTTCCCACTCTGGAAATCCTCCCCTCCCTCAGGGTATGGCCCTCCACTTCATTTTGGGGGCATAACATCTTTATAGGACAGGGGTAAAGTCCCAGTACTAACAGGAGAATGCTTAGAACTCTAACAGGTTTTCAAGAATGCATCGGTAAGGGCCACTAAATCCGATTTTTTTCGGTCCTCTTTGTGGTCTAGGAGGACAGGCAAGGGTGCAGGTTTTCAAGAATGTGTCAGTAAGTGTCACTAAATCTGATTTTTCTCAGTCCTCTTTGTGGTCTAGGAGGACAGGCAAGGGTGCAAGTTTTCGAGAATGCGTTGGTAAGGGCCACTAAATCCGACCTTCATTGGTCCTCCTGCGGTCTAGGAGAAAAACTAGTGTTTCTGCTGCTGCGTCGGTGAGCACAACTATTCCGATCAGCAGGGTCCAGGGACCGTTGCAGGTTCTTGGGCAGGGGGAGAAACAAACAAACCAAAACCGTGGGCGGTTTTGTCTTTCAGATGGGAAACACTCAGGCATCAACAGGCTCACCCTTGAAATGCATACTAAGCCATTGGGACCAATTTGACCTGCAAACCCTGAAAAAGAGGTGGCTCATTTTTTTCCTGCACTATGGCCTGGTCCCAATATTCTGTCTCTGATGGGGAAAAATGGACACCTGAGGGAAGTATAAATTATAATACTATCCTGCAGCTTTACCTTTTCTGTAAGAGCGAAGGAAAATGGAGTGAAATACCTTATATCCAAGCTTTCTTTTCATTGAAGGAGAATACACAACTATGTAAAGCTTGCAATTTACATCCCACAGGAGGACCTCTCAGCTTACCCCCATATCCTAGCCTCCCTATAACTCCCCTTCCTATTAATGATAAGTCTCCTCTAATCTCCCCTGCCCAGAAGGAAATAAGCAAAGAAATCTCCAAAGGACCACAAAAACCTTCCAGGCTATCAGTTATATCCCCTTCAAGGTGTAGAGGGGGTAATTTGGCCCAATCACAGTACATGTCCCCTTCTTCCTCTCTGATTTAAAGCAGATCAAGGCAGACCTGGGGAAGGTTTCAGATGATCCTGAGAGGTACATAGATGTCCTACAGGGTCTAGGGCAAACCTTTGATCTCACTTGGAGAGATGTCATGCTATTGTTAGATCAAACCCTGGCCTTTAATGAAAACAATGTGGCTTTAGCTGCAGCCCGAGAGTTTGGAGATACCTGGTATCTTAGTCAAGCAAATGATAGAATGACAGTCGAAGAAAGGGACAAATTCCCTACCAGTCAGCAAGCCATCCCCAGTATGGATCTCCACTGGGACCTCGACTCAGATCACACGGGCTGGAGTTGTAAACATCTGTTGACCTGTGTTCTAGAAGGACTAAGGAGAATTAGGAAAAAGCCCATGAATTATTCAATGATGTCCTCCATAACTCAGGGAAAGGAAGAAAATTCTTCTGCCTTCCTCGAGTGGCTATGGGAGGCCTTAAGAAAATATACTCCCCTCTCACCCAACTCACTACAGGATCAATTGATTCTAAAAGATAAGTTTATTACCCAATCAGCCACAGATATCAGGAAAAAGCTCCAAAAGCAAGCCCTGGGCCCTGAACAAAATCTGAAGGCATTATTAAACCTGACCACCTCTGTGTTCTATAATAGGGACCAAGAGGAACAGGCCCAAAAGGAAAAGCTAGATCAGAGAAAGGCCGCAGACTTAGTCATGGCCCTCAGACAAACAAACCTTGGTGGTTCAGAGAGGACAGAAAATGGAGCAGGCCAATCACCTGGTAGGGCTTGTTATCAATGCGGTTTACAAGGACACTTTAAAAAAGATTGTCCAATGAGACACAAGCCACCCCCTCGTCCATGTCTGCTATGCTGAGGCAATCACTGGAAGGCGCACTGCCCCAGAGTGCAATGGTTCTCTGGGCCAGAAGCTCCCAACAAGATGACCCAAAAACAGGACTGAGGGTGCCCGGGGCAAGCACCAGCTCACGTCATTACCCTCACTGAGGCCCGGGTACAGTTAACCATTGGGGGCCAGGAAATTGACTTCATCCTGGACACTGGCACGGCCTTCTCAGTGTTAATCTTCTGTCCCAGACGACTGTCCTCAAGGTCTGTTACCATCCGAGGAATCCTGGGACAGCCTGTAACCAGGTATTTCTCCCACCTCCTCAGTTGTAACTGGGAGACTTTGCTCTTTTCACATGCCTTTCTTGTTATGCCTGAAAGTCCCACACCCTTATTAGGGAGGGATATATTAGCCAAAGCTGGAGCTATTATCTACATGAATATGGGGAACGAGTTACCCATTTGTTGTCCCCTACTTGAGGAGGGAATCAACCGTGAAGTCTGGGCATTGGAAGGATAATTTGGAAGGGCAAAAAATGCCTGCCCAGTCCAAATCAGACTAAAAGACCCCACCACTTTTCCTTATCAAAGGCAATATCCCTTAAGGCCTGAAGCTCATAAAGGATTACAGGATATTGTTAAACATTTAAAACCTTTAGGCTTAGTAAGGAAATGCAGCAGTCCCTACAACACCCCAATTCTAGGAGTAAAAAAACTGAATGGTCAGTGGAGACTAGTGCAAGATCTTAGACTCATCAATGAGGCAGTAATTCCTCTATATCCAGTTGTACCCAACCCCTATACCCTGCTCTCTTAAATACCAGAGAAAGCAGAATGGTTCACTGGACCTCAAGGATGTCTTCTTCTGTATTCCCCTGCACTCTTACTTTCAGTTTCTCTTTGCCTTTGAGGATCCCACAGGCCACACATCCCAACTTACTTGGACGGTCTTGCCCCAGAGGTTTAGGGATAGCCCTCATCTGTTTGGTCAGGCACTGGCCCAGGATCTAGGTCACTTCTCAAGTCCAGGCACTCTGGCCCTTCATTATGTGGATGATTTACTTTTGGCTACCAGTTTGGAAGCCTCATGCCAGCAGGCTACTCTAGATCTCCTGAAATCTCTAGCTAATCAAGGGTACAAGGCATCTAGGTCAAAGGCCCAGTTTAGCCTACACCAGGTCAAATATCTAGGCCTAATCTTAGCCAGAGGGACCAGGGCCCTCATCAAGGAATGAATACAGCCTATACGGCTTATCCTCACCCTAAGATATTAAAACAGTTGTGGGGGTTCCTTGGAATCACCAACTTCTGCCGACTATGGAACCCCAGATACAGTGAGATGGCTAGACCACTCTACACTTTAATCAAGGAGACCCAGAGGGCAAATACTCATCTACTAGAATGGGAACCAGGCGCAGAAACAGCCTTCAAAACCTTAAAGCAGGCCCTAGCACAAGCTCCAGTTTTAAGCCTTCCCATAGGACAAAACTTCTCTGTATACATCACAGAGCAGGGATAGCTCTTGGAGTCCTTGCTCAGACTCACGGGACAACCCCACAACCAGTGGCATACCTAAGTAAGGAAATTGATGTAGTAGCAAAAAGCTGGCCTCACTGTTTAAGGGTAGTTGCAGCAGTGGCCGTCTTAGTGTCAGAGGCTATCAAAATAATACAAGGAAACAATCTCACTGTCTGGACTACTTATGATGTAAATGGCATACTAGGTGCCAAAGGAAGTTTATGGCTAGCAGATAACCACCTACTTAGATACCAGGCACTACTCCTTGAGGGGCCGGTGCTTCAAATACGTATATGTGTGGCCCTCAACCCTGCCATTTTTCTCCCAGAGGATGGGGAGCCAATCAAGCATGAGTGCCAACAAATTATAGTCCAGACTTATGCCACCCGAGATGATTTCTTAGAAGTCCCCTTAGCTAATCCTGACCTTAACCTATATACTGATGGAAGTTCGTTTGTGGAGAATGGGATATGAAGGGCAGGTTGCACCATAGTTAGTGATGTAACCGTACTTGAAAGTAAGCCTCTTCCCCCAGGGGCCAGCGCCCAGTTAGCAGAATTAGTGGCACTTACCTGAGCCTTAGAACTGGGAAAGGGAAAAAGAATCAATATGTATACAGATAGCAAGTATGCTTATCTAATCCTACATGCCCATGCTGCGATATGGAAATAAAGGGAGTTCCTAACCTCTGGGGGAACTCCCATTAAATACCACAAGGAAATTATGGAGTTATTGCACACAGTGCAAAAACCCAAGGAGGTGGCAGTCTTACACTGCCAAAGCCATCAAAAAGGGGAAGGAGAAGAGAGAACAGCAGCATAAGCAGCTAGCAGAGGCAAGGAAAGACTAGCAGAAAGAAAAGAGAGAAAGAGACAGAAAGTCACAGAGAGACAGAGGGGAAGAGACAGAGACAAAGAAGGAGAGAGAGAGAGGGGAAGAGATAGAGACAAAGAAGGAGAGAGAGAAGAGACAGAGACAAAGAAGGAGTCAGAAGAGAGAGAAAGTCAGAGAGAGGAAGAGACAGACAAAAAGGGAGTCAGAAAGAGAGACAAAGAAGTCAAGGAGAAAGAAAGACCTTTCTATCTTCCTTCTTTCTGACAGCAATTTACTCCTAGCTTTAACTCAGCCTGGATAAAATGATCTCATCTTCCAGAGCACCCTCTTTACCTTCCTATTTTACTCTTTGCCTATCTATCCCTGCTGCTTCCTTGGATACCTCATACAATCACCCCTCCCCTTCCACTAGCTCCTAATTACCTCTACAAGACTCTCAACTTAACCCACTCTCTGGTAAACCAGTCCAATCCTTCCCTGGCAATTGACTGTTGGCTTTGTATCTCTCTATCAACTTCTTCTTATGTTGCCACTCCCATTCCTGCAAAAAACTGGGTCTTTACCAACTTAACCTACCACTCTAGTTATAAAGGAAAAGACCCTTTCTGACTTCTAAATTTGCAATCATTAGCCAAATTCCCCATCTCTGATACGACCAAAAATGCCCTAACAGGACGTGCAATCCAACTTTTACGTTCTTACATTTCCAACCTCGCCTATTACACAAGCAATGAAAAGCCCATACATGGCACTGTAACTATGAATACCATCTTAACACATCTGAACATCTGATGGAACAAACTCTGGACACACCATCTTTAAGAACTGTAACACTCACTGTGAGGGTCCATGGCTTCATTCTTGAAGTCAGCGAGACCAAGAACCCACCAGAAGGAACCAATTCTGGACACAGTAATATAGATGACTAGATTCAGCTGGTCACTTGTCAGGATCACAGGCAGTTATATCAGATGGCTGTGGCTAGAATCATCTGAAGTCTCAAGAGAGCTGGATGTCAAGATACATTCTTCACACATGTTCCTGGAGCCTAAAATAGGAGGAATGGTTGGGGAATAGCTGGACATTTCTCTTTTAATATGGCCTTTCCACATGGTGACATGGTCTTTGTCGTAGCATGATGGTCTAAGGGTAGACTTTGAAGTTACATGATAATTATTTCCTTTAGAGACATTGTTCCCAGAGACAGAAAGTGAAAGCTGCAATTTTTTAAAATTTCTGGACTCATAATCTGATAAAGAGTCACTTCGTCATATTCTACTGGTCAAAATGCTCACAGAGTCTGCCAAAATTCAAGGAGAGAGGATATGAACCCCACCTCTGTGTGGGAAAAGTATCAAAGAATTTGTGGCCATTATTAATCTACTATAAAAGTTATGCCTGATAGATTACCAGGATGCTTCTTATATTTTTGTTGTTGAAATAACAGGGACAAGGAATAAAAACCTGTACAGATATCAGCAGATCTACTGTTGCATATACAAAGTGAAGAGTTGCTTGTAAAACAACACTGGGCATTATAGTGCCTGTGACCTTGATATTAGAATCACCTTGCCCTCCCAAAGTGCCATGGACATCTCTTTTATAAGTCAGATTCTATTTATATGCTCTAGAGTTGCTGGCTATTTAAAGGAGAACCTTTTGTAAAGTGAAGAAAAGTTTAAAGGCATTGAACATACAGGAGGTGCAATGATAAATGTTACTTGACCCTCTCTCATTTCATTAGTGTTTTCTTAAAGGAATATTGGGTCCTACTCAAGACTTAACTGGGATGGCTGATCTTAAGCCTTGAATGTAAGCCCCTGTTCTTAGTCTTGGAATCTGAACATTATTGGGTATAGTTGATGGAGAGATTGGCAAAGGAAATCCTGCAAGAGATAGGAGACCTAAATTTTCAATAAGTGTGCTACTTGGTTTCCATGGAAACTGGATTAGGTAGTGAGTCTCTCTTGATGTGCACTTCTGTGCCTTCTTGAACAGATCTTTAGGAGTGGGTAAAACAATAGTGGGATAGCATTAATAAAATATGGAAAGACAAGTACAGTTCTGGTGGAACAAAAGGAATTGTTTGGGGACACTGGTGTTGATTTTATGCTACTGGAAGTACTTTGAGCTGCATACAACTCATGTAGCATGCCCAGTGAGAGACAGCGAAGTATAGGTATATTAGTATTCACAGTTGCAAGTGACACCAAGCTAAACTGAATTTAAAATAATAAAAAATATCTAAGTTTTCTAATCCTTATTTCCAAAAAGAAACAGGAAAACAAAAGGCTGGGGTTAACTTTTTTCTGCATTGCCTTTCATGTACCTTGATGGAAGCTTTGGGCCTTTGTCCTAAATTTGTTTGAAAATTTGATTTAAAATATTGTGGTTCTTCATCCCTTACTCATCCCTTTGTAAATTGTCAAGGGAAAAAAAGGATCATTTCAGATGTTTATACTTGCGTGATTGGAAGGAGTATGAATAGGCAATGGCTTAATGTATCTATATCTAGTTACTAAAATGATCTTAAATAAATGGCATAATATAATAGAAAAAATGACCCCAGACATCACCTTTAATCTATAGAGCTGGTGACAAAACCAAAACGATTTTAATCCCACTCTGGACTTCCTCGCCATTATTTTTGTTAAAGACTTATGATCTGTTATTGCCTTGGCACTATGGCATCAGTAGGGGAGGAAACAAACAAAATAAACAGGGAATTTGTCTGAGATACAACTTTAAGTGATCATTCTCAATGTTAAACAAACAAACAAACATATCTTTTGTAACTCAGTTTCCAACCAAAGGTTTTATTTGGGAAAAGCTCCCAAATGTAACTGCTAAAACTTGATGGATAATCAGATAAAGTAAATGTGAAGGAATTAGAAGAATAGATAGCAAACCTATCTGTGTTCTTTTTTATTTTAAGTTAACCCTTGCTTGAAAAAGCTAATTCATAACTTCTCCTTTAATAAATGCAAATGAAAAATTGGCTGCATGGCCAACAACATAAATTTGTGAGAACAATTACAATACTGGAAATGCAAATATGCTTGATGAACTAATAGCTCTAAGTGGCAGCCTTTCATGAAAGAAAGCTGAATAGATGTCTATTGCAAGAACTGCCTATTGTTTTTTCCTTACTGTTTACCCATTGCTAGATTTATCTACCTCCATCAGAGTTGAAATGAGGTGTCATACTAATAGATATACCCCAAATCAAAAATTAAGTGTAAGAGAGGTGCCCACTAGGTTATAATACCTACATAATTTAGTATATATGCATGAAAACACCCAATTTTACTCTTTTGAAGTCATTTTGAAAGTATTTACTTTCTCTCCTATTTGAAAATAATATCTGACTCAAAATATTGTCTCACTCCTGAATATAAGAGATCTGGCTGCCTCCAAAGGAGAATCCTTCTTTTGAATCGAAAGGTGACTATAACATCATGATTTGCCCACAACATTCCTGGTTTATGTCTCTTGTCCCAGCATAAATATTAATAATGTCTCCATTCACTTTCAGAAGTGTCCCAGTTTGAATGATCAATTACATGGTCACACTATTTATACACTAATCCCAAAGCATTAAAGCATTGATTAAGTACCTAGGTGTTCATGCTGCTTTGTGATACATTAATTATACCAAGAAATAGCAGAGAAAGGACCTCTGCCCTCTGGGAACTTCATGTCTGAGAGTACAATACTACTCTGAACACACATATAGGAAATAGATCAAATGCATTAAAAACAGTAACTCAAAGACCAAAGTATGTATGTCATGCTCTACAGAAACACATTTGAGGGCTGGAGTGGGTAGACAGCTCTGTTTGAGAGAATGTAGGAATTTCACATATAGGAAGAATGTGGTAAAGAAAGGCTTATTTATCTGAAATGGCCTTCTGAAAAGGACTGCTTGCATTTTTTTCTATATCATTTTGTGGGTTTCTTTCCATGAGTAAAAAGGGAAGTTAGTTTGATGTCCAGTAAACCGTCATTGTCCACATACTGTACCAATGGAAACATTTGGATAAATGGTTGTTGATTATATCCTTCTTGTAGCCCATCTTGGTCCTGAGTTGTGGGACCGAGCTTGGCTACAAGAAGAATGTAATTAACAACCACTTATCCAAATTGCTTTTTTAGCACTTTCTCACAATGCATCAATGTGTAAGATTTAAAGACATAAAGTCAGGAAATATAAACTTTATCCCAAGGGCCTACATTAGCAACATGCTATTGCTTTGAACACATTTTTTTAAAAAGATCCTTATCTAGTCTGACACTTTCTGACACTGACTGAAGAGTGAATCTAGAAGTAGCCATATATTTTTTAGGCCAGTAAAACTCCTAAACTACTAGTGAATTGTAGAGTGATTTGGAAAGTAGCATTGGGCTGAGATCAAGTACTGTTCTGAGGTTCTATACACAATTTACCTACCCTTGGCCCTAGGGCTACTGGGAGAAGGATGGAAGAAATGTCTCCAGTTTCCTAATCAAAGAGGGGAGGGAACTGCAGGTTAACAGTGGCCTATGAGGCTTTGAATTTCTACACATTTAGAAACAGGGATTATTGAAATTACATTATAGAAGCATGGGAAGATCCTCTTTGTCACCCAGCAGAACTCCTGTAGGGATGGTCTACCCACCCCCACTTCCCTTCCAGGACTCCAGGGCTGTCACTCATATACATGGTAGTCAAAACCTCAGTCTTAATTTGGAAGATTATCAAAAGCCTCTGATCTTCAAATCATAGGATCAGGACATACTTGAAGTTGGTTGAAGGTGTTTTATCTTTCTGTTTCTCTTGCTCTTTAGTAGATCAAGTTATTTATCTGTCATACAATATTCCAAAAATATGACTTGGATGTAGTAAAACCTGATTACTGAGAACTGCCAGACATTAGGGTGTTTGGGTTGTATTATTTTTTTGTAGTCATTTTGAAAGTATTTACTTGATATTCTGTTGGAAAATAATGTCTGACTCAAAATACTGTTTGTTTTGTTTTATTTTGTTTTAGAGTAGTTTTTAAAGGATGTTTTTGAGGGTAAATTAAGATCTTGGCCTTCAAGCAGTCATTAGGCATGACTGCAGTTTCCCTAAAATACAATGACTGGTCATTCCTATGAAATTTTATTCAAGTTCTATCTTCTGCTTAGAATTTCTTTCTTCTCCTTGTCTGCCTGGAGGACATCTACTCATCTTTTTAGACTTAACTCAAAAGTAATTCCTCTTTGAAAATAATATTGACTTTCTCCTGCTGTTTCTCATCTCCATCTTCTTGGTAGATAAGATCTTTCTTTCCTTTACTTGTATATCTGTCTTCCCCACTAGATTATAAGCTTCTTGAAGGAAGTGACCCAGCAGGGGCTGGCACATAGTAGGAAATCAAATACCTAGGTGGGTGTGTTAACAAATAAAAAAGGGAAGAGTCCCTATATACTAAATCATATATTAATGAGGAAAAGGAGCCTCTTAGCCCAGGCCACTGGGCCCCTTAGGGATGTTGGCATCCCACAAAATTTTAAGTTTGCTCCAAAAGATGACTGTCCTGCTTAATTAACATCAGCCTGCACTGACATCCCCTTAACTCTTAGCAAAACAGACATGTAGCCAGAACTCTTATTCGCTGCCAATTTTGTATAATGACACTGTAGAAATGAAATTTTAAAATAGCCATTTTTCCCCATGAAAGCTTTTAATAGCCATCCACAAAACTTTTCTTAGATTCTTTGTTTTAATCTCTGAGCTGAACATTTCTATTGTTTATTTTTATTTTTCCCTACAAGTATTCCATTGATGATAATAATAGGAAATACAGTTAAGAAAATGATAATCTTCTGTTAGCACCATAGTCAAAAAATCATTTTCTTTCTATTTCTGCTGTCAATTCCTTTTTTTGTTGAGATGTTTTTGTATGATAAAAGATTAATAATAAGAATATACTTTTTACTGCAAATATTTTGTTTTTTTTCCTCCAGTGGAGTATAGGTATAAATGCCAAGCAATCTGAATTAAATAGATTAAGTCGTAGTATTGCTATTCCAATTGCTTGTCATTATACAGGAGGTTATGGTTACAGCTGACTATACAGCACTACCTGAGCCATACATTTTACATTTGTAATCAACCTATTATAGATGAACTGTGAAAATTGGAGAGAGCTTTTTATGATAATTGGAAGATGTTTTCCTTGAAGTATGTAAAGCCCTTGAGAGAACTTGAATTACTTGCTTGTAATTTTGTTATAAGTTTTAATGCTATTTATTTAACTTGAAGTTTATTGCTCCTGAATATATTTTCCTATGTCTTTCTATTGAGTGACATACATGCTATATTTTAAATATTTTTATTTGAATATCATTACAAATTTTATTTTGCTTTTTGTTTTCAACCTCAAAAAGTTGTTTTCCCTTGGGCATGATTCATAGATAAATGAAGTTACTTCTGGGTTTTAAATTAGGAATATGAATGGAAATACAAAGACAGCCTCTCTTTGATTGTACTTGGTTCTTTCTGTGCTCTGGGTAAACCTGACCTAACATTTCAGATGGCAACTGGGAATCTGTAGGTGATGTGTGCAACATTTTATGCCACACATAATTGTGTGCTCTTTTCTTTTTCCTTCTTCCCCTTATAATCTTTCTTTGGTTTGACTGGTCTCTTCCCTGTTTCTGAATACCTCATGCTCATTCCTACTTTTTGATCCCCATAAACCATTTCTGTGCCTAGAATGCCCTCCCTCCTCTTCAGAACCATCCAAGTCTTCTCATCTCTCCCCTTGACAAGATGCTTCAGCTTAGCTTACATTTTACTGTGTTCAAGAATATTTAACACAACTACTATAGCCTAAATTAATCTATCATCTACATGCTCATAACACTTATTTGTTAGACCATTATGTTGGTGCCCAACCATATGTAATGACACCTTGCTTCTCTAGAGATGAGAAGTATGAGAAAGCCCACCTGAAATGATGATCACAAAGCTGCTGCATTATGGGTGCAGATTTTACTAACAGCCATAATACACAATTTAATTTTAATTATTAGTGAACTTCATTATCTATTTTCTAAATCCTCAAGTGATAAGACAGAGCCAATTACCATTTTCCTCATTTGCTAGGTGATATTTCATCATATCTAAGATGGCACTGATTGTAAGACACATCGCTGTTTTATGTACCACAAAGAAAAGGCGCTGCCCATAAAACTGTTTGATAAGAGTTTGCTATCACTTTGAATTTGTATTTTGTACATATCAAAAGAGCTTTTTAATTGTTATTTAAACATATTGTTTTGTTTATCACATCAGACTTTAATTTACCTGGCATATGGAATCAGATACATTAACGCATGTTTAAATAATTTTTTCGATCTCTGGAAATTCTTCTTTAAAACATTCTAGACCAAAGGTTCTTAACATACGGTACACAGATTCTTGAAGGCGGAAAGGCTCTGAATAGATATAGTGGTCAAACTATTACTGCAACAATGCTACATTAAAAACCACCCCCAAACTCACTGGCTTAAAACGACAATTATTTGTTTTCATCTGTACATTTGTAGGTCAGCTGGAGGTTGGCTGACCTAGGCTGGGCTCTAAGCTGGAGGTTGAGCCCAGGTCTACCATGCATGTCTCTCATCTTTCTTGGAACAAAAGGCTACGTGGAGCATTGTTTTTTCTCATGGTGATGGCAAAATTGCAATAAGAATGAACAGAAACATACAATGCCTCTTAAAGACTAGAGTTAGAAATTGCATTATATCACTTACATTGGAAAAAGCAAGCTAGGTGGCCAAAGCCAGCATCAGTGGAGCAAGGAAATACTTTCTGCCTCACGTGGGAGGAGTTACAAAGTCCTATGACAAAGGTCATAAATTTAGGGAGAGACGAAGGAATGGGAACAATGGTGCTGCCTACTACAATTAGTTTCAGGGAGACCAAAAAGCCCCTAAAATTCTTTGCTAAAATGTTGTATCATAAAGGTATGTTTTCCTAGAGAGCATGTTCTTACTATTCACCAGATTCTCAAGGAGGAAATGGGATTCCAACCATTTCCAAGTGAGAACCACTTACTTTAGGTCCTTCTATTATTCGTTTGTTTGTTCATTCAATATTAATATACCTCAGTTAATAACCCAGGATTGATTTATGTGAACATTTAAAAATTTTCAGGTGATTGAGGAGTTGGTTGCTTTCTTTTTTGAGATGGAGTCTTGCTGTGTCGCCCAGGCTAGAGTGCAGTGGCGCGATCTCGGCTCACTGCAAGCTCTGCCTCCCGGGTTCACGCCATTCTCCTGCCTCAGCCTCCTGAGTAGCTGGGACTACAGGTGCCTACCACCATGCCTGGCTAATTTTTTTGTATTTTTAGTAGAGACAGGGTTTCACCGTGTTGGCCAGGACGGTCTTGATCTCCTGACCTCATGATCCACCAGCCTCGGCCTCCCAAAGTGCTGGGATTACAGGCGTGAGCCACCGCGCCTGGCCAAGTTGGTTGCTTTCTACCAGGTCATGTATTTTAAGAGCCTGGCAGGCTCTAAAATTTGATTTGGCAGGGCTCTATCAGCACCTGGTAACCTTTCTGTGCTTGAAGCTTAGCTGGTACCCACTCCCATAGTGATGTGTTAGTGAATCCCATATGGAAGAAACATAGTGAGAGTGGGGACATTGAAGCAAGAAAGACCTGGTTTCAAATTTCTGCTGTACCATTTACTACCTGTGTCATCTCAGGCAAGTAAATAAACCTCTATGCACCTCAGTTTCCTTTTCTGTAAAATGAGAGTGACAGTTCTCATGCTACAAGGTCATCTTCATTGTGAGGATTAAATGAAACAATATATTTATAGTACTTGTCACATGTTAGGTGCTCAACAAATGCTAGTCCCTCTCATTCCCATTATTGCTCATATTATGCTGACAATTTTATCTTCGTTCTGTAATATAAGTAGTATGTCCCTATCCCATGAAATATTAATGAAGAAATTTCTGAATGCTATTCCTTTTTATTTTTTGTTTTTAAAAACAATTATTAGCTATTCATTTCTATCATCAGATTATAGACCCAAAATAAAATTATATTTACACTTGGGCATTTCTAGGAGCTCTCTTTAGCCTTTCTCTCCTGGTATGAATGTTATGGAAGTAAAGTAGCTTCTTTTTCCCTCAAAGGGGACTGCCAAGGCCAAAAGGAAATTGAACTTTGTCTTCCTAGTCACCTCTGACCTTTGACATAACAGAGACTGAGGAGGTGAAAACTAATTCTTACGAAGTAAAGTACTTTTTGACACAGTAGATTAAGCAATAATGGAAAAAGTTCTGAGATGTTGTTTTTCACAAAATTACCACTGTTAACCTCCAAATTACATCAACCGAAACAATGTTTTGTTCTTTGAACTCTGACACAGATTGAACGAACCCTCATCAAGAGTAAGAAAAAAAGAAATTTCTCTGGGTTAGTAGGAATTGGTCTATTTTGAATTCTATTCCAGCCAGTAAACATGCTGTTAACTTTGAAAATTCTGTGTAGATTTAAAAGAAATACTCTAATTGCTAGGTATTTTATTACCTTTTAAAAATTATTTCAGCTTTAAGCCTAACATTATTTATTTAGTAATGAGTGACATTTCCGTTGCAGAATAGCAGGTGGATAATTAATAAATAATGTGTTCTATTTTCGTGTCTATATGTATATATTGTAGAAGTATAACTAGTGTTATAGGTAACAGTTCCCAGCTTGACCAATGTAAATAAATATAAGGTCTAGTTTTAAAAGTGTAAACTTTTTAAACATGCAATGCTTTTGTATTTCATTCATGAAATTCTAGTGAGAAAGGCAATAAGCATGTGAAAAATAAAGGAAAAAAATTATAAATTTTGGTGTTCTGGGGGAGATAAGCTGATGATAAAGTATATATACTATCCAAAAAGGCTGAAAAGACTACTCTTTAAAAGAGTATCTTCAATGCATTTTAAAATTGATGTACATTAATTTAGCTAAATTAACAATGGGAAATTAAATACTGTTCAGCAAGCTTATTGTCCTGTTAGAAGTGTAGCTTTTTTAGCTGCAGAAGGGGCATTAAATGTTGATGATATTCAATATAATAGCCAAAACCTTTTTATTCCATTATGGATTTACTACTAACTTGTGAATCTTTAAAAGTGAGAAAGCAAGCTATTTTGGGGGTTCTAATTTAGACAAGGCTAACCAGTTGTGGTAAAAAAAGAATACATTTTCATCAAATGTCATCAACTGAGTAAGCAAATGCATTAAGTTATCATTTTATATATGTTGGTCAGATATTATTCTCTCCCCTCTTCTCAACAATTCTGGTTTCACAGATGAGAAATGATTTTAAAAGAAAAAAGCTTTCTAAGGAGAATCTTCATTAGGCTTTCAATAGAGATTCACCCTGGAAACATCTAGAAATGTAAACACCATAGTAAAATCTAAAGAATAAATAAACTCTCTTGGGAGCTGTTTCAGCTGGCTTATAACAAAGGGAAAAGAATGGGTGTCCATTGTGGTTTCTGGACCCTTTGAAGTCAGTTGTAGTATTGCTATATTATTTTTATTTTTTTATTTTTTTGGAGACAGAGTCACTCTGTTGCCCAGGCTGGAGTGCAGTGGCACAATCTCGGCTCACTGCAATCTCTGCCTTCTGGGCTCAAGTGATTCTCCTGCCTTAGCCTCCCGAGTAGCTGGAACTACAGGCACGTACCACCATGCCTGGCTAATTTTTTGTATTTTTAGTAGAGACGGGATTTTGCCATGTTGCCGAGGCTGGTCATGAACTCCTGAGCTCAGGCAATCTGCCCACCTCAGCCTCCCAAAGTGCTAGGATTACAGGCATGAGCTACACCCAGCCTAATATTGTTATTTTATAGATAACGATGATAAATTACAGAAGGGATAAGTGGTGTTCTGTTCCAGGTCATACAACTAGCAAATGTCAAAGCAGGATTAAAACTCAGATCATTCTGGCTCTAAACTTTCACCTATAGTTTGGATTGTTGAGTCCAAGGAGAGGAAGATTTCTGGGTCAGAAGGTTCTGCAAAACTGCCTGCATATGCTTGCCTTCTATTCACAAATATCACTCTCTCCTTATTTGTATACTGTAGTATGACCAACTAATGGCCATTTCTGACAGTCACTGGATAAGCTGTTCCTCTCTTGATAGCTCTGCTCTAACTTGGAAAGTACTTATCTTCTTTTCACTTATCACACACACACATACATATACATATATACATATATAGTTTTCTTTTTAAATTATATTTTAAGTTCTGTGGTACATGTGCAGAATGTGCAGGTTTATTACATAGATATACACATGGCATGGTGACTTGCTTCACCCATCAACCCATCATCTACATTAGGTATTTCTCCTAATGCTATCCTTCCCCTAGCCCCCTGCCCCCCAACAGGCACGAGTGTGTGATGTTCCCCTTCCTGTGTCCGTGTGTTCTCTTCCTTATGTATTTTAAATACCCGAGTTTCCTCTTTGTGTATGGTCAGTACAGCAAACTTGAATTTCTAGAACCTGATATAGTGATGTCTTGAGGTTTTTGTTTCTCTTTTGTTCCTAATGGTTTTTAAAAATTTTGTAGTTCTCTTCACTCCCACAGCACTCTACATACTCACATGCACACCTAATTCATGAGCTCTCTATACAAAAACAAATAATGGGAATGACTGGGAGTGTGCTATTAAATGGATATATTTTCAGATCTTCCTTAAATCATTTTCTTTTCAGCCTTCTACTTCTAAGACCGAATCATGAGGCTTATTGACGCAAGGGAGAGAAAGACACATGCAAGTAGTATTAGGAATGAAAAGGTAATACGATAGATATAACAGAGATTTGAATAAATCAGAAGAGATTAATATGAAGTAACCAACTTTATGCCAATAAAATAGAAAAGAAATGATATGGACATATTAATAGAGTGTATAATTGATCAACATTATCTCAAGAAAAATTAGAAAACCTTCATAAACCAATAAGCTTAAGCATATTGAATTGGTAATAAAAATTATCAACCTCCCATCTCCTGCCCAAAGACTCCAGGCTTACGTGATTAGATGATTTTATTGGAAAATTTTCTCTAACTTTCAAGAATTAAATGTTCCAAATTACATTAACAGTTTCAGAAAAGGGAAAAAAGCTACTTAATTTACTTTATGAGACTAGCATAACCATCATAAAACCAGGAAAAGGCAGAATCTGAAAAGCATAGGCCAATCATATTTATAGCATAGGTGAAAATGTCTGAAACAAGAACCATTAGACAATTATTACTCAGGTACAAGCCCCAAGAGTCATCTTTCTTTCCTCTTTTCCCGCTTTTACTCAACATCTAGTGAGTCACGTCCTGTTGACTCTGCCTCTTAAACATATCTCAAATCTGTTCAATCTTCTTTGTCTTCACTACCACCGTTGGCAAGTGAATCAATCTCTCTTCCTGCAGTGGTCTCTATTCAGACTCTCCACTCTTGCTTTTACTGCAGTACTTTAAAAATGTAAATCAGATGATGTCATTCCTGCATCAAAATTCTCTAAAGATTTTCCATGACATATAGAATACAATCCAAACCTCTCACCCTAATCTACAAGTCCCTGCACAATATGACATACCGCTTCATCACCATCTCTTGCTACTCTGCTCCTGGCTCACTGCACTGAAGACATATTGACCTTCTTCCTGTTATTTGAAGAGACCAAGCTTGTTGCCACCTCAGATAATTTATGTTTTCTGTTCCTTCTGTCTGAAATACTCTCCTGTAACTGTTTGCAAATAAATCTTCTCAGTATTCAGGCCTTCACTCAAATATCACTTTCTCAGAGAGAGGCCTTCCCTAGTACATCTCCCTGTTTCTTCATTTACTCTTCTCCCTACCTTTTACTCTGTATCCCATTAACCTTCTTATTTTGCTTCATGGTGCTTATCAGTATCCCCCAATAATCATTTTCAGATATTTTAGAAATGCATTGTCCTTCTATCTTCTATCAGTTGCAGGTGGACAGGGATTTTTTTTTCTGTATTTCTAACACCTAGAAGGCCGGGGAGGCACTAAATATATATATTGCATGAATAAATATAATGTAAACCTCCTTGTGTCACAGATGAGAAAACTGAAGGCTAGGGAAGGAGTGTGACTTGCTCAAGATTACTTGCCCACCTGGGAATAGAATCCTTTCTCCTGAGTTACAGTCTGGTGCTCTTTCTGCTGTAACACATGTTTCTATGTGCCTCTAGCCCCATAATTCTAGTTTCAAAAGGCAATCCTGTCCTCTCCCTGGTGGACTAGTTTAAGTATTAATTTATAGAGATGTTTATGAAGCATGCTGCAGGCAAATCAATATGATAATGAGAGTTAGATATGGATACTATATTATTTTGTGGCTTTCCAATAGTGACTGTTTCATTTCAGGATTGCTTTCCTTTCAGAGGTAGGAAAAATACTTATTTTTAATGTGTGTGTCTATTAGCAAATATGGTAAAGCATGATAAGACCAAGCATGCTGAGCTGATGACATTAACTTATCCTAAATAAGTCTCACATGAGCCAACTGGTTCAGATTAAAGTCCCTTATTCACCATGATGCAAAGTACTTTTACAATAAAACAAAAACAAAACAGAAGAGGTCACATAGCAAGTGTGTGTGTGCGTACACACGTATGTGCTGCAAGTTAATAAGTACATTGTGTGAGTGCCATGTGACTGTGACTGTGCCAGTGGAGATACAAAAGAAGTGTCAGGCATAGTCCTTATCATCAAGGGTCTTACAAAATACAGTCTTGAAATTACTAGAAAATAGTTCTGATGTATTATATAAGCAAGGCAGGATAGTAAGAGTAAGACTGTATCTACCAGGGCCAGTGAGATACAGAATAAGAGAAAAATCACTATGAGGTAGAGTTAATCTGAACAAACAACACAGAGACTATGCAATCAAAACTATGGGTGGCCTGCCTTTCTACTTTCTGTGGCAAGACTCACAGTATATATTGATATATCATTAAAAATCATTTATTTTGTTTGTATTCAGGCTGATACCATTGACCACAGGAGACAGAGTTTTCTAAGACTTTAAAATAATTCTTGGAAGATAATGTCTGGTAGTTGCTTTCGATTTTCTAAGCAGAAACACAGTGTTCAAGTACCCTTTGTCTACCTTCAGAATTGGGAGTAGGGATGTTTCCTGCCACTGTGGAATATTTCACAAGGTTTCATCAAAGTTTCAGAATATCAGTTTCTTCATGGTATGTCACTTCAGGCCCCTGAACAAACTAGAAGGGGTGTGTTCTGTTTTGCTTGCTCTGGGTAGCCTATATCTCTGGATTGTCTGTTTCCTGTCAACTGCCAGTGGAAGGAGGCTGATTAAGTGCATTTCATTTGTGAATGGACTTTTAAGCAACAGTAAAGAATTCTCACCAAACACACACAACCCTTTCAGGCCTAATCCTACAAACCCAATTAAAGGTAATGGACACTCTATTTGATGAGGCAGTTCAGCTAAGCCAGCACTCTCTGATGGTAGCTAGAGAAGTTATTCAGAATTTTGCAAATGCCATCCATATTTGCAGGAATTTATGCCTTTATATCAACTGCGAAGTAGAGCCTTCTATTTGCAACATGCAAAACACTAACCACATTTCTTCTTTAAAAATGTATTAGGGAAGAAATTATGTACTAGAATATTAGGTTTCTTATAATAAGAGCTATAGGGACTTTAAAAATAGATTTTGGTTGCTGGGAGTAGAAATTTGGTTCAGAGTGATAAATTTTCTGCATTTATTTATTTCTGAACATTTCCTTAAGCAGTGTGTGCAGGTAAATGAAAATATTATCAAATTTATTTTAAAATAGGACATAAGAACTAGAGCAGTGTTTCTCTAAATAGGGACTGCCTGCAATAAGATCACCTTGTAGGGGGAGTTGTTTAAAAATTCAGATTGCTAGCCCTCATACCAGACCTGCTGAATCACTCTCTGAAGTTAGGGCCTATGGATCTTTACTAAAAACAAACAAACAAACAAACAACCGACCAGGTGTTTCTGATACACTCTAAGGTTTGATAACATTGGCAGTAGAAATTGTGGAGTAATTACTTAGGAGCAGGTTTGGTTAGAAAGGGTTACGCAGAAGGATAGTGTGGGTCTGGAGTGCTGGTCAAATTTCTGACAGCTTTTTACCTCATTTGCATCTCAATGTTTCTAAAAAAGGAAATGCTAAAAAAGGAAAGTATCTCAATAGATAGGACTAAAACATTGTGGCATACCCACATAATACTATACAACCTTTAAAATAATTTTATAAAATGATATATAAATGCATCTGGAAAGATATTCTGTATTGTTAATTGAGAAAAGCAAGTCACAAAACATATACGTTGTGATTGCTTTCAAAAATACTATATACTATAGACAAGGAAAAATATCTGGGTGAATATACACAAAGGAATTAACGGTATCAAATTACAGGTAATTTTTATAGTCTTCTTTTTGCTTATCTGTATTGTCTCAATTTTCAATAATGAACATTTACTGCAAAAGTAGTATCAAAACTGTTATAGTAAGAAGAAAGTATCCATTTCCTATAGTATAATTTTTAACATCTTAATTGAAGGAACCTTTTTGGTTCCATGCTATCTAGTATTTTAGCACCTCAGATGTTACCATTAATTAAGTTAAAACGTGGTTATTTGTTATAGAATAATATTACCTTACAAAATAAAAATCTATAGAAGTTATATAAATTGAATTTGCAATTGAATGCTATTTTAGTGGATTGGAAGAAAAGATGATTGTTTTGGCCCACTTTACCTTCATTGAAAAGTATCACTTTCCACCTTGTATATACCTATTTTAAATAATTTTATTGCAGCTCAAAGTAAATTAAAATATCAAGTTTAAAACAATTTTTTAAAGAGAGATATAGAGATCTGGACTCTAGAGCTGCAATGCCAATGTGGTAGTCACATTGGGGCTACTGACCACTTGATACCTGGCTAGTCAGATTTGACATGGCTGTAAGTATAAAACATGCAACTTATTTTAAATACTTAGTATTAAAAAAGAATGTAAAATATCTCCTTAATTATATTTATATTGCTTGCATGGTGAAATGATAATATTTTGCATATATTGGATTAAAGTATTATTAAAATTTAGTTTCTTTAATATGATTAGTAAAACCTTTTCAATTACACATGTGGCATGCATGATTTATCTATTAGCACTGCTTAGAGTTAGACATCATGTTATTGCAGGAAACCTTTTGGATGACCCAGCTTGCCTGAAGGTCAGATGGTGCTACTGAGCCCAGGCCAGATGAGCAGGCTTCTCAAAGTGTGCTCCATGGACCAGCATCAGTATCACCTTACAAATTGTTAGAAATGCAAATTACTGGGCCCCAGCCCAGACCTACTGAGTTGAAAACCTGCGAGGAAGACTCAACAATCTGTGTTTTTACAAGCCCTACTCAGTGATTCTGACACAAACCAAAATTGAGAAGGGCTAATTTGAAGAATTATTGATGTCTTACTATAAATGTGAGAACACTTGCCTCTATTCTATCAGCTTTGAAAATCTAGATTTCTGCCTTTTATAATTCGCTTATACTATGGCTCAGTTGCCTCAAGATGAAGAATATAATGTTGATCATGATTATTGATGATAAAAGCCCTTATATGATACAGCCACCTACTTTTTAGATTTAGAAAAGAGAATATGACCCTTTTACTTAAAGTATATGAACAACATCTATTCACAATTCTCTCTGGGATTTAAATGTGTGTTAAGTTAAAGTATTACCTGTACAGTTATTATTTCTACTGAATATAGACAAAGGACAAGGCTTGAAAAGGTTGGACAGAAGAGGAATTGATTCTCTTACTTCATTAATTCATTCAACAAATATTTATTGAGCACCGATGGGGAGAGAGACCTTTTGATTCTGGTCTTGGATCCTCTTTCCCTGCTTTTGCATGGGAAATCTCACTAGGAAATTAATGGTCCTGTTGAAAGGAATCCAGAGTATTAGCTGTTGCAGGTAAGAATGTCCAGAGAAAGATGAAACAGCATTCCTCATAACCAAGAAGCAGGGGTCTCAAATTTCTCATAATATCGGTGTAAATCGATTAAGAAAGAAATAATTTTCAGCATCAGCTTTATGTAATAATAATAATTATGTAATAATCATAATAATAGATTTTTATAAGGAGACACTTTTGTATTTGTTTAAAAAATCACAAATGTCCATTATGAGTATGTTTTTCTTTTCAACTGTCATGTCATCTGGCTTTTAAAGGCAAATGAAATGTTTTTAGACGTCATGCTCTGACAAGAAGTGAACTTCACAGCATCTATTACATGTAGTACAGAGAATGTTTAAAAGCCGTTAGGTTACACTGGAATGTTGATATAACAATATCCACCCTTGAGAGTTTGTCATAAGGTAACTCTCTCTCAGAGCACATCTGAAAGGAGCTATATTTTAAAATATTGTTCCCCAGCTGCCGTGCTAAGGTTTAGGTATAAGGAGAAAAATAAAATACAGAGTTTACCTTCTAGAAATGTGGAGTTTCTTGCTATTTGTCAACTCTAGTTGTGACTTAGAATCAACAAAAGGGCTTTTGAAAGAATAACAAATTGGGCCCTTTTCAGTTAAATAAAAATCATATGGGGTTGGGTCCAGGCACCATCAGAGTTGAGAACTACTGGCAGAGCTGCTATGACAAACACTTAAATACAATGTCACAGAGCTAAAATAAAGTATTAATAAGGTTTAATAAGAATGCAACTGATTTTTTCATGAAGAAATTGTCAATGTTTGGAAATTTCACCAAAAATTAAACCAGACTAGCAAATAAAGTATCATGACTAGTCACTTTGGGATTTTTTCTGAGATCTCTTTCTGATATCTCTTTTTCTGAGATCTCTGTTTTCTCTCTTGCTTTCTGGGACCAATGCTAGTTAGCATTTTTTTCTGAGTTCCTGTGTGAATTTGTTCTTTTGTTGAACCCTTTCCTCCCGACTGCATATACTTAATACTCTTAAAGCACTCTCTTCTAAGAAATCTTTGGAGAACCAGAGAGAAAAACCCAGTGAGAATTACTTGCATTTCCAGTTGTTAGTTTCTTTTGTTTGGCTGAACTCCAGTGCAGCCCACTGATTTCTCTTCAGATTTCTTTGGAAGTGACACATGTTCTTGGTCATTAAATTAGGTTTTCATGGATGGGCTTAAAATCTTTCTCAAATGTATTACTTCTTTCTGTCTTGTTCAGATATCTGGGTGTGGGCAGGTAGACGACCTGGTCTCACCAATACTGATCCCACCACAGTGTAGTCAATGAAACTTTCATTAGTGTTCAGGTGTGATATCTTATTACATTTTTCACAATTCTCCCTATCTGGAATACCTGTATAAAGATTCAGAGAGGGCTGGGCAGGGCATCTCTGAAAGAAAGGCAGCAACCCCAGTCAGGGGCTTATAGATAAAACTCCCATCTCCCTGGGACAGAGCACATGAGGGGAAGGGGCAACTGTGGGTGCAGCTTCAGCAGACTTAAATGTTCCTGCCTGCTGGCTGTGAAGAGAGCAGCGGATCTCCCAGTACAGTGCTCAAGCTCTGCTAATGGACAGCCTGACTCCTCAGATGGGTCCCTGATCCCAATGCCTCCTGACTGGGTGACACCTCCCAGCAGGGGTCAACAGACATCTCATACAGGAGAGCTCTGGTTGGCATCTGGCAGAAGCCCCTCTAGGACGAAGCTTCCAGAGGAAGGAATAGGCAGCAACCTTTGCTGTTCTGCAGCCTCCGCTGGTGATACCCAGGCAAACAGGGTCTGGAGTGGACCCCCAGCAAACTCCAGCAGACCTTTAGCAGAGGGGCCGGACTGTTAGAAGGAAAACTAACAAACAGAAAGGAATAGCATCAACATCAACAAAAAGGACATCTACACAGAAACCCCATCCAAAGGTCACTGACATCAAATACCAAATATAGATTAATCCATAGAGATGAGGAAAAACCAGCATAAAAAGGCTGAAAATTCAAAAAACCAGAATGCCTCTTCTCCTCCAAAGGATCACAACTCCTCACCAGCAAGGGAAGAAAGCTGGATGAAGGATTAGCTTGACAAATTGACAGAAGTAGGCTTCAGAAGGTGGGTCATAACAAACTCCTCTGAGCTAAAGGAACATGTTCTAACCCAATGCAAGGAACCTAAGAACCTTGTAAAAAGATTAGAGGAACTGCTGATGAGAATAACCAGTTTAGAGAAGAACATAAATGACCTGATGGAGATGAGAAACACATCATGAGAACTTCATGAAGCATATGCAAGTATCAATAGCCAAATTGATCAAGCGGAAGAAAGAATATCAGAGATTGAAGATCAACTTAATAAAGTGTGAATACAAGATTAGAAAAAAAAAGAATAAAAAGCAATGAACAAATCCTCCAAGAAATATGGGGCTATGTGAAAAGACTAAACCTATGTTTGATTGGTGTACCTGAAAGTGATGGGGAGAACGGAACCAAGTTGGAAAACATTCTTCAGGATATTATCCAGGAGAACTTCCCCAACCTAGCAAGACAGGCCAACATTCAAATTCAAATAATACAGAGAACACCACAAAGATACTCCTCGAGAAGAGTAACCCCAAGACACATAATTGTCAGATTCACCAAGTTTGAAATGACAGAAAAAATGTTAAGGGCAGCCAGAGAGAAAGGTCGGGTTACCCACAAAGGGAAGCCCATCAGACTAACAGTGGATCTCTCTGCAGAAAAACTACAAGCCAGAAGAGAGTGGGGGCCAATATTCAACATTCTTAAAGAAAAGAATTTTCAACACGGAATTTCATATCCAGCCAAACTAAGCTTCATAAGTGAAGGAAAAATAAAATCCTTTACAGACAAGCAAATGCTAAGAGATTTTGTCACCACTAGGCCTGCCTTACATGAGATCCTGAAGGAACCACTAAATATGGAAAGGAAAAGCCAGTACCAGCCACTGCAAAAACATACCAAATTGTAAAGACCATCAACACTATAAAGAAATTGCATCAATTAATGGGAAAAATAACCAGCTAGCATCATGATGACAGGATCAGATTCACACATAAAAATATTAACCTTAAATGTAAACAGGCTAAATGCCCCAAATAAAAGACACAGATTGGCAAGTTGGATAAAGAGTCAAGACCTATCAGTGTGCTATATTTAGGAGACCCATCTCAAGTACAAAGACACACATGGGCTCAAAGTAAAGGGATGGAGGAATATTTACCAAGCAAATGGAAAGGAAAAAAAAAAAAAAAAGCAAGGGTGGCAATCCTAGTAACTGATAAAACAGATTTTAAACCAACAAAGATCCAAAAAGACAAAGAAAGGCATTACATAATGGTAAAGGGAACAATGCAACAAGAAGAGCTAACTATCCTAAATATATATGCAACTAATACGGGAGCACCCAGATTCATAAAGCAAGTTCTTAGAGACCTACAAAGAGATGTATACTCCCTCAAAATAATATAGGGAGACTTTAACACCCCACTGTCAATATTAGAGAGATCAAAGAGACAGAAAATTAACAAGGATATTCAGGACTTGAATTCAGTTCTGGACCAAGTGGATCTAATAGGCATCAACAGAACTCTCCACCCCAAATCAACAGAATATACATTCTTCTCAGCACCACATCACACCTATTCTAAAATTGACCACATAATTGGAAGTAAAACACTCCTCAGAAAATGCAAAAGAATGGAAATCATAACAAACAGTCTCTCAGAAAACACTGCAATCAAACTAGAACTCAGGATTAAGAAACTCACTCAAAACTGCACAACTCCATGGAAACTGAACAACCTGCTCCTGAATGACTACTGGGTAAATAACAAAATTAAGGCAGAAATAAGTAAGTTCTTTGAAACCAAGGGGAACAAAGACACAATGTACCAGAATCTCTGGGACACAGCTAAAGCAGTGTTTAGAGGGAAATTTATAGCACTAAATGCCCATGGGAGAAAGCTGTAAAGATCTAAAATCGACACCCTAACATCACAATTAAAGAACTAGAGAAGCAAGAGCAAACAAATTCAAAAGTTAGCAGAAGACAAGAAATATCGAAGATCAGAGCAGAACTGAAGGAGATAGAGACACGAAAAACCCTGCAAAAAAATCAATGAATCCAGGAGTTGGTTTTTTGAAAAAGATTAGCAAAATAGGCTGCTAGTCAGAATGATAAAGGAGAAAGGAGAGAAGAATCAAATAGACACAATAAAAAATGATAAAGGTGATATCTCCCACTGAGCCCACAAAAATACAAAATATAATCTGATAATACTATAAACACCTCTATGCAAATAAACTAGAAAATCTAGAAGAAATGGATACATTCCTGGAAACATACACCCTCCCAAGACTAAACAAGGAAAAAGTCAAATCCCTGATTAGACCAATAACAAGTTCTGAAATTGAGGCAGTAATTATGAGCCTACCAACCAAAAAAAGCCCAGGACCAGACTAATTCAGAGCCGAATTCTACTAGAGGTACAAAGAGGAGTGGTACCATTCCTTCTGAAAATATTCCAAGCAATAGAAAAAGAGAAAATCCTCCCTAACTCATTTTATGAGGCCAGAATCATCCTGATACCAAAACCTGGCAGAGACAAAACAGAAAGAACATTTTAGGCCAATATCCCTGATGAACATCAATGCAAAAATCCTCAATAAGATACTGGCAAACCAAATCCAGCAGCACATCAAAAATCTTATCCACCACAATCAAGTCAGCTTCATCCCTGGGATGCAAGACTGGTTCAACATATGCAAATCAATAAATGTAATCCATCACGTAAACATAACCAATGACAAAAACCACATGATTGTCTCAACAGATACAGAAAAGGCCTTTGATAAAATTGAACACCCCTTCATGCTAAAAACCCTCAATAAACTAAGTATTGATGGAACGTATCTCAAAGTAATAAGAGCTATTTATGACAAACCCACAGCCAATATCATACTGAATGGGCCAAAGCTGAAGCATTCCTTTTGAAAACTGTCACAAGACAGGGATGCCCTCTCTCACCAGTCTTATTCAACATAGTATTGGAAGTTCTGGATAGGGCAATCAGGCAAGAGAAAGAAATAAAGGATATTCAATAGGAGGAGAGGAGGTCAAATCATCTCTGTTTGCAGATGACATGATTGTATATTTAGAAAACCCCATAGTCTCAGACCCAAATCTCTTTAAGCTGATAAGCAACTTCAGCAAAGTCTCAGGATACAAAATCAATGTGCAAATATCACAAGCATTCCTATACACCAATAATAGGCAAACAGAGAGCCAAATCATGAGTGCACTCTCATTCACAATTGTTATGAATGGAATAAAATACTTAGGAATACAAATTACAAGGAATGTGAAGGACCTCTTCAAGAATGACAAACCACTGCTCAAGGAAATCATAGAGAACACAGACAAATGGAAAAACATTTCATGCTGATGAATAGGAAGAATCAATATTGTGAAAATGGCCATACTGCCCAAAGTAATTTATAGATTCAATGCTATCCCCACTAAGCTACCACTGGCTTTCTTCGCAGAATTAGTAAAAACTACTTTAAATTTCATATGGAACCAAAAAAAGAGCCCGTATAGCCAAGACAATCCTAAGTAAACAAAAAAAATCAAAGCTGGAGGCATCACACTACCTGACTTCAAACTATACTACCAGGCTACAGTAACAAAAACAGTATGGTACTGGTACCAAAACAGATACATAGACCAATGGAACAGAACAGAGGCCTCAGAAATAGTGCCACACATCTGCAACCCTCTGATCTTTTGCAAACCTGACAAAAACCATCATTTGGGAAAGGAATCCCTATTTAATAAATGTTGTTGGGAAAACTGGCTAGCCATATGCAGAAAACTGAAACTAGACCCCTTCCTTACACCTTATACAGAAATTAATTCAAGATGGATTAAAGACTTAAACATAAGACCTAAAACCATAAAAAACCGTAGAAGAGAACCTAGGCAATACCATTGAGGACGTAGGCGTGGGTGAATACTTCATGTCTAAAACACCAAAAGCAGTGGCAACAAAAGCCAAAATTGACAAATGGGATCTAATTAAACCAAAAAGCTTCTGCACAGCAAAAGAAACTACCATCAGAGTGAATAGGCAACCTACAGAATGGGAGAAAATTTTTGCAATCTATCCATCTGACAAAGTGCTAATATCCAGAATGCACAAAGAACTTAAACACATTGACAAGAAAGAAAAAAAAAACCATCAAAAAGTGGGTGACAGATATGAACAGACACTTTTCAAAGGAAGATATTTATGTGGCAGACAAACGTATGAGAAAAAGCTCATCATCACTGGTCATTAGAGAAATGCAAATCAAAATCCCATTGAGATACCATCTCATGCCAGTTAGAATGGCGATCATTAAAAAGTCAGGAAACAACAGATGCTGGAGAGGATGTGGAGAAATGGGAATGTTTTTACACTGTTGGTGGGAGTGTAAATTAGTTCAACCATTGTGGAAGACAGTGTGGTGATTCTTCAAGCATCTAGAACCAGAAATACCATGTGACCCAGCAATCCCATTACTGGGTATATACCCAAAGGATTATAGACGTATGTTTATGCAGCACTGTTCACAATAGCAAAACTTGGAACCAACCCAAATGCCCATCAATGATAGACTGGATAAAGACAATGTGGCACATATACACCATGGAATACTATGCAGCCATAAAAAAGGATGAGTTCATGTTCTTTGCAGGGACATGGATGAAGCTGGAAACCATCATTCACAGCAAACTAATACAGGAACAGAAAACCAAACGCCACATGTTCTCACTCATAAGTGGGAGTTGCACAATAAGAACACAAGGACACAGGGAGGGAAATGTCATGCACGGGGCCTGTTTGGGGGTGGTGGCTAGGAGAGGGATAGCATTAGGAGAAATAGCTAATGTAGAGGATGGGTTGATGAGTTCAGCAAACCGTCATGGCACATGTATACCTATGTAACCAACCCGCATGTTCTGTGCATATATCCCATAACTTTAATAAAAAAATACATACATACATACATACATACATACAAGAAAAAACTCAGAGAGGGGATGTCTAGAACAGTTTCTTCCTAGACTTTCCACCAATCACCTTTTCAGCCCCACCCTAACTCCTATCTTCAGACGTATCTGATGTCTTCCATATCTGTGAATTTCAGAAGTTTCATGGAGGAAAATAGGCTTGTTACTTGTTGATTCCGTGACATACAGGTTTAGGGTTTTACTTTCTTCAGCATGCTAAGCTAGTTACTCCTCCTTTTTTGTTTTCTAACTTTCAATATTTTGTTAACATTTATTGTTTGCTATTACCTTTTTTCTTGTTCTTTTTGCATGCGTATTTCTTTAATGTCAATTTGGTGGAATTTTGGAGGGTAGAAATAATGTGTGTGTTCAATTTATTATGTTTACTAGGAAGTTACTATTTGCCTTTTATAAATCTGTTTCAATTTTATAACAGAGATCCAAGTTTATTAATAATTTTATACACTAATGACCAAAACATAAAGGATTTCTCCAATTGCCATTTAGGTTTTATAATTGAACCCATGTATGAAGGTGATGCATATATGTGTGCATTGTTTCTCTGTTGGTCTTTTTTTTTTTTTTTTTTTTTTTTTTTTGAGATGGAGTCTCGCTCTGTCGCCCAGGCTGGAGTGCAGTGGCGCTATCTCGGCTCACTGCAAGCTCCGCCTCCCGGGTTTATGCCATTCTCCTGCCTCAGCCTCCCGAGTAGCTGGGACTACAGGCGCCGCCACCTCGCCCGGCTAATTTTTTTGTATTTTTAGTAGAGACGGGGTTTCACCGTGTTAGCCAGGATGGTCTCGATCTCCTGACCTCGTGATCCGCCCGTCTCGGCCTCCCAAAGTGCTGGGATTACAGGCTTGAGCCACCGCGCCCGGCCTTCTCTGTTGGTCTTAATGCACACTCTGGTCTATCACCTCGAACTTAAAATTAGTCAGTTGCAAACATTGAGTCTAGATTGGTTAATGAATCCAGGGAATTATTTATTTTTCATGCCAGGATTTGTATGCATTTCAATTCCCTTTCCCATGTCCTATGAGAAGCCTCCGAGATGGTAAATCAAGCTCTTTATGCCACCTTGAAGAAACAGACTAACGTCCGAGAGATTTCATAATAGGCAGAATATTAGAGATTATACCAGCCTGACTAAAGACTTAAAATCTTTGATCTATGAGTCTCACTTGAATTCTAAAGAAAGTGACACTTTGGGGGCTTGTCTTTCTGACCGTCTGGCTTTTCCTAACTTAGTCAATGAAACAGGATTGGAGGAGGCAAATACACAATTGTACGAGATTTTCCTAATAATTTTGAAATAAGTTGCTTTTAAACCAACTCTTTTGAAGCCACTTAACTTGAATTGCCCTAACAGTCCAAGAGCACTGCAATTGAAGATATTTTGTAGGATTATCAAGAATTTAGAGATCATAAAAAGGAAGAACTAGGAGAAGAACACATTTTGGTATGCAAATTTTTATTATTAGAAATTATATAACTTTTAAATCTTCAGAATAGGATCAGCAGCTAGAAAACATGTGAACAAGAATACAAGATATCTTTAGAAGGAAAACCCTGGGGCTGATAGAGAGGATATAATTAATACATAAAGGCATGAAGAAGGTAGAAGAGAGGAATACAGGTTCTTTCTCTAAGTTTATTGATCCCATTCCCACTCCCACTCCCAAATATGTATTCTCAAATCTCAAAATAGTACATTTACAACAAATGGCAAATCAAATATAGTACTGTATTTGGGAGGGAACTGGCTATAAATCATAAGGAGGGTTCAATGCAATGAACAAATGTAAATCCATTCACTTAAGAAATTTTTATTGAGAAACTCTACTAAAGCTAGGTATTTCATTGGGCAAGGTTAGCAATACAAAAATTAATTGTATTCCTTGGCCTCATGGAACTGATAAATGAGTAAGGCATGCAAACAGAGCTAAGTGTATTACAATGTAACAGGTACTAGAGTTCAAAGAATAGCTATAGTGATGGCAAAAAGGCTATCAAGTCAGCCTGGATGGGTCATGAATTCTTAATAGAAATGTAAGAATTTCAGATGGATAATAAAATATGTGTGGGAATTTTGCAGGCAGAAAAACTAGAAAAGGGCACTTAATACAAAAGTAACAATATGTATAAACACATGAAAGTGTAAGATAGCACATCAGTGTCAGAGCACTACTAGTAGTTCTTAATGGAGTTTGGGGCAACAAGCGGTGTGGTACTTTTCCATTGTTACATAACAAAGTAACACAAATTTAGCTGCTTATAAGGACATAAGTGTATTATCTCAAAGTTTCTGCAGGGCAGATGTCTGGGTATGGCTTCACTGGGCTCTCCCCTCATGGTCTCACAAAGCTATAATCAACTTGTTGGCTGAGATGCATTCTCATTTGAATTTTAGGGGCCTCTTCCAAGCTCATTCAGGATGCTGACAGAATTGATCCCCTTGTGGCTACTAGAATTCATGGTAGCTTGATACTTCAGAGTCAGCACCAAGGTTTCTCAACTGCTTCAAGTCTCTCACATAGGAAAGGCCTCAGCCTTCCTTTAATAGAGCTTACCTGGTCGAGTCAGGTCCATTCAGTATAATATATCTTTTTAAAATTTATTTGTTTATTTATTTAGAGATGGAGTCTCGCTCTGTCACCCAGGCCTCCCAGGTTCAAGCGATTCTCCTGCTTCAGCCTCCCGAGTAGCTGGGACTACAGGCGTGTGCCACCATACCTGGCTAATTTTTTATTTTTAGTAGAGATGGGGTTTCACCATGTTGGAACTCCTAACCTCAGGTGATCCATCCACCTTGGCCTCCTAACATGCTGGGATTACAGGTGTGAGCCACCGCATCCAGCCCTAATCTCTCTTTTTTAAACTCAAGGTAAACTGATTAGAAGACTTCATTATAACTACAAAATACTTCTATTTTTCCTATACAATGTAACATAATCATGGAAGTGATATTATCTTTGCTATATTTGTGAGAAACAGGTGACAGATTCTACTCAGTCAAAAGAAGAGAAGATTACAGAGAGGAGATTTCATGAATTCATGACTCATAGGGAATCATTGTAGGATATGTCTTCCACAAGTGGGAAGATATGGTGGGTCAGAAAGTACAGGTTATACACAGCATGCTACAGAGCTTGACTTTTAATAATTATCCAGTGAGGGGAAATGGATGGAGGGTTTCCACAAAGGAAATAACATTGTCCTTGCATACAGCAGATTAGTAGTCGGCAAACCAGGGGACATTTAATGCAGAATTTCTGGGTTACTTTTATCTTGGTTTATGGGACTTTGGGCCTCTGCCACTTTGGCAGCCCCAAACTCCAATTTCTGTCTCCCTGTTACAGTGAGGCTGCTGTGAGTCCCAGACCAACCCTTCCTATCCACCTCTATTCTCTACATTGTTAGTAGGTAAATGCTCCAGGGATAAAAGCAGAGATGAATGTAGAGTTCACTTCATTTTCAGTCCCTTCTGTCCAGAATCTTGGCCCCCACTTTGAGTTATGGTTACACTCTGGTGCCTTCAAGTAATAGACATAAAAAATTTTTATATGGTCTTTGTAGGCATTCTAAGTCTGTTGTAAGCTATTCCATCATGATCAGAAGCAGGAAACAGTCATGGAAAGTTTAAAGCTTACCTAGTGTGTGAATTAATTCTTTTAAGCCAATTTCTTAGCTCGGTCTGTTATCGCGACTTATGTTTCCAGGGTGGTGACCTTTTGCATTAGTAGATACATCCCTGTCTTTAGGGATGAGTATTCATCAGCCTCTTATCTCTGAAAAATCTAGTAGGCCATTATTACATACTTCCCAGAGAGAGGAACATGATTTAAATGCAGAAAACACAAAGCTAACTGTTTATAATGTTCTGAATTGTTTATAGGAGAGTATCAAGGGAACCCACCCCCAAAATTTCTTTTTTTTTTTAAATTATACTTTAAGTTCTAGGGTACATGTGCACAACGTGCAGGTTTGCTACATATGTGTACATGTGCCATGTTGGTGTGCTGCACCCATTAACTTGTCGTTTACATTAGGTATATCTCCTAATGCTATCCCTTCCCCCTCCCCCCCGACAATAGGACCCGGTGTGTGATGTTCCCCTTCCTGTGTCCAAGTGATCTCATTGTTCAATTCCCACCTATGAGAGAGAACATGCAATGTTTGGTTTTCTGTTCTTGCGATAGATTGCTGAGAATGATGGTTTCCAGCTGCATCCATGTCCCTACAAAGGACATGAACTCATCCTTTTTTATGGCTGCATTGTATTCCATGCTGTATAGGTGACATATTTTCTTAATCCAGTCTGTCACTGATGGACATTTGGGTTGATTCCAAGTCTTTGCTATTGTGAATAGTGCCGCAATAAACATATGTGTGCATGTGTCTTTATAGCAGCATGACTTGTAATCCTTTGGGTATATCCCCAGTAATGGGATGGCTGGATCAAATGGTATTTCTAGTTCTAGATCCTTGAGGAATCACCATACTGTTTTCCACAATGGTTGAACTAGTTTACAGTCCCACCAACAGTGTAAAAGTGTTCCTATTTCTCCACATCCTCTCCAGCACCTGTTGTTTCCTGATTTTTTAATGATTGCCATTCTAACTGGTGTGAGATGGTATCTCATTGTGGTTTTGATTTGCATTTCTCTGATGGCCAGTGATGATGAGCATTTTTTCATGTGTCTGTTGGCTGTATGAATGTCTTCTTTTGAGAAATGTCTGTTCATATCCTTTGACCGCTTTTTGATGGGGTTGTTTTTTTTTCTTGTAAATTTGTTTGAGTTCTTTATAGGTTCTGGATATTAGCCCTTTGTCAGATGAGTAGATTGCAAAAATTTTCTCCCATTCTGTAGGTTGCCTGTTCACTCTGATGGTAGTTTCTTTTGCTGTGCAAAGCTCTTTAGTTTAATGAGATCCCATTTGTCAATGTTGGCTTTTGTTGCCATTGCTTTTGGTGTTTTAGACATGAAGTCCTTGCCCATGCCTATGTCCTGAATGGTATTACCTAGGTTTTCTTCTAGGGTTTTTATGGTTTTAAGTCTGACATTTAAGTTTATAATCCCTCTTGAATTAATTTTCATATAAGGAATAAGGAAAGGATCCAGTTTCAGCTTTCTACTTATGGCTAGCCAATTTTCCCAGCACCATTTATTAAATAGGGAATCCTTTCCCCATTTCTTGTTTTTCTCAGGTTTGTCAAAGATCAGATGGCTGTAGATGTGTGGTATTATTTCTGAGGGCTCTGTTCTGTTCCATTGATCTATATCTCTGTTTTGGTACCAGTACCATGCTGTTTTGGTTACTGTAGCCTTGTAGTATAGTTTGAAGTCAGGTAGCGTGATGCCTCCAGCTTTGTTTTTTGACTTAGGATTGTCTTGGCAATGCTGGGTCTTTTTTGGTTCCATATGAACTTTAAAGCAGTTCTTTCCAATTCTGTGAAGAAAGTCAATGGTAACTTAATGGGGAGGGAATTGAATCAGGGACAGTTTGACTTCTTCTTTTCTTAACTGAATACACTTTATTTCTTTCTCTTGCCTGATTGCCCTGGCCAGAACTTCCACCACTATGTTGAATAGGAGGGGTGAGAGAGGACATACCTGTCTTGTGCCAGTTTTCAAAGGGAATGCTTCTAGTTTTTGCCCACTCAGTATGATATTGGCTGTGGGTTTGTCATAAATAGCTCTTACTATTTTGAGATACATTCCAATAATACCGAATTTATTGAGAGTTTTTAGCATGAAGGGCTGTTGAATTTTGTCAAAGGCCTTTTCTGCATCTATTCAGATAATCATGTGGTTTTTGTCTTTGGTTATGTTTATATGCTGGATTATGTTTATTGATTTGCATATGTTGAACCAGCCTTGCATCCCAGGGATGAAGCCCACTTGATCATGGTGGATAAGCTTTTTGATGTGCTGCTGAATTTGGTTTGCCAGTATTTTACTGAGGATTTTTGCATTGATGTTCTTCAGGGATATTGGTCTAAAATTCTCTTTTTTTGTTGTATCTCTGCCAGGCTTTGGTATCAGGATGATGTTGGCCTCATAAAATGAGTTAGGGAGGATTCCTTCTTTTTCTATTGATTGGAATAGTTTCAGAAGGAATGGTACCAGTTCCTCCTTGTACCTCTGGTAGAATTCGGCTGTGAATCCATCTGGTCCTGGAATGTTTTTGGTTGGTAGGCTATTAATTATTGCCTCAATTTCAGAGCCTGCTATTGGTCTATTCAGGGATTCAGCTTCTTCCTGGTTTAGTCTTGGGAGAGTGTAAGTGTCCAGGAAATTATCCATTTCTTCTAGGTTTTCTAGTTTATTTGCATAGAGGTGTTTATAGTATTCTCTGATGGTAGTTTGTATTTCAGTCGGTTCGGTGGTGATATCCCCTTTATCATTTTTTATTGCGTCTATTTGATTCTTCTCTCTTTTCTTCTTTATTAATCTTGCTAGCAGTCCATCAATTTTGTTGATCTTTTCAAAAAACCAGTTCCTGGATTCATTGATTTTTTCGAGGGTTTTTGTGTCTCTATCTCCTTCAGTTCTGCTCTGATCTTAGTTATTTCTTGCCTTCTGCTAGCTTTTGAATGTGTTTGCTCTTGCTTCTCTAGTTCTTTTAATTGTGATGTTAGGGTGTCAATTTTAGATCTTTCCAGCTTTCTCTTGTGGGCATTTAGTGCTGTCAATTTCCCTCTACACACTACTTTAAATGTGTCCCAGAGAATCTGGTATGTTGTATCTTTGTTCTCATTGGTTTCAAAGAACATCTTTGTTTCTGCCTTCATTTCGTTATGTACCCAGTAGTCATTCAGGAGCAGGTTGTTCAGTTTCCATGTAGTTGAGTGGTTTCGATTGAGTTTCTTAGTCCTGAGTTCTAGTTTGATTGAACTGTGGTCTGAAAGACAGTTTGTGATAATTTCTGTTCTTTTACATTTGCTGGGGAATGCTTTACTTCCAACTATGTGCTCAATTTTGGAATAAGTGCAATGTGGTGCTGAGAAGAATGTATATTCTGTTGATTTGGGGTGGAGAGTTGTGTAGATGTCTGTTAGGTCTGCTTGCTGCAGAGTTGAGTTCAATTCCTGGATATCCTTGTTAACTTTCTGTCTCATCGATCTGTCTAATGTTGACAGTGGGGTGTTAAAGTCTCCCATTATTATTGTATGGGCATCTAAGTCTCTTTGTAAGTCTCTAAGGACATGCTTTATGAATCTGGGTGCTCCTGTATTGGGTGCATATATATTTAGGATAGTTAGCTCTTCCTGATGAATTGATTCTTTTACCATTATGTAATGGCCTTCTTTGTCTCTTTTGATCTTTGATGGCTTAAGTCTGTTTTATCAGAGACTAGGATTGCAACCCCTGCCTTTCTTTGTTTTCCATTTGCTTGGTAGATCTTCCTCCATCCCTTTATTCTGAGCCTATGTGTGTCTCTGCATGTGAGATGCATCTCCCGAATACAGCAGACTGATGGGTCTTGACTCTTTATCCAATTTGCCAGTCTGTGTCTTTTAATTGGACCATTTAGTCCATTTACATTTAAGGTTAATATTGTTATGTGTGAACTTGTTCCTGTCATTATGATATTAGCTGGTTATTTTGCTCGTTAGTTGATGCAGTTTCTTCTTAGCATTGATGGTCTTTACATTTTGGCATGTTTTTGCAATGGCTGGTACCTGTTGTTCCTTTCCACGTTTAGTGCTTTCTTCAGGATCTCTTGTAGGGCAGGTCTGGTGGTGACAAAATCTCTTAGCATTTGCTTGTCTGTAAAGGATTTTATTTCTCCTTCACTTATGAAACTTAGTTTGGCTGGATATGAAATTCTGGGTTGAAAATTCTTTTCTTTTAGAATGTTTAATGTTGGCCACCACTCTCTTCTGGCTTGTAGAGTTTCTGCCAAGAGATCTGCTGTTAGTCTGATGGGCTTCCCTTTGTGGGTAACCTGACCTTTCTCTCTGGCTGCCCTTAACATTTTTTCCTTCATTTCAACTTTGGTGAATCTGACAATTAAGTGTCTTGGAGTTGCTTTTCTCGAGAAGTATCTTTGTGACATTCTCTGTATTTCCTGAATTTGAATGTTGTCCTGCCTTAGTAGGTTGGTGAAGTTCTCCTGGATGATATCATGCAGAGTGTTTTCCAGCTTGGTTCCATTTTCCCTGTCACTTTCAGGCACGGCAGTGAGACATAGATTTGTTCTTTTCACATAATCCCATATTTCTTTGGATGCTTTGTTCATTTCTTTTTACTCTTTTTTCTCTACACTTCTCGCTTCATTTCATTCATTTGATCTTCAATCACTGATACTCTTTCTTCCAGTTGATCGAGTTGGTTACTGAAGCTTGTGCATTTGTCACGTAGTTCTTGTGTTATGGTTTTCATCTCTATCAGTTCTTTTAAGGACTTCTCTACATTGGTTATTCTAGTTTGCCATTCGTCATATCCTTTTTCAAGGTTTTTAGTTTCTTTATTCTGGTTACGTAGTTCCTCCTTTAGCTCTGGGAAGCTTGATTGACTGACGCTTTCTTCTCTCAACTCGTCAAAGTCATTCTCTGTCCAGCTTTGTTCCATTGCTGGCGATGAGCTGCGTTCCTTTGGAGGGGGAGATGTACTCCGATTTTTTGAATTTCCAGCTTTTCTATACTGCTTTTTCCCCATCTTTGTGGTTTTATCTGCCTTTGGTCTTTGATGATGGTGACATACTGATGGGGTTTTGGTGTGGGTGTCCTTTCTATTTGTTAGTTTTCCTTCCATCAGTCAGGACCCTCAGCTGCAGGCCTGTTGGAGTTTGCTTGAGGTCCACGCCAGACCCTTTTTGCCTGGGTATCAGCAGCGGAGGCTGCAGAAGATAGAATATTGCTGAACAGCGAGTGTTGCTGTCTGATTCTCACTCTGGAAGCTTCCTCTCAGGGGTGTACATAGCCATGTGAGGTGTGAGGTGTCGGTCTGCACCTAGTGGGAGATGTCTCCCAGTTAGGCTACTCAGGGGTCAGAGACCCACTTGAGCAGGCAGTCTGCCCATTCTCAGATCTCAATCTCTGTGCTGGGAGATCCCCTGCTCTCTTCAAAGCTGTCAGACAGGGACATTTACCTCTGCTGAGGTTTCTGCTGCTTTTTGTTTGGCTATGCCCTGTCCCCAGAGGAGGAGTGTACAGAGGCCGGCAGGCCTCCTTGAGCTGTGGTGGGCTCCACCCAATTTGAGCTTCCAGGCAGCTTTGCTTACCTACTTAAGCCTCAGCAATGGTGGGTGCCCCTCCCCTAGCCTTGCTGCCACCTTGCAATTAGATCTCAGACTGCTGTGCTAGAAATGAGGGGGGCTCCGTGGGCATGGGACCCCCCAGGCCAGGCGTGGGATATAATCTCCTGGTGTGCCTTTTGCTAAGACCCTTGGTAAAGCGCAGTATTAGGGTGGGAGTTACCCAATTTTCCAGGTGTTGTATGTCTCGATTTCCTTTGGCTAGGAAAAGGGATTCCCTTCCCCCCTTGCAATTCCCAGGTGAGGCGATGCCTCACCCTGCTTCAGCTCTCGCTGGTCAGGCTGTACCTGTGGACTAGCACCAACTGTCCAACATGCTCCAGTGAGACGAACCCGGTACCTCAGTTGAAAAATGCAGAAATCACCCACCCTCTATGTCACTCACGGTGGGAGCTGGAGGCTGGAGCTGTTCCTATTCGGCCATCTTGCGTGCACCCCCCTGCCCCCAATATTTCACCGTAGGTTCTTTCTGTTTTCCCTAAATGTTGGCCAGTCTGCGAAATAAAGGGAAAGAGTACAAAGAGAGGAATTTTACACCTGGGCTGCCGGGGGTGACATCACATATCGGTAGGTCCGTGATGCCCACCTGGGCTGCAAAACTAGCAGGTTTTTTATTAAGAACTTTAAAAGTGGAGGGGGTGCACAAACAGGGAGTAGGTCACAAAGATCACACGCTTCAAAGGCCAAAAAGGAGAACAAAGATCACATGCTTCTGAGGCCAATAAAGATCACAAGGCAAAGGGCAAAGCAAAGATCACGAGGCAAAGGACAAAATCAAAAACTCCTGATAATGGTCTATGTTCAAGTGTGCACATATTGTCTTGATAAACAACAGAAAACAGGGTTCGAGAGAAGAGAACCGACCTGACCTCAAATTTACCAGGGAGCAGTTTTCTCCCCACCCTAATAAGCCTGAGGGTACTGCAGGAGACCAGGGCGTATTTCTGTCCTTATCTGAACCACATAAAACAGACACTCCCAGAGCGGCTGTTTATAGATCTCCCCCCAGGAATGCAATTCTTTTCCTAGGGCCTTAATATTCCTTGCTAGGAAAAGAATTTAGCAATATTTCTCCTACTCGCCTGTCTGTTTATAGGCTCTCTGCAAGAAGAAAATTATGGCTCTTTTTGTCTGACCCTGCAGGCAGTCAGACCTTATGGTTGTCTTCCCTTTTTCCCTAAAAATTGCTGTTATTCTGTTCTTTTTCAAGGTGCACTGATTTCATATTGTTCAAACACACATGTTTTACAATCAATTTGTACAGTTAACACAATCATCACAGTGGACCTGAGGTGACGTACATCCTCAGCTTATGAAGATAACAGGATTAAGAGATTAAAGTAAGACAGGCATAAGAAATTATAAGAGTATTATCAGGGAGGTGATAAATGTCCATAAAGTCTTCACAATTTATGTTCCTCTGCTGTGGCTCCAGCCAGTCCCTCCATTCAGCGTCCCTGACTTCCTGCAACCGAGAGAACCATATATAACCTCTTGCAATGCCAGACCAAAAACCATATTGTCATAGAATAGCAGAATTCACTAAAATAAGGGTGCAAGCCTTTCATCAGCAGTCAGTAGCTTAGAACCAATCCACTCCCACTACTGGGGTGGTCATAGCCTTCTGACAGTGGTCCAGTCGCATTCTTTTCATACATGAAAGCTAACATGTTACCAAGAAGAAACAAACCAAAATCTAGATATTAAGAATTTTGACAGAAACTTGGGGGGCACAAAAGCAGCAATATAAATAACTTCTTTTGTGATTGTTGACCTACTTTTGTGTCTCACTGGGAGCTTTCAAAAATAATTTGCAAGTAGACTTTTAGCATACCTTTCACTTCAAACTGTATATATTTGTTTTCTTTGCCACATTATATAATTATATTTCAAGACTTCATTAGTCCTGACAGAGCCTTCTTGGGTATTTACCTTGCATAATCTTCCATGTAAGGTTGTAATAATATATTCTTCATGTTACTCTGCCTGTATTCATGAAAGTTCATAAATAGTTTTTTTTTCAGAAACTAAATATCACTGGTTCACTTCATGAAGCTTATTCAAAATGTAGGTTTGCATAAAGGGAAACTAATCATTCTTGCTATCAAGACTTGCAGCATATAGCTGAAAAGTTACACAAAATCTCATTTTGTTGGTTCACCTTATTGAATTTATACCTTTTCTTTTTATCTGCCACAATTGCAAATACTCACTTAATAAACTTAGAATTTTTCTCTCTCAAATAATAGCTTCCTGACTACATTTTATATCTAGTGAAACTGAATAAAACTATAAAATACTGTGAGACTTTAGGGAGTTATTTTTCCCATAAATGGAAAATAAATTGAGCACAATTTAAACTTATTTTCTAATATTTCTTTATTCTTTCCTTCCTCCATCCCTTCCTTCCTCCTTTCCCACTCCCCACTCCCTCCCTGCTCCTCTCTGCTCTCCTCTGCTCTCCTTCACTCCCTCCTTCCCTTATGCTAATTTCAAAAGCTAGCACAGAAAACATGACTACATGTACTCAAAACATGTTGCCAAATTCAGTCAGTTGAATCTTATTTGGGATTGGTCTTATTTAGAGCATTGTCGCAAATTGCCTGACATCAGCTGACACAGTCAAGCAAAAACGTGCTTGCTGAAGTCAACCAACTGGAGCACACTCAGCGTAAAGTACTTAGATAATAAATGAAATTGGCTAAATTTATGAAGAATTAACACATGGAGGGGGTTTGTCTAGTCTGAAGAAAAGATTGAAGGAGAGAGAAGTAGGAACCCAACAGTTATCTTTATATTTTAAGAGCTGTCATATTGAAGAGGGATTAAACTCAGTCTAAAAGATCACAAAAAATAGAGATAGGATGAATGATAAGAAGCTACAGAATAAAGAGTTCAATTGAATGTAAGAACAGTCTTTGTTATAGTCATTGAAAAAATAGTAATATGTTTCCTATTTATGAAAAAAGGATTTCTTCAATCTCAGAGCATTCCTCAGTTTTTCTCAGTTAATTTTGCTAACAAAATAAATTTTTTTTCAGGAAATAATTATTTGAGAGCTAGATATTGAAAGTTCATTAAGTGACATCTTTAAAATACTATAAAACAAAATAGCAGTTAAACCAAACTTTTTTACTCAGTAAAAATATTGTCCAAAATGGGGGCAAATTATACTTCAGTAACATTATTTTTAAAAGGAGGGGAAATTAAGATATTTTCAGACAAGCAGAATATGAAGGAATTTGGTACTTTCAGATATATACTAAAATAAAGATGAATGACAGTTCTTCAGGCAGTCAGTAAATAAATATTATCAGGTGGAAGGATGGAAATGCGAAAAAAATGAGCAAAAGAAAGGATAAATATGTGTGGAAATATAAACAGATATTGTTTTATAATAATGCTTATGAAGTTTGAAATATGTAGAAAAAATTTATAGCAGCAAATGACATGAGGAAAATTAGAAGGGTTAAAGTATTTAAAATCTTTATAATCTTTGGGAGGTTGTAAACATACTAATTTATAATACACTATGTATAGGTCAAGAGTTCATGCTATAGTCTCTAGGGTAATCATTTAAAAATACTAAGTAAATGAATAACTACCAAGTTAAATGTTGAAGGAAATGTAATAATACTACACATAAAAAGTACTAATTTAACCCAAAAAAAGAAGAACAGAGGAATATAGGAATAACAAAAAAGATAGGAAAAGTAAATGGTTGATATAAACCCAAATGTATCAGTGATTACAGTAACGGTAAGTGGACTAAATACTCCAATTTAATAATAAAGATTTTCATATTAGATTTTAAAAATTGAGTACTGCTTACAAGAGACACAACTTAAATAGGAGGAGACAGAAAGATTTAAAGTAAAGGTCCAGAAAAAATATATCATGCAAACACTAACCAAAGGAAGACTGGTATAGTTATACTAATATCAGACAAAATCAACTCTAAGGTAAGATGTAGTCATACTAAAGATAAAGGGACATTTCTTGATGATGGAAAAAAAGAGGCCGACCTATCAGGAAGAACAAAGAATCCTGAATTTTAATTCACCTCATAACATAGCTAAACATGTGTAAAGCAAAAATTTATGGAACAAAAAACACAATTATACTTTAAAACTTTGACATACTTCTCTTAGTAACTGATAAAACAGAAAATAATTATATAGACCACTGAGTGAACAAATATCAACTTGAACTAATTTGACACATACAGGAAATTACACTGAACAACTACAGAATACATCCCTTTTTTAAAAAAATGCACATGAATATTTATCAAAGTAGATCTTATACTGGGTGATAAGGTAAAATTCAATGAATTTCAAAGGGCTAAAATCATAAACTTCTTTAACACAATATAATTAAGCTAGAAAACCAAATGTTTGGAAATTAAGCAAAACATTTTAAAATAAAATACCATTTAAAGAAAAAATTCATACGAGAAATGAGAAAACTTTAAAAACTGAATTTAAAATTAAAATATGAATCTTCTCCTATCGATAAGAAAAGGAGAGAAAAGTAAATTCTAATCAGGTCAAAGATTTGAAAAGATACTTTATGAAACAGGGCTTCAAATGTCTAATAAGCATATGAAAAGGTGTTCAATACTGTTAATTGGGAAAATGCAAATTAAGGCCACAGTAAACCACTATATACACACCAGAATCGATAAAATTTAAAAGACTGGTAACACCAAGTACAGTTGACCTTTGAATGACGCAGGTTTGAACTGTGTGAGTCCACTTGTATGTGGGTTTGTTTCAACCAAAGGTGGATCAAAAATACAGTATTCATGGGATATGAACACTTAAATACTAAAGCCAACTTTTCATATACACTGGTTCTGCAGAGCCAACTGCAAGATTTGAGTCTATGCAGATTTTGGTGTATGCAAGGGGTCCTGGAAACAATCCCCCATGTATAATGAGGGACAACTATACTGGCAATGTTAAACAGCTAGAACTCTCATATACTGCTAGTGGAAATGAAAATTGGCATCACTGTTTTGGAAAAACTTTCAAAAATTTTGAATGTCACTTGTGTGTATATCCCATGACCCAGAAGTTTTACTCCTAGCCAAGAGAAATAGGCCTATACATGCACCAAAAGTCAGAATCAGAAATGCCTATAGAATCTTTGTTCATAACAGCCATAACTTGGTTCAGCAAATAATAAATAAATTAAAGTATATTAATCCAATCAAATTCTACACAGCAATGAAAAAGAATAAATTACATACAACTGCATAGGTCAGTCTCACAGGCATAAAATATATTTAAAAAGCAAGACACAAATTAGTGCATTTTGTGTGATTGTATTTACATGAAGTTTGAAACAGATAATCTTTGGTGACGGAAGTCAGAACAGTAGTTACCTTGGGGGAATACTGATAGGAAAGGAGCACAATGGAGCCCTATGGAATGCTGGTAATATTCTACATTGCCTTCTGGGTGGTAATTACATGTATTGATATCTATACCTATTTATCCATCCACCTATCGGTCTGTGAGCTGTACACTTAAGATTTGAACACTTTTATGAATAAAAGTGTTTTTTTGTGAGAAAAAAAAAAGCTTTAAAAGATCTCACCAACACTCAATAAAAGGAAGGGAGAGAAGTGCAGACAAAGCGATGGAAAGACAGAAAATAAATGAGAATTTTTGTCTGGATATATATATTCACATTGCTAGAATAAATTTTTTTTAATGGAAAATGGAATTCAGCAGACTTACTGATAGAAACAGAATGGAAAAATGCCTTTGAGTTAACAGGGAATTTGGAAATTTTAGTTATGAACAGAATCAAGCCTCACATTTTAGAGTGATATAATTGAAAACACATTATATTCATATTATGGGGAAACAATATCCTTCTGTGTTATTTGTAGACTTCAATGTATGATAATCTTTGCTTCTTTTCTAATAAACTCTTTGTGTTTTAAGGAAGTGATATGAATTCTCCCGGCCCGCGGGATAGTCGAAGCAGGCCCTGGAAGAGGGGGTGGGAATTTGGGGAACAAGAGATACGAGAAATGGAGACAAGACAGTGCTCTGATCAAGTCTCCTTTAATGGCGGTAATGCAGTGCCTTATATACACTTGGAGGGAAAGGGGTTGGGCCAGAGGCGGAGATGATCTCATCGCAGAGGGCGTGACCAAGTAGGTATTGGTTTCTCTGGTCGAACGTCATGTTGCACCTGCGCTGTCAGGTAGTAATTTTCACGGGCGCGGGAAAAATGGGTGAAGAAGAAGCAGGAAGAGCGCCATCTTTTATGAGGTATTAATACAGGGAAAAAAGGCAAAGATAGGGAGAAGGTGTGGGGTGGAAACGAACATAGCTCAGGCGTCTTCAATCGTCAGCTACTACTCGCTATGGCCGGGGCGTGCAGCTCCGGACAATGAATAACTTTTTTCCCAATCTGGGCCTATATCACCCTGTCTCTCCATTTTGACCTTTCTCTTTCCCCAATAACCTTTCAGCTTTGTATTGATAAACCAGATTCTCTCATCTAACATCTTGAGCTGTGAGAGTGATAAAAATCTTTTCTAAACCATATGCAGAGGTTTCTTTACTCTTTATGTTGAATGCCCTGGAATTATCAGCAAGAGTGTAAAAGTCTGCAGTGCTTTTGAAGTAAGTCATAGAAGTTAACAATGTGTCAACTGTGTTATACTAGAATATTGAAATGGCAGTAAAAGAGGATGAGATTGACACCTTTTTATTTTTACTACCTTCGGGGTCTAAAATGTTCTTTGTTAGTATTATTATATAGGAGAGGCAGAATGCCTGATGAAGCAAAACAAGAAATTGCCCCTGATAAAAATAAGCAGTTGTTTTCTAGTTTATTGAAAGTGAAAGAAAAGAATCTGAAAGGCTCAAAGTCTCTCACATTCTTCAGATGTCAGAGAAAACAATTCCTCATTAGATTTCTGATGTTATAATATTCAAAAACAGCAAACTAACTCTTTGCAAATGAAGGTTTCTTAGGTCAAATGTGGTCCTGGGTACAAATGAAACTATGAGTTTCTGTATTTGATTTTTATCCACAGATTTGATTTAAAAAAAATATTGAGAAGCTCCCAAATTGCTTGTGGGTTCTAAAGGGAAAGCTTTGCCAAATAAAGTCACTAACATGCAGGAAAAGAGTTCCTCACCAGACGGACTAGGCAAAAACAACCCCTGCCGTAATTCCCAAACCTAGAATGGGTTATCTCATTGGCCCTGGAAGAAATGCCTAATTATCCTTTGGAGTAGTCTAATCCTATTTTCAAGGTAAGGATTTAAACACCAGTGTTTATAAATGAGTGTGCCCAGCTGAGGTGAGCCATCAGCTGAAAAGGGCTTGAGTAAAAATCTGGCTTAAAACGTTGTCTAGAAACAATTAATAGAAACCTGGATACTAAGAGTTTTGGACTAAATTCTATACAAGATGAAGCTGCTTCTCAAGCCAGAAGAGACAGAAAAGATATATGACTCTTTGGAAAGTATCTTATCTTTCTATAATCTGTGCTGATCTACAGTAGTGGTGACTTGTGATTTTACTTTACCAGATATACTAATTACTGCCCTAGGTAATAATACCAGATAAGATTTTAGGACTCCAAACAAAATTTATGTAACATTTATTAAAAGTCCAATAATTAGGAAATTAGCAAGTTAGGGATTAACTATAGAATTTTCCATGGTCTGTTGCTACCAGTGTTTCTCAACTGAACATTTGCAATTATCTAACACATGCTAACTCTGTCAATATTTTACCTTTTATTTTTGGTTGGTCACCTTAGGAAAATAGAGCATGTTCTTAATCAAACCAGGGTTCCAGGTTTGGGTTTCCTACTATAGTAACCTTGGCTCTGTCTCATGACCAGAGATCACACCCTAGCCACATATAAAGGCCATAAGGGGAACTGAAAGACTATGTGTCTACTTTATGTATCCTCATTCATCAACAAATGACCATGTACTTGCCATAATCATTGCATGTTAATTGAAAAAAAAAAAAACAAAAAAGTAGAGGAGGAGCTGAAAAACTATATTCTGGTTATGATGGACCAATAGGGTTACATTAATACACTATATTTAATACATTTATTTAACATTTGGAGAGGTGCAGGGCAAAGGGGGTTAGCATCTATTCCATGCCTTAGCATGTGACTTCCACAACCTATGGTCTTAACTTCTGTTGCTAACTTAGTTATCACTATTCAAAATATATGAAAGAGAACTTGTTTGCTGATACCTCAGGGATCATAAGATTGTGGATTCTGACTAGTAATTCTCAATATGAAATAAAATTAATAGAGGACAAAATGGAGTAAAATTAACGGAGGCAAAATCTTAGTTGAGTATCCTGTTGTGTTACAAAGCTCATTGGACCATGGTCTGGAAGCCTGTATACTATTCTTGATGGGTATTAATTTTCATTGTTTCTCAAATTTATTTTTAAAGCCATGATGCCCTTTGAACAAGATAGCCTATGGAGCTCCTCTGTGGTCCCTAAGCAACCTCTACAAAACTTTAGGGATTTAATGAATATGGTTTGAAAAGAACCAAACTACTGGAAAGAAGCTAAATGGCCATCCATAGGAACATTGATAGATGATGATCTCTTCATAGGAGGAAGAACTTTAAGAATTAACTAGATCTACGTATGTAACATGAGTATGTTTTAAGCATGACATTTAATGAAAAAGTAAGTTACAATGGATACACATTGCAGGATACTACATTAGACAACTCTTACATTAGACAACTCTTCAGGTCTTCTTGGCCTCACAAGACTCTGGGGACTCTTGGTCTCTCTCTCTCTCTCTCTCTCTCTCTCTCTCTCTCTCTCTCTTCTTTCTTTCTTTTTTAACACGGTGTTTCACTCTTGTCGCCCAGGCTGGAGTGCAATGGCATGATCTCAGCTCACTGCAACCTCTGCCTACTGGGTTCAAGTGATTCTCCTGCCTCTGCCTCCCAAGTAGCTGGGATTACAGGCACATGCCACCATACCTGGCTAATTTTGTATTTTTAATAGAGATGGTGTTTCACCATGTTGGTCAGGCTGGTCTCAAACTCCTGACCTCAGGTGATCTGCCTGCCTTGGCCTCCCAAATTGCTGAGATTACAGGCATAAGCCACCATGACGGGCCCATTTTTTTTTTTTTTTGAGACAGAGTCTTACTCTGGCTGGAGTTTAGTGGTGTGATCTCAGCTCACTGCAACCTCCCCCTCCTGGGTTCAAGCGATTCTCCTGCCTCAGCCTCCCGAGTAGCTGGGATTACAGACACCTGCAACCACACCCGCCTTTGTGTGTGTGTGTGTGTGTGTGTGTGTGTGTGTGTATTTTTAGTAGAGATGGGGTTTCATCATGTTGGCCAGGCTGGTCTCGAACTCCTGACCTCAAGTGATACACCTTCCTCGACCTCCCAATGTGCTGAGATTACAGATGTGAGCCACAGCGCCCAACCCAGGCACTTATTCTGCCCAAGCCAATTTTGTAGGGACTAGGGTACAACCTTGCTTCATGTCTGTTCTGTGTGACTTGTATGTCCTGCACTGAGGCCTCTCTATTGCCATTGAGGCATAAGAGGCCATTGGACTGGCTCAGCACCCTTGTCTACACAACTCAGAAGTGTGAGGGATGTAATGCTCCATGGGGAGACTGAGCAACAGAGACTATTACTGGCAGATCATTTCTTCTCCTCCTCTTCCCCAATATTTACTTTATTCAGTTATAGTAGTAAATACAGTCTCGAAGCAAATGGTCCCTAGAAATCAAGCAATCAATTGTGCTTGATACCAAGCAATGGCCAACTCACGATCATACTTTCCTATTAACACTTTTTTCCTCTAATTCACCTTTTCTTTCCCCTTACTTCTACAACACTGGGATTACACTACCAAATAGTAGTAGCAACACATAAGATTTTGCCTCAGGCTGTGCCTTTTTAAATGTCCCCTCTAATAAATCTCATGTTGAATTATTATCCCCAATGTTAGAGGTGGGGCCTGGTGGGAGGTGATCAGGTCATAGGGGCAGATCCTATATCACTTGGTGCTGTCCTTGTGATACTGAGTGAAATATTGTGAGATATGGTTATTTAAAAGTGTGTGGCCCCTCCCCTCCACTCTCTTGCTCCTGCTTTTGCCATGTGACATGCCTGCTTCTTTCTGCTTGGCCTTCCACCATGAGTAAAAGCTCCCAAAGGCCTCCCTAGATGCCAAGCAGATGCCAGTGCCATGCTTGTACACCCTGCAGAACCAGGAGCCAATTAAAGCTCTTTTCTTTAAAAATTACCCAGTCTTAGGTATTCCTTTATAGCAATGTAAGAATGGCCTAACACACTAGATTAAGACAGAGTCCATTTACATACACTTTAAAAACACTAAAAAGGGAGGTATTAAAGATGCTGATTAGATACAGCTGGGAGGTGCCTTTTCTGTGAAAAAAACCAAAATATTGAGTAAACCTGTACACTCTGAACAGATCTTTTGAGACAAAACACTGAAATTCAATAGAGAGGTGACAGAAGACACCCTGGTTGAAGAGGGATGAAGTAGGGCTGCCTGCTTGGTATTATGAGATACCAGGACTGGCCCCCAGACTGGTGCCAGTTCCAAGGAAGGGTTGAGGGAAGAAACCCTAGGACACCATATTCCCACTGTGGATCTCTGAGATCCTCACTACAGGAATTCCCTCAGATTCCTGCAGACCTTTGGACTGGCAGAGGGAACTGCCTGGAGATAATACAGACACATTGCTTGAACCCTAGTAGAGCCCAAAAGTCTTCAGTGTGCTAGGCAGTGACAGCAAAAGCTGACTCTGAGCTTCCCCTCCCCCACCCGCACCCTAGAGCTTTGCATCCTGCCCTAAGTTGCTACAGGTCCTGTTGTCTGCCAGGCTTGGAGAGAACAGGGCCAGGGAATGCTCACATGCCCAAGACAGGTCCCACTGCCATTGCCATGGGGCTGAGGTACAGCCAAAGCATGAAATCCCACACCTGCTGAACCCGCCTAAGACTGCCGGTCTGGCCATTCCCACAGGGGAGGGGCCCACAACATAGCCTCCACTGTCCCGCCTAGGTGGTTTGTTGATGGCCTGGGTGCAGTTCACCCCCGTCACAGGTGGTCCTTGACCTTGAGGGGCCAGTGAACAAATCCTCTGGCCTTGTCCCAGTTTCCCAGGACTTGAGCATACTACCCAGGTGGATGAAAATGAGATTCGTGGTCTGATCTCTAGCAGAGGAAGAGCCCTCACTGTCAGAATAAGAGAAGAACACAGCTCGGGTTCATGTAATGGCATGGGAACACCCTTCAGGAGACCAGGTGTGGCCTGATAGCCATGGTTTCTGCCTCAGGGAGTATCATGAATGCCTGGAATGGTTTGGCAATCTGGGTACAGATTGCTTGGGACTAGACTAGTTAGTTGGGCCTGCTGCCAGCGTTGAATGCTGGAGGGAGACCTCCCAAGTCAAGGGTGCAGCAGCTGGGTGGGGTACCATGGCTGCCTGCTGGGCTGATAATCCCTGGCATCCTTCTTACCCTGAGCATACTCTGTGGCACAGGAGAGGCGCCGCCACCCCTCACTGGAGGGTTGTCCCAGTAGCCTGAGAGCAGCCCCTAGACCCCTGCGAAAGTAAGTATTTACAACTTCCTTGGAGAGCCTGGCTGTGGGCTTGCCCAACCCAGCCCTGCCCAGCTTTGCCCCCTCCAGCCACCTTGATGGCAGAGTGTGGAGCAGGACCCCTGAGAGCCCCATACCCTGCCCATTTCCAGAAACACCCTAGTACTTCCCCCATCAACAAAGGCCAAGTAAAATGTTCAATGCCATCAACGCAATTGCTCTCCTCGGCAATCGCCATCTACTGGCTGGGACACCAAACTGCATGACCCATCACAACTGCTAATATCACCACGGTACAGTGCTCAGCTGGCTCTTGCCCGCTATCGCCACCTACTGGCCACTAGGGTGAACTGCGTAATCTTATGTAATTGCTGCTGAAAACAACACACAGTGCTGGGAAATGAGATAAGCTTCCCAAGGACTCCACCTCTCCATCTCTGTGAGTGTGGCACAGCACACCACTACAACAACCTACAAACAACTAGCATCTTAGAAAACCACTACAGTAAGGCTATCTATAATCAAGGAATTAATACAGAGTGTTGGTGCCCTAAAAGCATAAAGAAGCAAAGCCGAAGAACTCTACCCAGCATACATAACAGTAACACACTCAAGCGGGGAAGAAAAAAAATCCCACCGAAATGAAAATAAGTTTAAAAATAGAAAGTGACAGCTTCTACACATGAAAAGGGACCAGTACAAGAACTCCAGTAACATGAAAAAACATAACATTTTGACATCCCTAAAGGACCACACTAGCTATCTAGCAACGGATCCTAACCAAAATGAAAACTTGGAAATGCCAGATAAAGAATTCAAAGTATCAATTTTAAGGAAGCTCAGTGAGATACAAGTGAAAGTGAAGAACCAACACAAAGAAATCAGAAAAATAATTGAGGAGATAAAAGTTCGATACATATATTTAAAGAAAACAGAACTTCTGAAAATGAAAAACTCACTGAAGAAATTTTAAAAAACAGTTGGAGGCTCTAACAATAGACTAAACCAAGCAGAAGAAAGAATTTCAGGCTTCAAGCCAAGTCTTTTGAATTAACCCAGTCAAAAAAAAAAAAAAAAGGAAAAAGAATTTTTAAAAATGAACAAAGCCTTCGAGAAAAGTATGATTATGTAAAGTGACGAAACCTACAACTTATAGGCATTCCTGAGGGAGAAGGAGAAAATAATAAGAAGTTTGGAAAACATATTTTAGGGAATAATTCAGGAAAAGTTCCCTGATCTTCTTAGAGATGCAAACACTCAGATTTAAGAAATTCATAGAACACCTGAGAGGCACTACACAAGAGAAACATTGCCAAGGCATATATAGTCAACAGACTATCCAACATCAATGTGAAAGAACAAATCTTAAAAGCAGCTGGAGAGAAACATCAAATCACCTATAAAGGAAATCCCATCAGACTAACGGTGGACTTATCAGCAGAAACCTTATAAGCCAGAAGCGATCAGGGGCCTATTATTAGCCTCCTTAAATGAAAAATATGCCAGCTAAGAATTTTTAAATCCTGCCAAACTAAGTTTCATAAATGAAGGATAAAGTATTTTCCAGACAAGCAAATGCTAAGGGAATTTGTCACCACTAGATTGGTCCTACAAGAAATGCTCAAAGGTGTGATAAACATGGAAACAAAAGGATGATACTTACCATCATAAAAGCACATGTAAGTAGAAAGCTCACAGATCGTATAAAGCAGTTATTCAATTTAGACTTAAGGTAACTAGGAAACAAAACCATGACAGGAACAAAACTTCACATGTCAATATTAACTTTGAATATAAATGGCCTAAATACACCAATTAAAAGATATAGATGGGCAAGTTGGATTAAAAAAAAAAAAAAAAAAAACAAGATCCAGCCACCTGCTACCTATAAGAGACCCACCAAATGTCTAAAGACACCTACATGCTCAAAGTAAAGGGATGGAAAAATATATATATTATGCAAACGGAAAACAAACAAGAGAAGGAGTAGCCACTCTTATATCTAATTAAAACACACTATAACAATAGTTTAAAAAAAAACACAAAGAAGGGCATTAAATAATGATAATGAGTTCAATACAGCAAGAAGACATAAGTACCTTAAAAATATGTACACCCAACACTAGAGTATCGAGACTTATAAAACCAATACTACTAGATCAAAGAAAAGACACTGATAACAATACAATAATAGTGAGAGACTTGAACGTTCCAGTGACAACACTAGACAAGTCATCGAAGTAGCTGGTTTTCTGCCTTGATGACCTGTCTAGCATTGTCAGGAAAGTCAACAAAGAAACTGGACTTAAACTGGATTCTTGAACAAATGGACCTAACAGGCATTTACAGAACATTCTACCCAACGACTGCAGGATATACATTTTTTTCACCTGTGCATGGAACACTCTTGAAAATTGACCATATGCTTGGCCATAAAGTAAGTCTCAATAAATCAAAACAATTGCAACCATATCAAGTATCTTCTTGGACAACAGTAGAATAAAATTAGAAATTATTACCAAGCGTAACTCTTAAAGCTACACAAGTACATGGAAACTAAATAATTTGCTCCTGAATAACTTTTGGGTAAACAACAAATTAAGGGAGAAATAAAAAATTGGGGGAAATAAATAAAAATCGAAACAAAACATACCAAATCTCTGGAATACAACAAAAACAGTGCTAAGAGGAAAGTTTATAGCATTAAATACTTACGTCAAAAAGGTAGAAAGATCTCAAGAACCTAATGTCACACCTCAAGGAACTAGAAAAGCAGGAACAAACCAAACCCAAAGCTAGCAGAAGAAAATAAATAACAAAGATCAGAGCAGAACTAAGTGAGATTGAGATCAATTAAATGATATAAGGAATCAACAAAATTAAAAGTTGTTTTTTTTAAAAGAACAAACAAAATTGATCCACCACTAGCTAGTTTAACCAAGAAACAGAGAAGATTCAAATAAGCACAATCAGAAATGATAAAGGTGACATTTAATGTTAAAGGTGTACTTCTGATATCACAGAACTGCAAGGAATCATCAGATATTACTATGAATATCTCTATGTACACAAACTAGAAAACCTAGAGGAAGTGGATAAATTCCTGAAAAAGACAACCCTCCAAGAATGAACCAGTGAGAAATAAAAATCCTAAACATACCAAAAGAAAAGCCCAGAACCAGACAGATTCACAGCCAAATTCTACTAAATGTACAACTAAGAGTCGGTACCATCTCTACTGAAACTATTCCAAAAAAATCTAGGAGGGAATCCTTCCCAACTCATTCTATGAGGCCAGCATCATTCTGATACCAAAACCTGGCAGACACACACACAAAAAAACTTCAGGCCAATATACTTGATGAATATCAAAGCAAAACTCCTTAATGAAATACCAGCAAACCAAATCCAGCAACACATCAAAAAAGCTAATCCACCATGATCAACTAGCCTTTATCCCTGGAATGCAATGTTGGTTCAACATATGAAATCAATAAATGTGATTCATCACATAAACAGAACTAAAGACAAAAATCACATGATTATCTCAATAGATGCAAAAAAGTCTTTCAATACAATTCAACATTCTTTCACGTTAAAAACTCTCAATAAACTAGGTATTGAAGGAACATACCTTAATATAAGAGCAACCTATGACAAACCCATAGCCAACAAACATCCTAGTGAATGGGCAAAAACTGGAAACATTTCCCTTGAAAATCAGCATAAGGCAAGGATGCCCTCTCTCACCACTCCTATTCAGCATAATATTGACATTCCTGGCCAGAGGAATAAGGCAGCAGAAGGAAACAAAGAGCACACAAATAGGAAGAGAGGAAGCCAAACTATCCCTTTTTGCAGATAACATGATTCTGTATCTAGAAAAATAGTCTCAGCCCAAAAACTGCTTTAACTGATATAACTTCAGCAGTTTCGAGATACAAAATCAAAGTACAAAAATCACTAGCATTCCTATACACCAACAACAGCAAAACTGAAGATGACCATTATCAATCTTTTGAAAACAAATGAGCAACAAATATTTTCTGGCAGTGTACTTAGCTCCATCAGAGGAGTGATGGGTGAAATAAAAATGTGATGTTCTGGCCACTACCCTGATAGAAATCTTTAAAATCCTGTTAGAAAATCATTTCCAATGTCTGAAGCAAACCTGCAAACATTACAAGAATTAATTGTTGAACTGCTTGAGATGTACTAGATATGTTGTTCAAATTTAGGTGTATTTCGTGGCACATTTCTGACATGGGTATTTCCAAATTTTCAAAATACACAGAGAGAAAGATATTAACTCTCTGAAAATGTCTTTTTGTTCATGATTTCCTAGAAAAAATCCTTTCTTGTCATTGCTTTTGAAAAACATAATCTAGGCCCCAATTTGTGTCATCGCGGTCATCAAACTTTAATGCAGTGTCAGTGTTTGATGTGAAGATTAGATTGTCCTGAATTTGGCCAGTCTGGGCCATATATGGGAGGCATTGTAATTTGATTCTGTTTACTTAAGAAGTATATCTTTTAAAATCATTTGAGTGCAACACTATATTGAAATAACCATTAGTGTTCTCTCTTGCATCACAGTTGATGTATCCCATCATATAAGGATGTTTTCAGACCTATAAGCCCTCATATTAGTAGTAAATCTTTGCTCATATTTGAACTCTGGATTGACACACTGTTCTCTCGTTTCCTTTCGAATTGTTCCACTGCTCAGGGTTCTTTGTGGCAAGTAAGCACCACTGTGAAGAACTAACAAGTACTAATCAACTCAGGCTTAAAGATGCAACTTGATTAAGGACCAGTGAGATTTGTGTATCTGTGTCTTTGGAGTCTACCAGTTTACCAAGCTGTACTGGACCGGGAGTCAGCTTTGGATTTCCATTGAACTAGCTGTGTGACTTTGGGAAAATTACTCGCTGGATCTATTTGGGAAAATAATTTCTCTGGATCTTGGTTTCCTTATCTATAAATGAAAACATTTACACTAGGTTATCTTAACTTTAAGATTCTGTAACTCCAATGCAAAGTAAACAAGAAAGACCAGGTGAAACCATTTGGCAAACTTAATGCAAGCTAATTTCTCCTATTGAAGATTAAACTATCACCATTCCGAAGCCCATTCCTCTTCCTACCTCTCCTACAATTTAAATCTAACCTACCATTGAAAGTCAACTATATCTCCATCACCTCCGAGAAGTCTTTCCTGATAACACAACAACCTCCAGTGGTATCTTTTTTTCAATTATAGGATTAATTATCATCACTACACTTAGTCTTCTCTATCACCTTGTATTATTGTTTAATTTTAGTGCTTTTGAGGTCAGGAATGATGAGTTATGAACATTTATATTGCCCAAAGCACATTGTCCCGTATTTCACATGCATAATAGGTTCTAGATTTGTTGAATTAATGTTGAATGAATGAATGGAGTTTAAAAATCATTCTGAACCATTTTTTCAAATTCACAATTCAAAAGTGATTGAATTTTTCCCACCTTTCTTTCCCAAAAAAGATGCATAATTTTGAAGATATTATATGAAATCTAAAATAAAATTTGGAGTTTATCTTAAATATAAATCCCTTTCCTTCTAGTCTCCTAATTTTCCTCTTTAAAAAATCGAGAATACTTCCTTTTAGAGTAGCCTGCCATAGAAACATTTGTATTTTCCTTCTATATTCTTTAGAATACAATGTAATTTGATCAGCCCGTGTATGAATGGCATTGTGTTTTCTATTACCTTTTTAGGAAACATGACAAATGGCACTGTTACTCCTCAAGGGAGTGTTTGGTTACTTGCAATCACCAGAGCCAGTTCTCTAGCATTTGATGGAAACAGATGCTAGCATTCCCACCGCAAGGTGTGTCTCCAGTGTATAGGTGTTGACAGAAGCAAAGTCAAACAGTATTCAGGTCAACATTTAATTTATTTTTATTTTTAATTATTGTAGGTTCATAGCAGTTATGTATATTTATGGGGTATGTGAGATGTTTTGATACAGGCATGCAATGCATATTAGCCACATCATGGAGAATGGGGTATACATCCCCTCAAGCATTTATCCTTTGTGTTACAAACAATCCAGTTACACTCTTTTAGTTATTTTAAAATATACAATTAAGTTATTGACTATAGTATCTCTGTTGTGCTATCAAATTGTAGATCGTATTAATTTTTTGTATTTGTTTTGTATCAGGTCAACATTTGATTAGATTCATTATAGATATTAGTCCAGCTTATTCCGGTTCCTTGAGAATTTGCTACCGAGTGTCTTATCAGTCCCTCATTCTCTTAGTCTGCATTGAGAGTGTGTTAGAACAAGTGCTTAGCAACTCAAAATGCATCTGGCCCGGGAGACTTGGAAGAAACATTTTAGCTTTGGCCTCATGCTGTGGGAGCCATGTTGTTTCTCTGTCAGGTTGAGGCTGTGCTGCACTTACAGAAATTAACCCAACAAAATTGTTTTCTCTCTCTTTTTCTGTACCAGAGTGAGACTCCAGGGTATAAGCAAAACTGATGTTGCTTGAAGAAATTTCAAAGGTTCCCAACTCCCAGAGCTCAAGTAGCCATGGAAATAATCACTGGCCAAAAAATGTACTTAGATTGGATGGTAATTGGGAACCATTTGAGAACTAAACATGTGCTATGTGATGTTACTTGGTAGAATAAGAAAGGCTTGTGTTGAATTGATGATTTAAAGAATAATGGGGAAAAATTGGACTGCTTTGTGTGAGTTTGTAAGGTGGTGTGAGGGGCAGCGTGTTGGCAATACCTAGGCAGGATTGAAGGTGATAATATAAATTGAATATATTTCTGGTAAAGGATTTTTGAAAATAAAATAAAATAGTGTTTTCTTAGATTCACTCCTACTTTATTTTCTTAAAGAAATAGTAACCCTTTCTATTGGTATGTCAGGAAAATATAATTTGTTCTTAAAATTTTACTAAAAAGAAAAGTGTATCATGTTCCCAAGTTGGCTTGTATGCAAAATCAAGGTTATACTTTCAAAAATTAATGCACCTTGTTCCTCTGACCCCTTAGGCGTAATTAGGGGTTTTGTGCTGTTACAAATGGACTTAGCAAATGTGACACTGGCATAATCATGGAATTCATGGTATTTTTCCCTTGTGGTTATAACAATTTGGACCCCATCAAGAAACTCCTTATTCAGCCTTTTGTTTGTTCATGAGCTGACTTCTGACTTAAGAGAAGTCAGCTTATATTAGTGCTAAGCCCGAAAGAACCCTCTGCAACCACACTGCGGGGGGCCACTTTCTATGCCCTCTTCTCACATTTATATTCCAAATCATCAGTGTTCACTGGCCCAATTGGGCCCTCTCTAGCAACATTAGCCCTCAGAGCTTCTTTTGCCAATGTCACCGTGCATTCTTAGTTCCAGAATTCTAGTGTCTTACCTCAATTGTCACTTGAGCAGCCCAGGCTTTCTTATTATAGTGTTTATTTCTGTCACTGATTCATCATTTTTTGTTTGTCTGACTCAAATCCAGGTAGTTTTTGCTCAATCTATGGCAGGCTGTTAACCAGCATGTGTGTTTAGGGCAGCAATTCGTTTATCCATTTTGAGATCCACACCTGACATCTTCATTAATGCCCAGCACAGATTTCTCAGATTCCAGATCTGTTTGGTGTCTCCATATTCCTTTTGGATCCACCTCTTTGCCACAAAGTACACTTCATGTAAATGTCACTTTCTTCAAGTTTTTCACATGTTACACAGTGGAACCATATGCTTATAGAAATTATGCTCTTTTAGGTCTGTATCCAAACATAGCTTGTCAATGACTGCTCACAAATTCTAAGTCAGCTTGTAAGCTTTTACACTTTTTCTGAAATGTTTTCTTTAGGGCTTGTAAACTTCTTCCCATGTTATTGCTTACTTGTTGTACCCCTGTGTTCTTTTTCGACTTTAACTACAACCACCTTACCATCTTTTTATTGCCCTTTCAATTCATCACATTCAGCTGAACTACTGCCTCAGGCAAGTGTTTCCTCTCTATGCCTGTTTATTGAGTTTGGGGCAATCTCTGTAACAGAAATTCTGCTACGTTGGTCTTTCTTCTATCCTATGACCATTTGCTAAGCTCTTAAAACATCAGTCATGTTCAGTTCTTAGAAAATCTACATCGAAGAAAAAATAGTACTGATAATTTTATGGAATTAATGTAATATTAGATAGTATGAGTTGCTTACCTGAAGATGTGCAGGGAACCTCTGGAGAGCCATACTGACAAGTAAGTTGTGGCCTAGTCTGTGTAACTTGAGAGCTATTGGTTGTTCTTGTTCACATAGTTGTCACCATTGTTGCAATATTACAAAAATTTACTGGGTGCTCACTGTGTGATAGGCACTGTGCCAAGAGCTTTACATGAAGTAACTATTCAATACTCACAGTAGCCCTTCAAAGTAGGTTTTATTGTTATCTCTGTTTTACAGCTGAGGAAGCAGAGAATCAGGAGCATAAATGACTTATTTAGGGACATATAACCAATAAGTGTTAGAATAGACATTTGAATTTAGGCAGTGTAACCTCAGAGTTCACAAGTCTCTTACCCTTCATATTATACTGCCTTCTTATAATGATAGATAACATTATTGTGAACTTATGATGAGCCAGGCACACAGAATAGTTAGCCATATTGCATTCATTAATTTATTAAATCATTTCTTCAGCCCTTGAAGACAGGTGACATTATTTTTCTTTTACAGATGAAGAAACTGAGTGAGGCTTACAGAAAATAAATAGTCTTTAAAGTGATTAAAGTGATTCCCCTAGTAAGTAGCAGAGAGAATTTTTAACTCATATCCTCAACCATTATGCCATACTGTACCAATAAAGGACTAAAAACTAACAGAAAAGTTGATCTATGGGTTTCTACAGCCACAAGCAAAAATAATACCTTTATTCCTACTGCTTGCAGGACCTATTAGCTGGAAGATGTTGGGCTGTATCATCAATATCCATAATTTATGTATAGTTATTCCTGGAATTAAAAATCGTGGGAATTCCTAAAAAGCAGGGAAGCAATACTTTTTTTCAAGAGAATTGGTTTACCAAAAAATGACAGACTATCTTGCCAGAAGTAGCACTAAGAAAGGGTGGAATAGAAGGTGGTATACCCCTAGGAAAAGTGAATATAAATAAATATGTATTACAGTGAAAACAGAAACATGGCAAAAGAAAATGTGAAGCAGAGGATTGCACTGTTATAATGCCACTTCTCCCCCACCTCCCCCACCTCCCCTGGAAAAAAAAAAAAAAAAGCCAGTGAAATGCTATGATCTATCTGTGCCTGTCTATTTGTAATGGAGAGATTGGTGCATTGAAGAAACAGGATATTTGATTGGAGAAAGTAAGAAAGATGATTTAGGAATATGAGCTGCTACCCAAGCAAGACAGGCCTGGTTGGATTTCCACAGTGGGAGGCCTGATGATCCTGGGTAGTAGCGAAAGTTGTGGTATTATTTGTGAGAAGGCCAATGAAAAGATAGAAAAACACTCCGAGATGTATTTTATCTACTTCTGAAATTTAATCATGACTGACTTTAATTTCAGGTATTATTTATTTCTACTTTTGAAAATGTTTAAATTATCGAAAATAAAAAAACTTTTTATTATTGGTAGAATTTATTAAAATAATATAGACATGCTTTCATTGGTCTAGCAGTCCTATGCTAAATTAAAATAAGGATCAAGAAGCTTTAACTTTACTTAAACACTGGCATGCTGTTCTCAGTGACTTAGTTAATACTGTGAAAAGACATTAAAATCTCAAATACACACAGACTCACAGATATGTGGGAAACTATGAGTGTGTGTGTGTGTGTGTGTGTGTCTATATATATATATATATATGTATGTATGTATTTTTTTTTGAGATGGAGTTTCGCTCTTGTCACCCAGCTGGAGTGCAATGGTGTGATCTCGGCTCACTGCAACCTCTGTCTCCCAGGTTCAAGTGATTCTCCTGCCTCAGCCTCCCGAGTAGCTGGGATTACAGGCTCCTGCCACCATGCCCAGCTAATTTTTCTCTTTTTAGTAGAGACGGCATTTCACCATGTTGGCCAGGCTGGTCTCGAACTGCTGACCTCAGGTGATCCATTCCCCCTCAGCCTCCCAAAGTGCTGGGATTACAGGTGTGAGCTACCACGCTCAGCCACTGTGAGTGTATATTAAATGTAAATTGATATTAAATCCCAGGAGGATAGGGTCAGAAACCTAGGCTGTAGGGTGGCATCAAATACTACAATTTTACAGATAAACACATGCACGTGCGTGCACACACACACACACACACACACAATGAAAGATCATTCAAGTTCATTATTTGAAGCAGTCATGTGGATATTGCTGCCAAATCAATGTATAATTCCAGTTTCTCTAGAAAACTGGGTTTTCTATTATATAAAAGACTACAACAGTGGAAATAGTCTGATTCATTCACAATCACACACACACACAAACACACACATACACACACACACAAAATCATTTATGGGCTGAGGATGTACATGTTTTACCATGGCCTTCACATGCCCTTCAGAAGAAAATGAATTTTGGGGGAGAAACAGATATTTTCTATTAAGTCAAGTTCTATATGGTCTGAGTTTAAGGTAAAGAGTTAAGCTGAATATGGAAATTAAAGCCAATTTATCAAAGCATATTTTAGAAGACTTTCTTGTTAATACTAGAGTTTAGGCTGGGAAATTTCTGCTTCTTAACATACTGGTGTTAGTAGGGATTTAGAGTTTGCTGCCAGGCTTCTCTTGGAATATTCTTCCATTGGCACAGCCCTAGAGATGCTAACTTTGAAAAATGGGATTTGACTGGCAGCCCCTAACACAGCCATTTGTGAATTTCCACTAAAGTATCTATGAAGACGTAAAGAAATGATGAGAGCTCACAACAATGCTGATAATTTGGATTGACAGTCAAATTATTGCCAGTACCAGGGAGAATTTTCCACTAGATGAAAATCAGGAAGAAGTAGATTGAAAAGTACCATCAGCGAACCACTCATACTATGCTGCTAGAAATTTGGTAAGCCAATATATCCTAATGTAAATGACGAGTTGATGGGTACAGCAAACCAATATGGCACATGTATACCTATGTAACAAACCTGCACATTGTGCACATGTACCCTAGAACTTAAAGTATAATAAAAAAAGGAAAAAAATTGAATAGGTCCAAAAAAATCTCATCTTTGCTCCCATGCAGTCTAAATCATGGTTCCAAAACACACATTCTATACCCAGCAAAACAAGGAGTGATTGTCTTAGTGCATGGAAAGTACTTTTTTAGATAGCTAGAAGGCTGGACACTAAACCCTAAAATATTGCCCTTTTCCTTATATATGCTTGAGCACTACTACTTTCAGCAAATAATTAGAGGAGAAGACAAATGAAAGTGGCTTTGGGATTTCTAATATGAAGTAGTGGTAAATCATCTTCAAAGTTCAATCCCCAAAAACATACTGCTATAAGTGGGAGCAAAGAACCTTGGTAGGAAGGTATTCTGGATATTCTAGTTTTGCATGTACTCCATCATTTCTGATTATCAATAAATCAGTCAGTTGGGTCAGGAGAGGATCCAATCTTAGTCCAAAGAAGGTGTATTAATGAAATCAAGTTAGACACCAAGAACAGACAGTTGAAAATATGAGATATATACATCAATCTATTGTCCTGTTGCATACTCGAGAAGGGGATTTATCTAAAATCCAGTTTGAGCTTAACCTAGGACAATTGTTGTCTCCTAACTATTGGCAAGCATGGGATCAAGATAGATTGAAACTCCTTTGAAAATAAACAGTGAAAGAAAAAACAATGTGGAACATATGGAAAATCTGCAAATGGGCTAAAGGCAAATTATTTTGGAGATTTCCAGAAAGAACACATTTATAGAAATGTGTTTTTAAAGGAATTAGAAAAAGATTAGAAATTGATTATTTTAGCTAAAATGCAAGATAACATAGCTTTTATGAAAAAGCAGACTGTAAATTGGAGGTGTTCATAATCTTTTGTTAGGTCATGTGACACATAAAATTTTCTTTTCTGAGGAAATTCTGGACTCTTTCCTCATATAAAACAAATTTGTAAATACACTCACAACTTTTTTTTTGCATTCTGTTTCTGGGGTTTTCCTCTGAAGCCTATGAACTTCAGTTTAAAACCTCTGCCATCAGGGAACAAATCAAGACACAATGAAGATAATCAAGGAATAATAAAAATTAGGCAACAAAATGAGACTATTAAAATGTGAGATAATCAAGATAAGGAAAGATTACAAGAAATTAAAACTCAACCACAGATGTATATTATCAATGGAGGCTGTAGAGAACAGAATTGACAATGCTGAAAATCAGATCAGTGAGAATGTCATATATACTTGAAAAATCGTCTCAGAAGGCAGTGAAAAAGATGAAGACTCATGAGGGAGAAGATGATAAATATGAAGAATGGATATCCAGTTTAATAATTTTAAGTATTCCTAAGAAAGAAAGAAAAGCAAAAAAAGCCATAATGAAGCATATATTTTTTAAAAAAGAAAGTTTCCTGAGTAGTCAAACAACTTGAATAGGCTCATCGTAGTCTAGGTAAAATTAGTGAAAAGGGAGAAGAAAGCCACGTGCTCTAAAGTTTCCTTTAAAGTCATAGATGCCACTGCAAATGGCATCTTCATGCATAACCACATATTTGTTTGGCATACAAATATAGATAGCCAACAGGGATTGTAAATAATATGAAATAACAGCAGAAAAATATATAGTGCCTAAAACCTTGTGCTGCGGAGTCAGGCCAGTTTTACCACTTAGTAGTTGTGTGAATTTCAGTGAGATCAGTAACTCTTCTGAATCTGTTTCCACAGCTACCGCATAGGGCCCGTGGAAAATTAAATGAGGTAATTTATATAAAATGCTTAATAAAAGATCTAGCACTTAGGGAACACTGTTTGTAGCTAATAATATTGTTGCTATTATTAGTATCATCATGGGTAGTAGGATTCTAGGTGATTTTTAGTTTCTATATTTTCCAAATTTTCTACAACAAGCATATATTCATTCCTTTTGTAATCAGAAAAGCACATTATTTTAAAAATACATACAAATTGTCATATAGCATGCCAGATAAAGAGGGAGAGAGGTACAACAGGGCTACAGAAGGTACAGCAATATAATAAATTCTAGATTTTTCTAATGTTGATTAAAAAATGTACTAGTTTTATTTAAAAACTTTATTTTAAAGGTTACACTGTTTAAAAGGCACATGAGGTACACATGCACATTGTAGAGGGCTGGGACCCTGCAGATAGACACAAGGTGTGTTCAGTGTCCCTTATATTGAGAAATGGCTGTTGTTGGTTTTTGTGTGTACATTTTCTTCCATCTATGTTTATAGTACTTTTGAGACTACATCAAACATAGAGTTCCATATCCTGCTTTTTGTAACCTAATATTTTAGTTGGGGAATTTATTCATGCAATTAAAAACCCCGTAAACATTACTTGTAATACTCAGATGATTCAACAAAATACAATTTTGATATAGCTAGATTGTTCATAATTTTTTGTTGTTATGTTTGATGCTCCAACAAATATACATCGGTGTGATTCTTAATCAGAATTTGTGATCATTTCCTTAAAATTGATTCCTAGAAGTAAAGATACGAGGCCAAAAAGGATGCACATTTTTAAGATGTCTTGATGTATCTTAATGCTTTCCAGAAAGGTTGTAGCAATTTATTCCTCTCCTCCAACACCTTAACTCTCCAGTCTCAGCAGTCTCTCAGTAACATTATTTTACATTCAATTCTGTATTAATTTTATTAGTAAAAATTCCAGTTGTTTTAAATTCCATTACTTGCACATCAATTTGAACATTTATTTCAAATATTTATTACGGCCAATTGTAGTTCTTTCTCTATGAATTGCCCATGTGTGACTTTTGACGTATTTTTTGGTTTTATAATCTCAGCCATTTCATTAAGACTTGGAAAATCCTATATAATCTAAAGATATTTGCATATTAAAAACAAAAGGAAAACTTTGTTATAAAGTGTGCCAAAGTTTACAATATTTTTGGTCACTGAAACCAGAGAGCATAATTTTTATGGCAGCAAGAAAATTGAAAGAAAGCTTCATTGAACAACATATGTATTCCTCTTGGGAGAATTTGTGACTTCTAGCTGAGGCTTTCCTTCAAACATGCGAAAATTAACATATCATCTGTTTTATCCATAAATATACTCTTCAGTGGTAATTTTCACTTGTAAAGTTTGCCATACTTGCAGAGCCAAAATGGTTTTTTTTTTTTTTTTTTTTTTTTTTTTTTTTTTTTTAAATTCTGTTCTCCTTTCTTAGTAGGCACAGAATGGACTGGACACTTTCCAAGACTGAAATTCAGTATGATCTTACAGGATCTCAGTTCTTGGAAACTTTCTTAATGTGCATATAACTATTGTGACAGGGCAAGAATATAGTCTAGTAAGAGCATAAAATTCTAGATTTAGGTGTCCTTGGCTCTGTTTTCTCAAGTTTTGTCAACATCTTCCATGCATGTGTTCAGAACTAAAACCTCTGTCATTGCTCTTACTGGGGCAATGTATATCTGTTCTTCTACAGATGAGCTGCCTTAACCTCTATAGTTTCTACCAAGCTCAAACTTGTCCACTGAAAGCATATTCTACACCGGGCATAGCTAATGTTGTGTTGTACATTCATTGATACTATGCTTTCCCCTCCCCTTTCAAAAGCACCATTACCTGTCTTCTCCCATTCCATTCCCTGTCAAATTTATTTCCCTTCTCCTGTTCCAAAAGACAAAGCCATATACCAGCCAAGAGCATCCATGCAAGAGTATTTTTCAAACTGTGGGTTATGACCCATTCCCAGATTATGAATTCAATTTAGTGGTTTGCAACCAGCACTTTAAAAATGACACAGAATATATCAGGGTGTATCACATATAGGAAGGCAAGTACTTTTTCATGAAACAAACATAGGAGTGTACTGGGTCCAACCTAAAGTGTATTTTGTTCTATGGGTGAAGGTCAAAAATGCTTGAGAAACAGTGCTACAAAGCACACTTCAGGATGCAAGATATAGATTTAGAGCTAATTTAAATTAGATTTAATTTAAAGGTACCAGCTGCCCTGGGTACCAATCTATAGAAGCAAAAATATTTCACAGGTACTAAAATATCACTGGAGGTAAAAGCAGATGGAGAAAATTGCATTTACCAGACTCTTAAGTAGGAAAGTAGTACATGTGATAAGGTAGATGAATTGGTACACTTGTATTGCTTAGAGCAGAGAGACTGGGCTCTGCCTCCAGTGATCTTTCTTTTCTCCGTGTACTTTCTCCATCTCCGCACAGGGCTCAGCCTGCTTCTTCAATAGATGTTGGACAAATATTTTTAAACATATGGTTTGAAGAGGTACCAAATTACTAACCTGCTGAGTTTGCTCATATGTCTTGACTCAAGTCTGTATAGACCTTTAATTGAGAGGGGAAAATGCTATTTAAGAAATGTATTTATTAGGATAGTAATAGCTGCTGTAATAAGTAAATCCTCAAATTTCAGTGAGTTTGTACAATACAAGATTACTTCTTATTCAAATAATGGTCCATTATCCATTACAGGTGTTAACAAATAAGTGAGTAGCTTTCCTCCAAAAGATGATTCAGAAAGCTCGGTATCTTCCATGCTGTGACTTTCCCATGGGGCTTTCAGAGTCTTCTGTATCTAGCCCAAGGATGGAAAAGGAGAGAGTGGAGAAGACATACCCACTTACTAAAAACTCCCATTTGAAAGTGATACCCATCACTTCTGTTCACATTCCATTGGCAAAAATTGTTTACTTGGCCATACCTGGATCCAAGGATTGGCTGGGAATTGCAGTATCTGACTAGGCAACTGCCTTCCAACAACATCACTACATTAAGGCATGGGGAGTGGGTGGCAGGCATGAATTTTTGATGAACATCTGGCTGTTGCAGTCACAATAAGTTATAATATCAATCAAAGTGTCTCTAGAAATTGTCAACACAGAATTTGGAAACATATTGCTCCTCCCCTTACCATCTTTAAGCTCTTTTGCAGTGCGTCAGGGTTATGTTGATCACTGATGCATTTATACGTTTTTGTATAAAAGTAAGCCATTTCATTTTCTATCTTACTAAAGTAGTGATTTAGACATCTTTACGTTTAGCTGCATATTACTTTTAGTTTAAAATGAATGTAGTTGGCAAGCATGAAGTATATAAGATAGTAAATCCTAAATTACAGGCAACCACCTCATTTATTCAGCTGCTGATTTCCATTTGGTTGTCCAGACACAGCACTTTGCATTATATGATTTGTGATATCTGGATGCAAATGGCTTTAAGTTTTGATTAAACACAAAGCTTGAAAAGGTTTAAACAGTAAGCCAGTAATATTGAAAACATTGCAATCTGGTTTAGATAAGCAATCGTCTGAATGAATTGGATATAAACATATTTATTTTGGGCAGGAAGCACTTGTTCAGAAATTTCTCTTATGATGTGACCTATTTAAGCTTCTGGATATCAAAATAGTTCATGATTAGGGATAAAAATTGTTGGCAAAGACATTACTGCTTTATTAGCATTCTTGTCCAATATCAATATGGTGCTATTATTTGATTATTGCTTTATCTTTTAGTCTCTGATAATCAGGACAAAATATTGAAATTTGGAATCTTCTAATAGCAATTAGTGTTTTCTTCAAGATACCTGTCAACAGTGTGTGACAATGGAATATTGTGTTGCCTGTGTCTGAAAAGCAGTGTGCAAATATCTTCAATATTATGAATGCAAATTTGTTAAATTACTGGTGATAAAAATGACTGTGCTTCACTGAAATGATTCTAATTCTAAATTTATATAATGAATTATTCACTCTTCTTTCCCTTTTGTTTTCTGCTCTAGTTTAGTGAGCAGATTAATTAAGTGCTAATATTAAATTCACTAGAGTATACAAAAAAAAAAAAAAAAAAACCACCCAAAAATAGCATCCACATGGTTGATTAAATGGCAATGTAGGAGGCTGGCCATGGCGTTTAATTGGAGGCATGGGAGCTGTTGGTTTCTTTGTGTAATCTGACCCTCTGAAGGTTGATTGTTTTCTAACAAGTGACCAAGGCAAAAAGGAAAGTGGTGTCATGGGAAAATAGCGTTTGTACATTTCACAAATAATTGATAAATAACCATTATGAACGTAGTCATTACTTTACATCAGTGTTTGCAATGTGTAATTCATTGAAATATTTGTCTTATACAATACTACTCCACAAGAAAGGGTTCTAGAAGCAAATAGGGAAATGCTGGATTCTCTCTCAGAGATAATGCATGTTAGCTTTTTTTTTTTTTTTTTTTTTTTTTTTTTTTTTTTTTTTGAGATAGAGTCTTACTCTTTTGGCCAGGCTGGAGTGCAGTGGAGTGATCTTGGCTTATTGCAACCTCTGCCTCCTGGATTCAAGCGATCCTCCTGCCTCAGCCTCCAGGCACACACCACCATGCCCAGCTAATTTTTGTATTTTTAGTGGAGACGGGGTTTCACCATGCATGTTGGCCAGACTGGTCTCGAACTACTGACCTCAGATGATCCATCCACCTCAGCCTCCCACAGTGCTGGGATTACAGGCGTGAGCCACCACGCTGGGCCACATGTTAGCATTTTAGGGGATTTGATAAATCCTTTAGTTGGGAAGCCTATTTGACTTTTTTAAACCTAGAGATCTCGATTTACTTTAAGCAGCCTTTTTTTTTGGTTGTTTAGTAAATATTAAACCTAATGCTTGAATCTTTGTGTAGCCTTTTTTTTTCTCATAAGAGGTGAAAAATAATGCTTATAATTTTTAAGGGGCAGAAATATTTTGTTTTCAAAACCAAGGTTGAGGTATATACCAAAAATAATTCAAAACAGATTTTCAAACAAAAAATTCCATGGGAATGATCATGGTGGCACTATTCACAGTAATCAAAAGGTGGAAACAGTCCAAGTGTCTATCAACAGATGAATGGATAAAGAAAATATGGTAGGTTTGTATAATGGAATATTATTGGTCCATTCAAAGCAATAAAGTTGTGATACATGCTACAACACGAATGAACCTTGAAAACATGTTAAGTAAAAGAAGCCAGTAACCTAAACCATATATTCTCTGATTTCATTGGTTTGAAAAGTCCAGAATAGACAAACCTATAGAAAAAGGAAATAAATTCATAGTCTTTTAGGTCTGGGGAGGTGGGAGGTTAGGGCTGTGACAGCTAAAGGGTAAAGGATATATCTTTTTCATGATGAAAATTTTGGAAAATTGGCTGTGGTGATAGTTGCACATATCTATGAATATACTAAAAAACATTGAATTGCATGTTTAAAATGTGTTAGTTGTATAGTATGTGAATTATATCTCAATAAAGCTGATAAAAATTATAATCAGCATTTGGTTAATACACAAATATCCATAAGTTCCTCCTCTTAAATATGAAGCATATTTTTAAAAAGGCAGGGATTATCCTGTTAAAGCTTCTCAGTATTTTATGATCTTTAGTTTAAATCATCAATAGCAATATTGTATACCTCAAAACTGGTATGTCATATGATAATAATATGGGCTATATGTGGATGGATATTTGTTCATATGTAGATATACATATTTTCAAGTGACCTGTTTGGAGAAATATGTAAAGGTATTTAAAATTGTATTACCAACATACTTTTAAAAAGTTCTAGGGAAATATAAAGCAATATTAGTATTATATTATCCCTGACTTGTGGCAATTAAAGTAAATGCCCCACTAGGAGATACTTGGGAGAAGTTAAGTCTCAAGATTTTGTTGTGAATGTTAAAGAAATGCAGACAACTTTCTTATTTTGGGGTTTGTTTTGGCTCTGGTCTCACTGGACCTTTAATCTTGGTTTCGTTCGCTAGTTCGTCTTCTTTTCTTGGATCTCTGAACATTGGAGTGCTCCAGGGCTGAGTTGTTGGATCCATTCTCATTTCTTTTTTTTTTTTTTACATTGATTTTTATTTATTTTATTTTATTTCATTTTTTATTATACTTTAAGTTCTAGGGTACATGTGCACAACGTGCAGGTCTGTTACATATGTATACATGTGCCATGTTGGTGTGCTGCACCCATTAACTCGTCATTTACATTAGGTATATCTCCTAATGTTATCCCTCCCCCCTCCCCCAACCCCATGACAGGCCCCGGTGTGTGATGTTCCTCTTCCTGTGTCCAAGCGTTCTTATTGTTCAGTTCCCACATATGAGTGACAACATGCGGTGTTTGGTTTTCTGTCCTTGCGGTAGTTTGCTCAGAATGATGGTTTCCAGCTTCATCCGTGTCCCTACAAAGGACATGAACTCATCCTTTTTAATGGTTGCATTGTATTCCATGGCATATATGTGCCACATATTCTTAATGCAGTCTATCATTGATGGACATTTGGGTTAGTTCCAAGTCTTTGCTATTGTGAATAGTGCCGCAATAAACATATGTGTGCACGTGTCTTTATAGCAGCATGATTTATAATCCTTTGGGTATATACCAGTAATGGGATGGCTGGGTTAAATGGTATTTCTAGTTCTAGATCCATGAGGAATCGCCACACTGTCTTCCACAATGGTTGAACTAGTTTACAATCCCACCAACAGTGTAAAAGTGTTCCTATTTCTTCACATCCTCTCCAGCACCTGTTGTTCCCTGACTTTTTAATGATTGGCATTCTAACTGGCATGAGAAGGTATCTCATTGTGGTTTTGATTTGCATTTCTCTAATGATCAGTGATGATGAGCATTTTTTCATGTGTCCGTTGGCTGCATAAATGTCTTCTTTTGAGAAGTGTCTGTTCATATCCTTTGCCCACTTTTTGATGGAGTTGTTTGTTTTTTTCTTGTAAATTTGTTTAAGTTCTTTGTAGATTCTGGATATTAGCCCTTTGTCAGATGAGTAGATTGTAAAAATGTTCTCCCATTCTGCAGGTTGCCTGTTCACTCTGATGGTGGTTTCTTTTGCTGTGCAGAAGCTCCTTAGTTTGATTGATCCCATTTGTTTATTTTGGCTTCTGTTGCCATTGCTTTTGGTGTTTTAGTCATGAAGTCCTTGCCCATGCCTATGTCCTGAATGGTATTGCCTAGGTTTTCTTCTAGGGTTTTTATGGTTTTTAGTTCTAACATTTAACCTTGAATTAATTTTTGTATAAGGTGTAAGGAAGGGATCCAGTTTCAGCTTTCTACTTATGGCTAGCCAGTTTTCCCAGCACCATTTATTAAATAGGGAATCCTTTCCCATTTCTTGTTTTTGTCAGGTTTGCCAAAGATCCGATGGCTGTAGATGTGTGGTATTATTTCTGAGGGCTCTGTTCTGTTCCATTGGTCTATATCTCTATTTTGGTACCAGTACCATGCTGTTTGGGTGACTGTGGCTTTGTAGTATAGTTTGAAGTCAGGTAGCATGATGCCTCCAGCTTTGTTCTTTTGGCTTAGGATTGTCTTGGCAATGTGGGCTCTTTTTTGGTTCCATATGAATTTTAAAGTAGTTTTTTCCAATTCTGTGAAGAAACTCATTGGTAGCTTGATGGGGATGGCATTGAATCTATAAATTACCTTGGGCAGTATGGCCACTTTCATGATATTGATTCTTCTTATCCATGAGCATGGAATGTTCTTCCAATTTTTTTGTGTCCTCTTTTATTTCCTCGATCAGTGGTTTGTCATTCTCCTTGATGAGGTCCTTCACACCCCTTGCAAGTTGAATTCCTAGGTATTTTATTCTGTTTGAAGCAATTGTGAATGGAAGTTCACTCATTATTTGGTTGTCTGTTATTGGTGTATAGGAATGCTTGTGATTTTTGCACATTGATTTTGTATCCTGAGACTTTGCTGAAGTTGCTTATCAGCTTCAGGAGATTTTGGGCTGAGACAATGGGGTTTTCTAAATATACAATCATGTCATCTGCAAGCAGGAACAATTTGACTTCCCTTTTTCCTAATTGAATACGCTTTTTTCTCTTGCCTGATTGCCCTGGCCAGAACTTCCAACACTAGGTTGAATAAGAGTGGTGAGAGAGGGCATCCCTGTCTTGTGCCAGTTTTCAAAGGGAATGCTTCCAGTTTTTGCCCATTCAGTATGATATTGACTGTGAGTTTGTCATAAGTAGCTCTTATTATTTTGAGATACATTCCATCAATACCTAGTTTATTGAGGGTTTTTAGCATGAAGGGGTGTTGAATTTTATCAAATGCCTTTTCTGTATCTATTGAAACAATCATGTGGTTTTCGTCATTGGTTCTGTTTATGTAATGGATTACATTTATTGATTTGTATATGTTGAACCAGTCTTGCATTCCAGGGATGAAGCCAACTTGCTGGTAGTGGATAAGCTTTTTGATGTGCTGCTGGATTCAGTTTGCCAGTATTTTATTGAGGATTTTCGCATCAATGTTCATCAGGGATATTGGTCTAAAATTCTCTTTTTTTGTTGTGTCTCTGCCAGTCTTTGGTATCGGGATGATGCTGGCCTCATATCATTCTCATTTCTATCTGCAGATTCCCTTGGTGATCTTATCCAGTTTCATGGTTTTAAGCATGTTTATGTTGATGACTCCATAATTTGTGTCTCTAGACCAGTCATCTCTCCAGAGCTCCAGACTTATATAATCAACTTGACTACTCATTGTTTCCATTTGGATGTCTAATAGATATCTCATAGTTAACATTTCCCATTTGGATGTCTAATAGATATCTCATAGTTAACATTTCCCAAACTAAACTGATCTTGCTTCCAAATCCTGATTTATCCCAAATTTCCTTCTCAGTTAATGACTAATCCATCTTTTCTGTTTCTCCAGTTAAAATCTTTGAGTCACCTTGATTAATCTTCTTTCATATTTCAGGCATGCTAACCCCATTAGGGCTTTTACATTGTTTCCCCTACCTGGAATGTTCGTCCCCTGATATGCGTATGATTGCCCCTGCCTCCTCCTTCTAGTCTTTGTTCAAAAGTCACCTTCCTTCTTAGTGACAGCCACATCAACCACACCACTTAAAATTGCAACTACTCAGAACCAGTGATCCCCTGCCTACTCTTTTGTTTCTGTAAAACCACCATCTGACATCCTATAAAATTTACTTACTTATCATGTTCATTTTAAACTCTGTCCCCATTGGAATGCAAGTTTCAAGAGGGTAGAGATTTCTGAATAGTTTGCTCACTTTATACATTCACTGTGCCAGAAATGATGACCGGCACATGGCACAGGATTAGCACTCAATAAATATTATTTGTTCAATAAACAAATAATACTATGTCAGGAAATAGTTTATATTATTTTTAGTGACCCTAAAAGTGGCTCCTCATGTGTGGAAGTAGCTGATGTGGATTTACCAAAACAAACAAACAAAACACATCCTTTTATAGGATGCATGGTGTGTGTTTTCTGACCAAACTAATGTACAATTTATGACAATCACCAAGCAGCTGTTCTTTAACAATATGCCCTGTATCCACAACCATTTCCAACTCTAAATACCAAAGAGTACTCTTTATCACTTTCTAAAAACATTTCGAATATTTATACCTCCTCTAATAGAAAAGCAGGAAGGACTTTCATTTCTGGATTTTTCTCTTCTTTCTTTTCTAAACATCTCCTCTAGAGTAAAATCAAGGACATTTTGTATGAAAATTTGGATTATAATAACATTTAATTATCACTCGTATTTCACATTGAGTGTGTTTTAAAAATTTTCTTATGACTTTGTTCTCTTCTCAGGATTAACTTGTCTCTGAAAATAGATCGTTTACAGCCTAGCAAAGAAAGCAAAATAATATATGTGCACAATTAGCACAAATTGATCTTGCTATGAGAACTTTAATTTCAGAATTTGAGATTTAAATGACTCTTCTATTTAAATTGTCAACCTCAGAGTCTCATTAGTCGAAATTTTACATTTAATTTATGAGGACAATGCTGCCTCCTTAGAACTGGCACATATTCTCTAAGTTATATGATGTCTAGTGGGAAATACTGGTTTAGGATTCCTTTGCCTAGGCCTTATTTTCAGCTATTTCATTAACTTATTATGTGATCTTAGACTAATTATTTAATTTCTGTGCCTTGGGATTTTTTATTCTAATAATTCAGAGAAATATTCCTCTTCTGTATATATCTTAGAGGAGACATTAATGTGTGCTGGACAGAGCACAGGTTTCTGAGTCATAAAGACCTGGGTTGAAATTCTGCCTCAGCTACTAACTAACTTTGTGGCTTTAGGGAAGTTAATGTCACTGATCCTTATTTCTGTTAACTGTAAAATGGTGATAAGACCTGTTTTAAAAGGTTGTAAGGAATAGATAAATAATTTGAAAAGTAATTGGCATATGTCCAGTACAAATCTTGGTTCTCTGCCTGCTCTTTCTCTTCCACTTGCCTCTATCCTGGCTGTAAAGGGTGGTTAGAGCATTACATTTTACATATGCATAAAGTGCCTGTCATTTAGTGGGTACTTAATAAATGCTAGTTCAATTGGCTGTGATATAAAGTAATTGAGGTTACTAAATAAGGAAGGGTGAATAGTATAACGGTGGGAAAGAAAATGAGGCAAATGACAAAATAAAGTTTAAAGAAAAACATAAGAACTTAGTAAATATAATAATCATTACTATTTAACATAATAATGTACTGTTGGTTTGAGAGTGTTCACCTTCCCAAATGCCTAAAATATTTAATAAAGTCTCTACACCATGGATAAGACTATTATCCTACTGAGCCCTACATTTTTGCAAAGGTTTCATAAGATAGATAATATATACTCATAACTAAGAAAATGTTTAAATGATCAAATCCAGTACCTTACCCAACAGGTTTAGCAATCACCGCATTATCTGCTGCTAATTAGAATCAAGTGTATGGTATACAGGGCTCACTGACTTCCTTGGAAATAAGAATCTTAGGGCAATGTGTGTCTTTATAAATGGGTACCAGTTAATTTTAATAACTTAATATATGCCTTCTTTTACGTGCACCCAAAGTAAAATGTATAGTGTATATGAATAATACATATAAATGTTTGTTAATGCTCAACAAGACAAAATTTTATAATAGGTCAATGAGCAAGTTCATTAATTATGGTCCTATTGCAATAAGTATATATTATTAACACATCCTTCTTTGATGTGATTCACTATTAGTCATGGGTGAGTGTTAATGTGCTCCAAACTATATAGGCCTTTTTTGAACTTCATACAACTCACTTTCTTTCTTTTGTTGTTGCCTTAGGTTGGAATAAGATGGATACGTGATTTTTTTTTCTTTTTTAAGATTATAAAAGTAGTCCCATTTTTAAAGAAAAAATCATAAATATGGCTTCATAAGATGGATGCTGATTTAATATTTTTAACTAAATTTAAAATTACAATAAACAATTATATAACATTTGCTACAGTTCCAGATCTAAGATTCAGAAAATCTCTATTTGTGAAAATAAATTGATATGATATGTGATAAAGCCCCAATACCAAAAGGGAAATCAATAGGCAAGAAAATAGCTAAACCTAATAGTCAGGAAATGTAAGACTTAAAATTTTGAGATTCTATTGTTTTCTTTTGTAAGTTGAATGCACGACTCACTTAAAGTAAATGTAGAATCATTCATATTCAACTTTCTGAGCTGAAGTTACCAAAAAAGTGAAAGTAACAAATACTTAGCTTCTGTTGTAAAATCGTAAATAAAACCCATTTCATGAAAGTGGCTTTAATATTTTGATGTTCAGCTTAACAGTTCAATTCAACAAACATTTACTCTGGGCAATCTACCATGGTGTTTAAGAGCATGGGCTTTGCCATGGAATAGACATGGGTTTGGTTTCCCATACCACAATTTACTGTCTGAGTTTGAGTGAATTACTCAACAACTAATTGTCCTAATTTCTTCAACTGCATAGTTGGGCTCTCAGAGCCTACTTTGCAAGGATGTAGTAAGGATTCAATAGGAAAGTGCATGTGCCTGGCTATCGTAAGCACTCAGTAAATGATAACTGCTAATATAAACTATGTACCAGACTCCATGTGCTGGTTATACAAAAAGAAAAAAAGATGTTATCTGGCATTGATCTTTGAGTAAGCTACAAAAAGACTATGTATTGAGACAGGACTGTAACGCAGCTGCCTTGACAAATAACACGTTCCAATCAGCCACATTACTGAGTTGTCTGTATTGCACACATAAAAAATATATAATATCAAAGTAATGCTAAATGAATCTGCATTTGTAAATGTTGAAGAATGTATGAGTTTTCCAGCCCGATGCAAAATTATTGGTGGGGCATAAATTGGCTGTGGTTTTTCAGCACAAAATACCCTTATACAATGTATTTTGAGGAAATTCATTATACCGTTAACATTTTTAGAGTGAGATCAACATATTTTAAAAAGTAAATTTTGCTTTACTCTAAAGTGACTCACTTTAAAATAAAGTTGGCATTTTGGAAAATAGGCACAATTTTTGTTGCTCATAAGCTTTGCATGAAATACTTGCACGAGGCAAAAAGAGCATGCCTCAAGCATCTATAGGTTTATTGGGCAGTCTCTGCATATTTCTTTTTCTTTTTTTTTTTTTTTTAGATACAATGAGTTTTCTTTTTTCTTTCTTTTTATTTATTTATTTTTTATTTAGAAATTTTTTTTTATTATTATTATACTTTAAGTTCTAGGGTACATGTGCATAACGTGCAGGTTTGTTACATATGTATACTTGTGCCATGTTGCCGTGCTGCACCCATCAACTCGTCATTTACATCAGGTATAAATCCTATGCAATCCCTCCTCCCTCCCCCCTCCCCATAATAGGCCCCGGTGTGTGATGTCCCCCTTCCCGAGTCCAAGTGATCTCATTGTTCAGTTCCCACCTATGAGTGAGAACATGCGGTGTTTGGTTTTCTGTTCTTGTGATAGTTTGCTAAGAATGATGGTTTCCAGCTGCATCCATGTCCCTACAAAGGACACAAACTCATCCTTTTTGATGGCTGCATAGTATTCCATGGTGTATATGTGCCACATTTTCTTAATCCAATCTGTCACTGATGGACATTTGGGTTGATTCCAAGTCTTTGCTATTGTGAATAGTGCCGCAATGAACATACGTGTGCATGTGTCTTTATAGCAGCATGATTTATAATCCTTTGGGTATATCCCCAGTAATGGGATGGCTGGGTCATATGGTACATCTAGTTCTAGATCCTTGAGGAATTGCCATACTGTTTTCCATAATGGTTGAACTAGTTTACAATCCCACCAACAGTGTAAAAGTGTTCCTATTTCTCCACATCCTCTCCAGCACCTGTTGTTTCTTGACCTTTTAATGATTGCCATTCTAACTGGTGTGAGATGGCATCTCATTGTGGTTTTGATTTGCATTTCTCTGATGGCCAGTGATGCTGAGCATTTTTTCATGTGTCTGTTGGCTGTATGAAATCTGCATATTTCTTGATAGATAAAAGAGGGACCCCTCCAGAATGCAGTCAAATGTATAATGAATCACAAGAGCACAACATGATTTATTTTAATGCAAACAGTGAATTTACTTTAACAAAAGAAACATTAACACAAAATAATGTTGTTATCTTATTGAGAGTTATGTATTATTTCCCAGAAGAGAAGAACTTTTGGGGTACACCCTAGGCCTTAATCAGTTAAAGGATATTACCTGTATACTAGATTATATGGTAGATGGGCCAAAGATAGGTGTTATTCATATCATCTGATCCCCTCATGCATTCATCAGATGATAAAGCTACAAAAATACCATTAGAAAGAAAGATGCTAAGTCCTTCTTATGCATAACTTATACAATTTAGGTTTCCAATTAATTTAGCATTTTATTCAGGAAGAACTGTCAACTAGCAATATATGCTTACCAAATTCTGCTCAGAACTCATAATGGTGTCTCCCAAGGCTTAGCAATGTTCTTCTGAATCAGAAAATTTGTTTATGTCTAGTGTCATGTTTAAGTGTGGACTATATTTTGATCTATTCTTCGCCAATTTGTCATTCTTGGATAGTATATTAGGTGTGATTATCAATAAAGCATTTGTTCTTCTTGGGTGGCTTGTAAAGGGATTCTGAAGGCAGTTGCAAAAGAAATTTTTTTTTTTGTAGTCTTCAGCAACTCCAACATTGCAGGAACGTGTGCTTACCTCCCATGGCTACCACATTGAAAGGTTACTTTCATCATTTACTTTGTTCATGGCAGAGAGGTTACAGAAATGAGGAAGTCTTAGCCCTCTCCTCAAGGATGTTGTAGTCTATTTGAGAAGATTAACAAGTCAACAAGTACATATTTACAGTGTGGTGAGTGCTCTTATAGAAGAAAACACAGATGCTGTGGAAACTCAGAGGAAAATAACATAACTAAGTTAGAGAATCCTTTATAAATTGTCATAAGCATATATTTGGATAGATAAGTTCTGAGATATGCATGCCACATATCCTACAGTATCTACGTTTACAAGTCATATTTTGGCATCCTCTTGAGTGGATAAACCCTTAACTAAACATTCCAGATATTAAAACAATATAAAATTGTTTTGTTTATTCCAAGGAATTCATGCACTCAGGCTCAGAAAGAAGGTTGAGCAACTTTATTTGGCTTCTTTCTTATTCCCTGAAGCCAAGCTAACTGGCTTAGTATACAATAAACAATGAATCAAGAAAATAGGGGTAAGTTTCTAGATGGAACAAAGGTATTCATTATTATGAGTATAAATATTTTTTCTCTTATCAACTATTATCAACATAATGCATGTTCTAATATGTTCCTGATTTTTCTGGTGACATGAATCATAAATTTAGTCACTCTAATCAACAAGCCTGGCAACTTGGACACTGGCATATGTAATATATATTTTTGTAGCAAAACTCAAAATCCCACTTTCTTTTTCCCTATCCATTTCTCTTTTTTACACTTTATTTGGGATGACTATTCTTCTTGGACAGTGAATTGAAAGGTAGTGAGGAGGTTAGAAGTTAGACTGTGTTCCAGACTCACAAAATTAGGCTACAGAAATCAAAAGTGTCCAGGGACAGTTATGCTGAAGACAGATTGAAGGGATATTCTTTCTTTCTGCCCTGGGCCAATAGGTCCAATGGAATTAATTCAGCTGTCCAGCTATTTTAAAAAATGTCATGTAAGTAAAATGGATGCAAAGAAAAACTGTGTTATCTTGAAAGCACTCCATAGATAAAGCATGCATTTTACAGAGCAGACATTGACTCTAGAGAAAAGGAAAATCACTGTGATTTTTAATCATTAATTGTAATAACTCTTCAAATAATAAATAAGCAACATGGGGAAGTAATTTTTCCCTTCTTGCCATCATTACCTAAAAAACCATAGATGTTTTGAATTATGGGATCAATTCAATTCATTACATATTTCTTGAAGGTCTGTTTAGTGCTATGTGCTAGAAATATAGTGACACACAAGACAGACAGTTTCTCTCCTCATGGAGCTTCAAGTCTAATAGGCAAGACAGATATTGCAGTAGTAGTTACAGATTTCCCTCTTTTCTTCTTTCTTTTCTTTTCTTTTCTTTTCTTTTTTTTCTTTTTGGAGACAGGGTCTAGCTCCGTAGCCCAGGCTGGAGTGCAGTGGGGCAGTCATAGCTTACTGCAATCTTGAAGGGCTCAAACGATCCTCCTGCTTCAGTCTCACAAGTAGCTAGGACTACAGGCACTGATCACCACAACTGAGTAATTACAGGTTTAGTGACCGCTAGGGTACGAAAGTGTAAGACGGGTGGCCTAATTTAACCTTGGAGTAAGTAGATGTGGCCATGTTGCAGGGCAGGCAAACTCCTAAATTGGGGCCTAGCCCGAGAAGGTTTTTGCCTTCACTTAGGAAAGAATTCAAAAATGAGCCTGTGGTGGAAGAAAACAGTTTTATTGAGGCAGCAGTGTTACAGCTCAGTGACTGCTCCTGCAGAGCGTGGCTACCCCATAGGCAGTGTGTTGAGAATAGCAGCTCAGGGGCAGTACTGCAGTCATATTTACAGCCAGTTTTAATTATATGCAACTTAAGGGGTAGCAGGTTACTCAGAAATTCCTAGAAAAAGGGTGGTAACTTCTGGGTGTTGCCATGGTAATGGTAAGCTGTCGTGATATTGGTAGGTGTGTCTTGTGGAAAGGTGCTTTCTGTGCCTCCTTCCTGTTTTAGCCAATCTTCAATCTGGTCTGGAGTCCTGTCTCTTAGCCAGAGATTCACTTACATTGTGGCTTAGAGATGGGAAAGGCAGAGGAGAGAATAGCCAGCCTCTATTCTTAGTAATTGTTAGTATAGCTGAAATATTCCTCAAGGTCACTGGGGCACTTTCTTCAGGGGATATAAGGGAAGAACAGTCTCTAGCTGTTTAACATGCTTTATATATAGATAGTCCTTTCTAAGCTGGAGAGTCTGCTGTTCTTTACACCCCTCTGTCAAGACAACAGAAATTTATTTCAGCTCCTCATTATATATGTTATACTCCCATATACATATATATATAAAATACTCCCATATACATACATATATTATACTCCCATATACATATATATATAATATTCCCATATATTATACACACACACACACACACACACATACATATATATATATATATATATATCTCCTACTCCCCATTCACGGTATCCTTTTCTAGAATGGTTTAACTTTCTAAAAGGATTAGCCCTTACTTATTACTTGGGAACTTTTTTATTATGTTCTCCAAGAATTCTATAGCATTCTCAGACCCAGAACAATGTCTTTATCTTTCTTCCATTTGGTTTCAAAAGCTTGTCTCCCAGCAGGAAACACAAAGAGTTAAATTTGGATTCAACCACTTCTATAGTTCATCCACTGAGAGTCTTCCATGCCAAACAGTGCATCTTCAATAGGAGTCAGACTTCCCTATTAGTTAAAAATGAACAGAGAACGTGAAAATAATTTGGAAAAAAATGGGGGTGGGAACAGTGAAATCAAAAGTATTTGTTTTGAAATGTACCAAAAATGATCCAAAGTTGCTTTCTGGGGTGAAAGGAAGTGTATAACAAAGAGTTGGAGATCAGTACGTTTTTATTTGCTCCACAAGTATTCTGTAGAAAACATGGTAAACTGTCTCTCAGGATACATTTGAGTGCTTGCCAAAATTCAAAAGAGCCTGATCTGTTCTGTTGTGGCCCAGCTAAAGGGCATAAAGGAGAGTCCTCCTTTTCCTTCACTCACAGCTTTTGCTGACTTGGCAGATAAAGGGCACCCCTGGAATATGCTGAATTGAGGAGGGAGATCTGGGTCCTAACAGTCCCAGTAGCACTACTGACTGACACTAATCCTGATTAACTCACTTCCCTTCTCTGGGCCTCAATTTCACCATCTGTAAAAACAAGAGGGGCCAGGTGTGGTGGCTCAGGTCTGTAATCACAGCACTTTGGGAGGCCGAGGCAGGTGGATCACTTGAGGTCAGGAGTTTGAGACCAGCCTGGCCAACATGACAAAACCTCGTCTCTAATAAGTGTGTGTGTGTGTGTGTGTGTATGCCGGGTGTGATGGCACATGTCTGTAATCTCAGCTACTGGAGAGGCTAAGAGAATTGCTTGAACCTGCGAGGTGGAGGTTGCAATGAACCAAGATGCGCCACTGCACTCCAGCCTGGGCGAAAGAGTGAGACTCCTTCTCAAAAACAAAAACAAAACAAAACAAAACAAACCCAAGAGGGTTCAACTGTAATTTTGTGGCTTTCTTCATAGCAGTAGGCATTCTATGGAGTCACCATTAGGAGAAATTCTGGTGGCCGATGGTTTGCCGCTAACGTACATACTCTGTCCTTTTTTCTCAATAAGAGCAGCTCTGATTTTCTCTGCTTTTGTGTTTTCACCTTCACATACAATATCATTTGACCAAAGAGGTTCATAGCTTAAAAAAATTGTAAACCATTGTATTAGATGATTTTTTTTTTTTTTTTTTTTTTGAGACGGAGTCTCGCTCTGTCGCCGGGGCTGGAGTGCAGTGGCCGGATCTCAGCTCACTGCAAGCTCCGCCTCCCGGGTTTACGCCATTCTCCTGCCTCAGCCTCCCGAATAGCTGGGACTACAGGTATTAGATGATTTTTAAGAATTATGACTTTTGCTGGCTTTAGGTATCCTACTCTAAGGGGCTCTTATGCTGCTGGATAGTTGAGAATATCAGTTCATATGGGCAGAGGCTTAGCTAGAAGGTGCTAAAAACATCCCTGAAGCCCTAAAGGGTTATAATTTCCCCTTCTTGCATGTATATTTGCTGCTGCTGAATTAAGATATGACAATAGTAAAAAGTGGATGGTCCTTTTGGGTATATATACCCAGAGGGGTTTCCCCATGAATGAAGTGGGCAGAGCTAACAGTCTAAGCCTGAAATGGTGCATGTTAAAGAGTAGAAGCACCAAGGGTGTCAAACACTGGTGCTGTCCACTTCTGCAGTGAGCTAGGAAATGCTTCAAGCTAGGTGTTCTGAATGCAAAGTCTCTGGAATTAATGGAGGACACAGCCTTGGAAAGCTTTGAGTTTGTAGGGGAGTTGTCCTCTTTTCCTTGGATGGGATCAGGGCAGGGACACCCATGCTGAAGAACTATCAAGGAAGGATAGCACCTGAGGGTCAAAGGATTAAGAGGCAAGCTGGGGATTCAGAGGGAGGGAGGCAGATACTGCCTTTATGAATCCATTCCACCTGATTATAGTGTAATTGGAGTTTGAAGGACCTCAAGATCCATGGAAACATCCCACTTGCTTTTATTTGGGATTTTCACTATCAGAAACTGGCAATTTGGGAACTTGACTTTATATTAGTTTTATTATTGCAATATTTTCTTTGGTTTCCTCTTCATTTTGCTAAAGTTTATTTTGAAAATGTCATATCCCTTGTTATTTTTCCAAGGCATATGAATTTCTTTAGGAATATCCAAGGCAGGTCTGTCGTCATTGGTGTGTGGCCCGTGTTATTGGTTGGTTTAAATGCTCTTCTGGGCTGGGCACAGTGGCTCATGCCTATAATTCGAGCACTTTGGGAGGCCAAGGGAGGAGGAGAAGATCTCTTGAGCTCAAGAGTTAGAGACAGCCTGGGCAACATAGCAAGACCCCATCACTACGAAAAATAAAAATAAAAAATTATCTGGGTATGCTTGTGCACACCTGTAGTCCCATCTACTCAGGAGGCTGAGGCTGGAGGATCGCTTGAGTCCAGAACGTTAAGGCTGCAGTGAGCTATGATTGTACCACTATATTCCAGCCTGAGGTGACAGAGTGGGACCCTGTCTCAAACTAAATGAATGAATGAATGCACTTTTGTCACTATCTTGAAATTCTTAATATGTTTTGAACAAAGGATCTTGACTTTTTTTTTATTATACTTTAAGTTCTAGGGTACATGTGCACAATGTGCAGGTTTGTTACATATGTATACATGTGCCATGTTGGTGTGCTGCACCCATTAACTCATCATTTACATTAGGTATATTTCCTAATGCTATCCCTCCCCACTCCCCACTCCCCATAATAGGCCCTGATGTGTAATGTTCCCATTCCTGTGTCCAAGTGATCTCATTGTTCAATTCCCACCTATGAGTGAGAACATGCAGTGTTTGGTTTTCTGTTCTTGCAATAGTTTGCTGAGAATGATGGTTTCCAGCTGCATCCATATCCCTACGAAGGACATGAACTCATCCTTTTTTATGGCTGCATAGTATTCCATGGTGCTCCTTGGGCTCCTTCTTAGGAGAGGTACTAATGCACTATCAAAATTATTTAATTTTCATTGTTTATAGCCTTCTCATCAAGCCTTCAGGATGAGGACTAATATGATTTCAGTGCTGTGGGTTTCAGAGAGAAGAAATCTATCTTAGGCTTAGCAACCTGAGGGTAAGTGCCAAGCTGATAAGCATGGCAGATTAAAAGCCCATTTTACCTAGACATATTGACACCAATAGTGTTGTTGGTGATTGTCTCATCATCACTAGGATACACTGAGGCATTTACCATGAGAAATACTGTGTCTCCTTTCTTTTCACAGGGTCTCCGTGGAATTAGTAACATGGGGATGCTGGTTTTATGGGGGCAGTCTGTGGATGTAGGGAGTTTTAAGAGAAATTAGCTGCTAGTCAATAACCAGGGCTTTGCTTGTACCTCTCCTGATCAGATGAAGAATCATCTCTTTTTTTCTTGGTCTGTTAAAAAAAATTCCAAAGAAAGCATGAACACCCTAACTTCTCTCATGCTAGGGAAAAAGCCTTAAGAAGGGTAGTACATCAGACTAGTGATGCCCATTTGTGTTAGCCTTTGTTATTTGCAGTTTACATTGCCGCATCTGGAAATGGGCTATCGGGTGTCTTCTTACTTCTAAGCTGGCTCTTACATTTAATACAAGTGAAGTTAGTGTATAGGTCTACTGCACGTATTCTTGGTGCTCAGGGACTTATAGTGGTCCCTCACAGTTAACGAAATCAATCTTGCTCTGAGATGGGGGCACCGAGTTTGTAGCATCTCCCTCCTACAGTCATTTAGAGTTATTGATTTGCACTGAAAGAAATGAAAGTTGGAACACATTTTTTTAAAAACAGACTTTTTTTCTAAGGGCTGTCAGGATGATATGCCCCTTTTCCAATATTATATGTGCTTGTTTGACTTAGTATGTAATTATTAAGGTTTTCTCTGGCATTTGAGGGTACAAATTGGGGATCATGTCCCATGAACACAGTTGACCACATGTGTGCCTTCAATTGGTGACCATCCACAGCAAAGGGCCTTACCCCTCCAGCTTAAGATTTCATTCACTCTAGCTAGGTAAAATGTTGGGAAATCCCATATTATACCTTCCTTTTGCTTCCATTGCTCTCCCTGGCCAGAATGCCTTTCTCTGTTTTCTTTCTTTGTCCAAACCCATCTTTCATGCCTCTCTCACATGCCACTATCTCCATGAAACCTTCTCTAAGGATTTTATCTCAAACTCATCATCCTATCCTTGAAATGTTGTATGATCATTAAGCTCTGTACCATATATTTTACATTTAGTTATCCTGTACCTTAAAGTTCTTTTTCTCATTATTTTAAGTCTTTGTAGCCATATAGCTCCTACTGGAAATATACTTATTTATTTTTTATCCTGCAGAGTACTTGTACCACTTAATAAATACACAATTGATTATTAAGTCAGTGAAAGGGTTCAATCACTAATGGCTTCATTATTAATGTAAATGTTATCTGAGAAGTGCAGCATTTATATCATCAAATTAGCTTGTGAGGTTAACTCTAGAATAGAAAGCTGGGGAATTCTGTTGAAGAAAAAAGGAAAGGAAAACTATCTAAGGTTTTGTTTAGAATAATCATCCAAAAAATGATCATCCTTGTTTTAATATGAGAAAACAGACATAGAGCGGTTAACTGATTTGTCCAGGATTACACACCTAGTAAATAACAGAATGAAAACTTGAACCCAAATCCTTTGACTAAATGCTATGCTCTTTCCTACTGTGAATCATGGCATCCTGGCAATCTTGGGTGGGTAGGTATGGGTTCTTTACTTTTTCTGTGTCATTCTTAAAATGTAGCACCCAGGAGAGTATGGGGAAGGGGAACAGGGAGAAACAAGAAATAGCTATCCATTCACATAGAAATTCAAGTACTGGCTAATTGCAATATGTGAATCAAAACACTAATGTTAAGATCTCCTCATTTCCCCCCTCATTCTTACAATTCCTCCCCTTTCCCCATTTTATTTCTCCTCTTCACATTCCACCTTCCCCCTCCTCCCTCCAAGTATCTAATTATAGTTTTGCAAGAAAAATTACAGACTACATACTGCAATATTCACACCTGGAATTTACATTGATTTCATGGCATGAAACTCTGAGTGCCACTTTGCGTTGCATTCCCATAGCAACACCAAATCATAGACTAGGAGAAAGAAAAATCTGAGAACTCAGCATCTACAGCTCCTGAATCTCCTGTATTTATGACTTGGCTCTTCCTTGACAAATTGCCTATTTTTCTAACTTTGTTTTTGCAAAGCAAACACAAATTAAAATGATCCCATTTCATATTTTGATTGCTTTGCATTTGAACAATGCTTGAAAGGGTGTTGCTCTACAGTAACAGATTAAAAAAAAGATATTTGCATGACAGACAGAAGAGTAGGTGTGAAAAAGTTTGTAAAAGCATCCTGAGAACTCTTGTCTCTCACACCTACTACTGTAAAAATCAAAGCAATCCTGGGGCCTCTGGCACATCCTTCTGCCTACAGTGGCCCTCCACTTGCTGACCTGTAGACTCAGAAGAAAGAAGCAGCCAGAGGTCAAACATTGCTGCCTTGAAGTCGGATCACATTTGCGCATTTTAGTTGACCTTCTGGATCCTGATCCCTGGCTTTATTTTGTGCTTCTTGCTTGACCAGAGAGCTGAATTAGCTTTTCAGATTTGTCTGAGTTGCTGGATCCTTTGTTTCCATCCATTCTGTGAAATGATATCTGTTTTTCTGCCAGCCATGTCCTGATACTAAATGCTGGTACTGTTAGCATGACTTGACTCTCCTTAGTATGGGTAATATTTTTCAAGGTTCCTTCCAGGAGTCTCAGTTCAATTGTCATCTCATTTTAGAATTCTTCCCTAACCAATTTATATAAAGTAGCTCCCTCTACCCCATTCCTCCAAGAACTCTCAATTCCACTACTTTGTTTCATGTTCCATAGAATATATGATTATATTATACATTAATTGAGATTCTCTAATGTATTTACTGTTTCAATGTCTGATCTTCCCCACTGGAATGTAAGAGCAGCAACCTAGTCTGCCTTATATTCAGCACTTTATTTTCAGTTCCTAGCACAATGCCTGGCCCAGAATAGGTACTCAAAAAGTATTTGTTAGATGAATGAATGATGAATGAGTGAATGAATTCTGCAAGTGTTTATTGAATACCTATGATGTGCTTACCACATGATTACCCATTTTGGAAAAGAGACACCACTGGCCTCCTGGAGAGTTTACCAGCAGAAATACCAGATATTAAATGTCTAATGTATACCTTGTTTTTCCTTGCTTTCTGTCACTGTGGCCTTCACAGCAGTAGCAACTCAGGAACAGTTTCAGGCCTTCACAGGCTAAAATGTTTCCAAGGTGCTCATCAGAGCTGGAGGGCCCTCACTTCTATGTTTCTATGTTTCTTGCCTCACTTCTATGTTTCTAGACACCTTGCTTTCTCCTAATTCACTGTTGGACAATCAAGTTATAAAAACATTAACGTAGTTAAGTCTGTTTCCTAACGTAGGCTCAAAATGATTTTGAAGGTAAGTAAATATACTTGGGAAATTGACAGCCAAGACTTCTTCCATGTGCAACCAAAGGTAAAGTTTACCAATACAGTGAAGCTAAGTATATCTCTTCATGGTGACTAAGCTATTTTAGTAATTTTCTTTAGGTTTATTGACTTCTTTATTATAAGAAGCAATGAAAATCTTAAGGAGAAGCATTCACAGGCAAGAGAAAAAAAATAATTTGCCCCAAGTGTGGAGAATAGGAAACTCTAAATCAGCAACTATTACTAATGACAACCACTACAAAGGCCATTTAGTGCATAGCCTATGCTACACCAGGTGCAATGCTAAAGCACTTACTCTAAGGAAAAGGAGGACACTTTAAGGCTGAAACTGAGAGAATTTTATTCTTTCTGTATGTCATTAGGAATTTCCTTTCCTGGGATAAGACACATCAACACCTCACTGTAGGGACATTGGAAGGTGCCTTTAAAAAAGACATTAGTTGTGCTTTTTAAATTGCTTCTCTCCACAATTCTGGGGTGATTCCTCAATCTCTGCCTTTCTCTTCATAATTCACTCACCTTCTCTGGGCCTCTGCTTCTCCCATTTGGACAATGAGGCTGATGCTATATGCTCTGTCTAATAGGAGCATTGGATGGCTGTTATCTCATTTTTTTTTTCTGTCTGATTAATAGTTATACAAATGCTGGGCATTATTTTTGTCATTGTTAGTGGTCATCAATATTTACCTGGGTTTCTTCATCCCTGAGAGGGGCTAATGGTAACCAGTTCATCCCATTACATGTTTCTGCTTGACAGAATCAAATAACTCATGGTCCTTGGGATCTCAGGAGTCAGATATCAAATAGTTTCCCTAATCAAGTAGTATTTTATTTGTGGTAACCATATTATTTCAGAAGTGAGATCTGGATTTAATTGAGTTGTGACAGAGTTTTCCAGGTTTTAGTAGGGATAGGTTGAGCTTTCCTTTTAGACATTATAAAAATATATTGTCTTCACATTATTTTAATTAGGAAAAATTTGAATAGTCTTAAGGTAGTACTTAATACTTACATTTGCTCTTCCAACCAAGGAGGTTTCATCATAAATGTAGTTATTCATATGTAATCACATCTCACATAGTAATGATATTTGCATAACAAGAAATAATTTCCTTCAGGAAAGTTGACTATGTCCTGCACACATCAGTATGGCATTATGGAAAACATTCTCACATCTAGGCATTTCTCATTGACATTAATAGTGTCAATGTCCTCACCTGTCACCACAAATTAGAAGTCACCCCTGGATCTTGTTGTGCCCTGAGGGTAGTAAATAGATTCCATGCCCCAGACCCAAATAAAATATCACCAGTATCTTTTCTCTTCCTTGGCTCAGGTAGCATACGTCCTGAAATAGATGACAGCTTTAAGTTTGGAATACCAATTGGGTCAGAAAATAAACAAAGTGCCTCATTTTTTGACTCATCCATGCTTACTCTACCTCCATACAAGTATTTTTGACACCAAGTTTCTTTTAATCCTTCTTTAAGAGATTCTTCCTATAAGATTAAAAAATAAACAGAGTACCTTTCCAAATAACAAAACATAAAGGCATCTTTCAAGTACATACGATTCATTTTCTGAATATACTATAACTTAATAATAGGATGTGTGTGCGTGTGTGTGTGTGTGTGTGTGTGTGTGTGACAGAGAGAGAGAAAGAGAAGAGGGGAGATAGAGAGATTATGCAATCAGATACTACTCTTTATGGATCTATGATTGGTTTACAAGCACTTTTGATGACCTATGAGATCTGATGGTGAGCACATGTTACTCAAAATTCATTGATTACTTCAGGAAGAGTTTGAAAATTGCTCAATAACTGCTTTTCAGAGCTAATATCCATTTATATTCATTTATTTCAACCAATTCCTAAACCAAAGCTTCAGAGAAAAAATCTCCTGTGGCTTTGCCTGAAAAATATGTGTAATTGTTGACTTGTCATTTTATATTGTGTTCCCTGCCTTTATCATGGTACTACATTGTACCAGGGATTTATTTTATTTTATTTTATTTATTTATTTATTTATTTATTTATTTATTTATTTTGAGACAGAGTCTCGCTCTATTGCTCAGACTGGAGTGCAGTGGCATGATCTCGGCTCACTGCAAGCTCCGCCTCCCGGGTTTATGCCATTCTCCTGCCTCAGCCTCCCGAGTAGCTGGGACTACAGGCGCCCGCCATCACACCCGGCTACTTTTTTGTATTTTTAGTAGAGACGGGATTTCACCACGTTAGCCAGGATGGTCTCGATCTCCTGACCTCGTGATCCGCCCGCCTTGGCCTCCCAAAGTGCTGGGATTACAGGCGTGAGCCACTGCGCCCGGCCGATTTACTTCTTATGTACCCAAGAAAAATAAGAAATAGCTCTCTGCCCCTCTCTCCATCTGAATTAACATCAAAGACAAACAGATACGATTTACAGATACTAGTTGGTTTAGACAATATGGTGTACTAGATGTCCTAGAAATCCTTATGTTAAAATGCCTAGAAATACTGGGAAACATATAAAAAAGGTTTTTTTTCTTTCTTTCTTTCTTTTTTAAAATTAGAGAAAGGGTCTTGCTCTATTGTTTCCCAAGCTGGAGGACAGTGGTGCAATCATAGCTCACTGCAAGCTTGACTTCCTAGGCTCAAGTGATCCTCCTGCCTCAGCCTCCCATAACACTGGTATTACAGGTGTGAGTCACCAAGCCCAGTCAACAAACATTTTACAAAATGCATACCTGCTTTCATAAGAAATTCAGCAAAAACAGCTAGAGGCACCCCAATCTGCAAACCGAAGTACTAAGGTAACAGTAAAGTTGCAGTTGCCCTGGGAATATTTTTCTATCTCAGTTATCTACCACCGTGGATTTTAGTGGGCTCATAAGGAACAGGAGATGAAGCCTTTTTTCTATACATTGTGTTGATTTGGGATCGTGATTGCCATTTGAATCTCCTATCCACATAGAAATAGTGGACTAAAAGGTATATATATGGCAAAGAATAAGGAGAGACTAGAAGTATATTAGTTTTTCGTGGCCTGGGCTCTGTGAGGTAAAAATTGTGATATGTGAAAATGTATATATGTAGTCTGCCTTCATGTAGATAAGGATCTTAAATCTGCAACATCTCATATGATCCTGGAAACTCTGAGCAAAGAAATTAACTTAAAGTAATTCCAGATTTGTATCACAACAGGATTCTTGTATGATGCAAAGGTAAACTCTTTCTGAAGGATTTTACCTTAACAGATCTTGCAGGATTCTTAAACATAAAGCCCCCATGAACATAAATTCACAATCCAAAGTTATATAAGTAACACTGAAGAAGCATCAGAAGAAACTACAGAATAGCAGTTTTCGACCTTTAAGAACTTCAGATACTGAAATTATCAAATATTAGATTGAACATTTATATTTAAAGTATATGTATTACTTTATATTTAAAGTATAAAAAAATCAGAAACATGAATGAAGGAGAAGATACAATAAAATGAGGTATATTTGCAAAAATATCAAATGTATTTTACAGAAATGAAAAACTCAGTAGATGGATTAAACCGAAGATTAGGCATAAAGAAAGCATTAATGAGCTCTAAGAAAAATCTGGAGAAACTGTCAAAGTGCAGTTCAGAGAAACAAACTCATAAAATATATAGGAAGCATGGAAAATAGAATGAAAAGATTTATCATATACCTAATTAGAGTTTCAAATGTAAAGAAAAATTAAGATTAGGAGAGAGGTGATATCCAATGAGAAAATGACTGAGAATTTTCTAGAAGTAATGAAAGACATAGCTTCAGAGTCAGGATGCATAATGTATATAATGCAGGAAAAATAAATCATCATCTAGGTACAGAATAATAAAACCACAGAACAGCAAACGCTAGAAAGAATATAAATTTAAATAAATAGCAATTCAACCTCCATCTCCAAATGAAGTGAAAGAGAAGAAACTAAAAGTAGAAAAAGTTTGGTAAGTGGAAAACATCAAGTAAATTGGTGAAAAATATCAGTAATCACAGTAATATAAATGGATTTATGTGACAAATTGAAAAAATTGTTAGATTAGACTTTTAAAATATGCTACTTATCAGACTTTTCTAAAATATAGGGGCAGTAGAAAAACTGAAAGTAAAAGGATGGATAAGTATTTATCAGGCAAATAAATACTAATGCACCCATTATATATCTTCATAGCTATATTATATTTCAGAAAAAATTGACCTTAAGGTTAAAAAAGAAGCATACTACGAAATAAAGGACTCTTACATAATGACTAAGAATTCAATTCACTAGGAAGTTCTAACAGTTCTGAATTTGTATTTACTTAACAATACAGTCTCAAAATACATGAAGTAAAAATTGACTGAATAACAGGAAGAATCACACAAATCCACAATCATGGGGGCAGATTTTAATCCACTAGTCAAAGTAATGGATAAATTTAAAAGACAAAAATTGTTGGTGAGAATATGGAATAGAGATCAACACACATTTACAAATGTTAGGCCTTGTGGACCATATGATTGTAGAATCTCTTATAGCTACTCAGTTGTGCCAGTGTAGTGTGAAATCAGTCTTAAGACGAAACTTAAATCAATGAACATAACTTTTTCCAATAAAACTTCATTTATGGACACTGAAATGTGAATGTCATATCATTTTCAAGTGTCACAAAATCTACTTTTGCTAATTTTCAACCATTTAAAAATAAGAACTCTTTTTTATGTCACAGGCCAAAAACAGGCAGTTGGCCAGTCTGGGCCCATAGGCTGCAGTTTGTCAATGCCTAATATCCAAGATTTGTACAACAGAATTAAGTTTAACTTAGCGAAAAATCTTGCATCTAGTAATTACAAAATGCCATATTATTCTCAAGAACATATGGAATATTTACTAAAATTGTCACATATTATGCCGTAAAGCCACTACCAGTACATTTAAAGAAATCCATATAATGCAGACCATGTTCTCTTAACTCAGTACCATCAACTTAGAAATAAATAACAAGGGGATTATTTTTAAAACACACTTTTAGAAAAATTTAAAATGTACATTTAAATAAATATTCACAAGAGAAAATGTTCATATTGGACATTAGAAAATATTTGGAGCAAGCAAAAGATAAAAAAAAGTATATGTAAAAACTTGTGAAATTAACAAAATGATATATAGAAAGAAGTTCGTAGCATTAAATATATTAAAAAATAAAAGGTTATAAATTAATGAGCTAAGTTTCAGTTCTAAAGGTTAGCAAAAGAACAAAATAAACACAAAAAATAGAAAAAAAGAAAATAAGATGAGGACAGAAATTAACAAAACAGAAAAGACAAACCTTGTAGAATCAACAAAGCCAAAGCTTCGTTCTCTGAAAAGACTAATAAAATAGACAAACCCTGGGCAATAGTAGGAAGTGTACATACATGAGAAGATAGAGAACATGAATGATGAACAATATTAGGAATTAAAAAGGGGAGATATGGCTAGATATGAAGTAACAAATAAGAAAATACCAAAAGACAACTTTATACCAATATACATGAGAACTTAGACAAAATGCATGTTTTTTTTAAAAGAAAAACAACTTTTCTAGACAAACTACAGAAGAAATAGAAAACCTTAGTAGACTTATAATCATTAAAGAAATTAAATCTGCAGGAAAAAAAAAAAAAAAAAAAAAACACTGACCTTAAGAAAACCAGTGAAACCACAGGAAAATTCAACTAAACATTCAAGGAACAGATCATTTCAAGTTCACATAAACTCTTCCCAAAAGATAAAAACATATATTCCAAATTTATTTTCTAAGGATAATCTCGATTCCAAAAGTAGTTAAAGGCAATAGGAAAAATTGAAAGTGTAAGTAAAACTTATGAACATAGATAAAATTCTAATTTAAGTATTAGTCGACTGAATCAAGCAATGTATAAAACTGTTAATAAAGTAGACCAAGTTCAGTTTCACTGGAGTCTAATGTTTGCTGAATATTAGAGAAAATGTTAATGTAAATCATCACATTAATGGAAAGTAATAAAATTATATCACCATCTCAATATATACAGTAAAAACATTCGCTAAAAGCCAGTGCCTGTTCATGAAACAAACCAAAGCAAACACACAGTTATTAACAAAGTAGGAATAGAAGCAACTGATAAATTGTGTCTACAAAGTAATCTGTTGCAATCATCATGTTCAATGGTGAAATGTTAGGTACATTCCTCTTGAAAATCAAGAACAGGAGAAAATTGCATAATATTATCATTTCTACTCAACAGTGTACCAAAGGCCCTAATCAGTGCAGTAAGACAAGAATAAAAGGTAAGTATTAAAATTTTAAAAATGTTATGTTGTCACAATGTATAGACTTTTATGATTTGCCTACATAGAAAACCTGAGATAATCTATAAAGTCTTAGAGTTAATGATAGTTTAACAAAAATTAAATGTATTCCTATATGTCAGAAACAAACATTTGGAAAAGTAATTTTAGGAAGAAAACCATGTATAATTGAAAGAAAAACAATAAAGTAACTAGAAATAAATCTAACAAATGTTTAAGACCTTAATGGAGAAAATATAAAATTTTATTGAGAGATTGTAGACTTTAAAAAATGCAGATGTAAAGCATGTTCATGGAAGACTCACTATAATAATGATGACAGTTCTCTCCACTTAATCTATATATTCAATGCAATTCCAATCAAAATCCCAACAGGGTTTTGTTTTTTGCCTTTTGCTCTGTGTGTGTGTGTGTGTATGTAAGTAAAAATATAAGCTGATTCCAAAATAAATACAGAAGGAAAAAGACCTCAGGATAGCCAAGAAAATTTTTATGAAGGGACATGGCTTATCAGCTATCAAGGCTTATTAGTAAAGTTAGAGTAAATAAGCTAATTCTCTTACATAACAACTAGGCCAATAGAATTCAATATAATATAGATCCAGAAGAAAGTCCTTTCCATATAGAAAAACTTAGTATGAGTTGGCATTGAAAATTAGCTGGGAAAGAACAGGCTGTTCAATAAATGACACTGGAATCACTGGTTTATACATGTTTAAAAGGGGGTTATCTTGACCTCACACCATACGCAAATATAAGTTCCAAACATCTACAAGACCTAAATGTAAAAAGAAAACCTTTAAAATGTTTAGAACAATATAAAAGAGACTAACTTTATGGTATTAGAGTAGAAAAATAGTTCTTTGAAAGGTTTTATAACATAAAACATAAAGGAAAATATTAATTCATTTTACTATATTAGAAGTAAAATATTCTGATCATCAAAAGCACCACTTAAAAATAAAAAAGACAATGAAAAACCTGGGGAAACGCATTTGCAAGGCATAAAATTAATAATTGGAATCCATTCTAAAAATGTTTTACTACTAATCTACAAGAGAAAACAACTCAAGAGAAAATTAGGCAAAGGTTATAAGCAGGTGTAACCTCTCATAACCTCTCACAGGAGAGGAAACATGAATGGCCAATAAACACAGGAAAAGTTGTTTAATTTCACATGTAATTAGAGACATCTAAATTACATCTAAAATGATATGAAATTTGTCCACCTGCCAGATTAGTAGAAATTTAATGTCTGGCTACTCTAAGCTTTTGTGAAAGTGTGTAGGAATGGATACTCTCATACACTAGTTTTTTTTTTTTTTCCTTAATTTTTTTCCCCCTTATTATATACTAGTTGTTGGTGGGAGTTTAAGTTGGTGCATTTACTGTTGAAGGCAATTTGTCAATATCTAGTAAAATCGAAGGTGGGAATATCCTACAAATGAGCAATTCTACTCCTAGGTATATTTCCTAGAGAAACTCTTGTACATTTACACCAAAAGATATGTAGAACTATATCCCAGTTTGTAAGAAAAAAGACAAGATTTAAACAATGTACCTATCGCTGATAGGGGGATGGATAAATAAATTATAGTGTAGTCATAAAATGAAGCACTAAATAGTGAAAATAAATGAACTTGAGGTAAATATTTCAACAAATTATTGATATAATTAATACAGAGCAAGTGAGCTCCCAAATTGGAACTTAGCCTGTGAGAGTTGTTGGCTTCACCCAGGAAAGAATTCAAGGGCGAGCAAGTAGTGTTAGGAACTTTTATTGAAACAGCAGTGTACAGCAGCAGCAGGGGTACTGCTCCTTGCAGAGCAGGGCTACCCCATAGGCAGTGTGCTCAGAGTAGCAGCTCAGGGCATGGGCAGTTCTGCAGTCATATCTGTACCCACTTTTAATTATGTGCAAATTAAGATTATGCAGATGCTTCTACAAAAGGGGTGGTAACTTCTGGGTTTTCTGGTCATTGCCATGGAAAGGGGTGCTAACTTCTGGGTGTTGCCATGGTAATGGTAAACTGACATGGCACTGGTGGGCATGTCTTCGCAGAGGTGCTGTTGCCTCTTCTCTATTTCAGCTATTCTTCAATCTGGTCCAGAGTCAAGTCCTACTTCCTACCTCATTACCCCCTCAAAGATTAAATACTCCTCTTTAACCTTAAGGGGGCTGCAGAAGTGCAGAGGTCCATCTTTGTAACTGCTTCCTGCTGAGTTTATGGGCATAGGACCTTCCTACCACCAGAGGGATAAAAATCTCTGGATCTGATCTAAGGAGCCCAGAGGCAAGATGCTTTTACTGTCTGGGTCAGTAGATGGGATGAGTTGGAAGTCTTGTGCCAGCATTGTCTACCTAGAACTTTTGTAATAAGAAGACACAAACTTTATTAAGAAGTTAAGCAAACAAAGGCCAAAGATTAGTAATAACAAGACAGCTATTAAAGGTCCTAGGAAGCTGGGAACGGTGGGTGACACTTGTAATCCCAGCACTTTGGGAGGCTGAGGCAGGTGAATCACCTGAGGTCAGGAGTTCGAGACCAGCTTGGCCAACATGGTGAAACCCCATCTCTACTAAAAATAAAAAAAGTAGCTGGGCGTGGTGAGGCAGGCCTATAATCCCAGCTACTCAGGAGGCTGAGACAGGAGAATTGCTTGAACCTGGGAGGCAGAGGTTGCAGTGAGCCGAGATTGTGCCACTGCATTCCAGCCTGGGTGACAAAGCAAGAGTCTGTCTCAAAAAATAAAAATAAAATAAAATAAAATAAAATAAAATAAAGGTCTTCGGAGAGGTAAAAACCAAGTGAGACTTGGGAAAGTACTTTTGATAGTCAACCTGATATAGTTGGGATCAGTGCCCTGGTTATATCTATATAACCAGGTAGCTTGCTTATAGATCTTTGAATGTTAACCTCAACCTGTCCAGAGGTGTTAATACATGAGCGGCAGGTTTTATTAATAGCTGCACAGACTCCACCTCATTCAGCTTGTAAATAATCCACTGCTAGTCTGTTATAGCGAACTACATTTGCCAAAGAGTCCAGGGACTCTTGAATTCTCTTTAGTCCCTGATCTGTGTTGGTGGCTGAATATTTTAGGGTTTGAGTTAGGTTGTTTTAGGGTTGACTCATGATAGACAAAGCCAGTCCAGAATGCCACAAGTCCTATTGTTGTCCTGATTCCTGCCAGTGTTAATCCTATTGCTTGTTTAATTCTGGTGTTCCTCAGTCTTAGGGGGTTATAGGCTATGAACCCTGGAGGCACAACCGTGTCCAATGTACATTCACCCCTGTCCTAAATTTTTGATATACAAGAGAAAGCTACTTCTAAAAGAACAAGTGGCTCTCTGGGAAGTTGGGTGTGGTTATGGGGTGTGACTTTTTCCCACTTATGGCCACAAACAAAAATGAGCCCTGTTAAGGCACACATCGAGGTCTTACAGGGTATGATGTCTATTCTTTGCTTCCAAGTTGGGTCCATAGAAATATTCTTCCCCTGTTCCAGTGGGAGTGGTCGAACAATCTTTGTTTTCCAGAAGTGGGCAGTACTCCCACTTTCCCAGATTAGGCAGTTGTTTTTCACCTGCATGTTCTGATCCAATAGAAGCCACCATATATGGGTTCCTCACTCTTAAGTGGAATCCCATTTACCTCGCTCTGGCCTTGGGAACTTGGCAACTAGAATTGGATCACAACATCACAGGGAAAGTTCCTCTTTTATGTCATTAAAACAACAGTGGGTGCAAAAGATAGAATCATAGTGTACTGGAGGTATAGATACCCAACTTCCCAGGTTCAGGTAGTGGTGGTGGGGGAGTGCAGGTGGAATCTGTTAAGTAGGGGAGCATTCCACCTAACAAGTAGGAAGTTTTGGGTAATTTAGGATTGCTATCATTAGTTTTGAGATCTGGAGAGATGGCTGTGAGATTTTATGAATAGTCCAGAAGATGGAACTCTCTATCTTGGGGATGTTGATAAATCCAGCAACCATAAAGATGATTCTCTGATGCTACAATTTTTGAAATATTTACTATAGAGTTTTGTTCCCACCCACACTGGATTAGAGTAATTGGGAGAGCAAACAGTATTAACAGTGACAGCATGGTATCCAGTTGGGCTTTAGAATGGCCTCTACATCCAACAAGAACAAAAGAGATGTCTCCCCAGAGGAGGTAGCTGGCTAAAGCAATAGAAAAGAAGCATTGTAGTCAAGAAGAGAAAAATTAGTGCTCCTATTTCCACCCACGGCTTCATGTTACCACTTCTGGCTGAGTGTTGATTCTTATAAATAGGTAGTGGAAGTCTTCCAAAGGTTTACAGAAGTAGGTCATGGTGCCCTCTCTTTGTGCCTGTGACTCATAAGAAACAGGTTTAATCCTTGATAGTTGTACTCAAGTAGTTATTTCCTGAATTTTAAGTGGTGGCAGTATTTAACAATACCCAGGAGGGCCCTTTCAATTAGGTTGTGACTGATTCTCAGAGGATGTTTCTTTTTGGTTTTTAGTAAGACTAAGTCTTATGGTGAGAGGCAATAATTTATTTCCATATTCTTGAAGAGCCTAAAGGGGGCATAGTGAGGTTTGTCTAACTCCCTGATACCTGTCATGGCCTGAGTTAGTTTTTAAGTTTCTTTGGAATTTCCTTTGCTCAAGGGACTTGCAGTCAAAAGACATATAGCTAATTAAACATTCTAGGCCAGATGGGAATGGAGGTGGTCAGGCACTCATCAGCACTTAAAATCCTTTTAAGCAATATGAGTCAAAAACTAAAAGCCAAAAATGAGATTATATCAAGAGAAACCAAGAGAAACTATATTGGGTGAAGACACTGCTCCCACAGACCTCTAAGGCAAAACACTTTAGCATCTGGCCAGAATAATAGAACCAGAAGAGAAAAACTCACAGGAGCTGACAAAAAAGCTAAAGGATGGAGTTACATGAACTCACTGAGAAGCTTTCAAAAGAATTAGCTTACAGAATTGAAAACTTTCTGGTAATTTAGCAAATTAATACCTTAAGAAAATTTGGTTTTAAAATGTAGACCATTTTTAGAGAGTCTGTTATAAACAATTTTCTTTTAGTTACAGCTAGCTTAGTCATGCACAAAAAATTTATTTTATAAATTCCCTCTCGTGAACCTTATCATAGTTTACACAGATCACCTACAACATGTTTGGCCCTTCTGACTTTTCCTACACTATCTCTTTCTTAAATAACCAATCATTTTAATGTAGGACAATAATTTACTATAGAGAATCCTTTTGATGCAAAATTACTCCTTTTTAAATATTCTTTCTTGCAAAAAATATATTTTCTGTCAATGGCATTTTTTACATCACTCTTTTTTATGCATTGGTTCCCTCATATTTTGAACCTCTCTTTTAATAACTTCCAAATTAGACAAAAATTATTCTTTTTTTCCAGTAAAGAATACATTTCTTTGGCACATTTTATATAAAACTAGGAAACAAGAAGTCCTGAACTACCCACCATACATTGGCATTCTATATATGAGAACTATTCCACAATTTTAAGATTTTAAACCACACAAAAAGCTCATTATTTAAGCATCTATTCCATTCATATGTGTTTAACTTTTTTACTTTTAATAGCTAAGTTTAGACCACCTCCAAAAACCAAGATCCCATGCAAAGGTAGTCACCATTTAAAGTCATTTTAACCACTTTAAAGCCTATGAACATCAGTGATTTACCTAGCTAAAAATCTTAAATTTTAAAAGACACAACATTCTCTTCAAATGAATAAGCTTAGACTAGCCTTGTTTAATTCATGAGCACTCTTTTGTTTATCAGCCAACATGATAGCATGCTAAACACAACACACACTAAATCTGTACATACACTTAAACACATCAAATAAAATGACATATACAAAGCAACTGGATTCAAGTTATTTACAAAATTAGGACTTACCTATCTGCCAAATTTTGTTAGCCCCACTAGATATAGAAGACAGGACTGAGGCAGGGAGGAACATCCCATAGCATCAAATAAAGAAGGGAGCTGGGGGAACTGCATTGCTCAGGGAGAAAGCCCAGAGTCCCCAAGCCACCAGAGAGATCACCCAGTAGTGGAGACATTGAAGAAAAATGCTCAAGCGGCTGCTTGTCTGCCACTGTGGGAAGCTGTCCATTAGGTCAAAGGTCCGAGACCCTTAGTAAACATACTTGGACAAGGCAGCTCTCTGGGGGCTAGCAGAAGAAGGTTAGCTCTGGCCACAATATTTTTCTCTCACTGGGGACAGTTAGGACATCCTTATTGCCAATGGTCCTTTTGCTTGCAGTAGGCACACTGATTCTGGCCCAGGGGCCTGCGAGTTGGGGTTCTTTTCTGGGCATTCCAGCTGCCGATCTTGCGATGCTTTCTTGAGATGGGTAACTCTGCAGAGGCAGGGGGATTAAAGCATTTGCTAATAATTGCATTTGTGGTTATTTCTTTCTTTTCACCTATTTTGCCCTGTCCCTATTGTTGTAATGTTTAAACGCCATGTTTAAGAGTTGGCTTTTAGGAGTTTGAGGTTTCTTTGCTGCTTTTTGTAGCTCTTTCCTAATGACAGGAGAAGATTGAATAATAAAATGCATACCCAGAAGAGCTTGCCCTTCTGGGGAGTTTGGGTCTGCATTTGTGTATTTTGTGAGTGTCTCAAATAAATGACCCTGAAACAGAGCAGGATCTTCAACTTTCCCTGAGTTATTTCTCTAATCTTGTTATAATTGACTGGCTTAACCACACACTTTTCCTTCTACTTTTTTCCTGTAGCACAAGTAATAGATGGCAATATTTGATGACATGCTAAACACAACACACATTGTAATGGCTGTATATACACTTAAACACATCAAATAAAATGACCTATACAACACAACTGGATTCAAGTTATTTACAAATTTGGAACATGACAAGTTATTTGTGAGTAATGACAAGTTAAATAAAAGAACATGGTAAACTTAACAAACTACAAAGTTTTTTGGATTCTTTGAAAACTGGCCAAATTTGTCCTTGTGTAAAGCCAAATCACACGTAGAAATTGGCATATAAACTCCAAGTATTTTCTTATTTCCGTTAGCTACCTCCTGCAATGGAGGTAGGTTTGACTTTAGGGGCCCCAATATGGGCAGTGTGGGGTATAGCTGGGGCTACTTGGATAAGTGAGGCGGGGGGTGCCTGATGACCTTGGGGTGAGATCCTTTGTTAGAGAACTGGTGGGACTCTTCTCAGAATTGGGGGACTGAGGAGACTCCAGGGAGGGCGTAAGCTTTCTAGGGGGAGCAGCTAGGAGGGGATTCCTTAGGCATATAGCTTTCTGGTGCCTGGAAATAACATGATCCAGTAAAGGGCCATAAAAGCCTGTACATAAGGGATGTCCTCCCATTTTCCTCTTTTTTTTTTTTTTTTTTCAGAATAAGTTCAATCGTAAAATGTCCTTATAATGTATAGGGCCATGCTTAGGTAAAATCTGTTTGCTTTCTAATTTGTATTGAACCCAAATGGTGTTGCAATAGAAAATGAGTTTCTTTTTCTCTAAGCTGAGTCTGAATTTGCTCCAATAGCTTAAAAGACACCCTAGTGGTAAGTCCTCTGGGATGCTCAGATGCTCATCATTGTCTCCATGACCAGTAAGAATATTTATTGGACACATAACTTTTTCTAAGTCTAATGAGAGAAAAAACAACTGGGCCTTTGTTATTTCTCCCTTTTAGATTTCTACTTGCTAGCTAAGTATAGGTAGTAAGGTGTTGTAAAAGTGGATTATAAGCATTTGCCAGTGAATGAAATATGACAGAAAAAGTATTTTTATTAAGCAAAGTACAGAAGGAAAAAATAAATAAAGTAACAATAGGAAAAGAAAATGCTGTTACAGAAAATGACAACTTTTAGGGCAGAAAATAAGAAAAGACAAGACCAAGATTCCTTTAGGATGGGCCTCCAACCCATAATACTGGAAGGAATGCCAATGCCAAAACCCTGGAACATCCAGGGGTGGCCAACAATACTGAATGTTTAAAACCTGGAATACCTGAGTATCAAGCCAACAAGTGTTTCTACACCAAATGCCAGAAACCTCAGAGTATCCGGGGGCTCTCCAAATGCCAAAAACCCCAGAGTATCTGTGGGGCATCCAACAGTGAACCCCAAAGGCCTGGCTGGGGCTACGGAACAATGTGACTCTGCTGTCCCTCAGTATAAACACAATGGGGAACCTCTCATAATCAACTGCGCTGACTTAAAACAATTGCCAAAGGAGCCAAAGCAAAAAAAAGACTGCAAACAAAACATACATTTTAGGACTGAAAGTCAAATGGCTAGTGGATCAATAAAATAGAGTCAGAAGAGAAAGGACCTGGTGAAGAAGTGACAAGGATGTGTCTCAGGACACTCAATTAACGAGTGACTTTTAACTGACCACTTAGCCAAAGACTTTTATTCCCTAACTTATCTGATATTGTGGGGAGGGGTTCAGAGGGAACACTCACCCATTCACATTAGCCAAAATTGTGCTGACTGATCTTCCACATGGGACTTGGATGAAGGTCTTCTCCAGGTTCCCTCAACTTAGGTTGACTCAGCTGTCACACATGAGGTGCAAGTGCAGGGACTGGTTACCTGCCAGCCGACTGGTAGGAGCAGCAGGTCCCATTCAAGGTAGTACTACTGTGGACACTTGCCTGTTCACTCAGCTCCACTGCCCACTGGGAAAGATGATGGATCTGGAAAGGGCCTTTGGTTAGTGTTACGGCTCTGTGGTGTTAGCAACTCTTTATTGTTACAGCCTCAGGGTTATAGTCTGCAGCTTTTGGTTGCCATCTCACCATCTCTTGCCAATTGCTGCCTCTCCACTGATCGCTGATTGCCATCATCATTACTGTCTCACCATCTTACCTCTCCACCAATTTCCATCTCTGCTGTCTCACTCTCTCTCACTTGCTGTCTTTGTCCATTTGTTGGTCACCAGATAACACAGGGCAGGTGAGCTCCAAACTTGGGGCTTAGCTTGTGAGGGTTCTTGGCTTTGCCCAGGAAAGAATTCTAGGGCAAGCTGGTGGTGTTAGATAGCAACTTTTATTGAAGTGGCGGTTTACAGCAGCAGCAGAGGTACTGCTCATTGTATAACAGGGTTATCCCATTGGGAGTGTGAGCAGAGTAGTAGTGCAGGGGCAGTTCTGCAGTTATATCCATGTTTTATTATATGCAAATTAAGGGGTAGATTATGCAGACATTTCTATAAAAGAGGTGATATCTTCCAGCTCATTGGGTTGTTGCCATGGAAAGAGGTGATAGCTTCCAAGTGTTGCTATGACAATGGTAAACTGACACGGCACTGAAGGGCATGTCTTATGGAGAGATCCTTTCACTTTTTCCCTGTTTCAGCTAGTCTTCAGTCTGGTCCAGAACCCAAGCCCCACCTCTGCCATCAAGTCCTGCCTCCTACCTCATAATGAGCCAAGAAAAGCAAGGTACCAATTGAAATGTGCAGAGTAGTTCCATTTCTACAATGTTTAAGGACATGTAAAACAATGTTATAAATTGATTATACTTCTACGTGTGTATGTGTCTTTAAAAGAATGCAAGAGAATGATAAACACCTAAATCAAAATAGTGGTTACCTCATGATGTGGGAGTAGGAATGGGAATGCAAGAGTGTAGGAGCTCACAAAGGGCTTCAACTGTATGGGTAATATTTCTAAGCTGGTTATGTCTCATGGATGTTCATTATATTAATAGTATTGGTCTTTTTCAATGCCTAAAATATTTCATAATATATTAAAAGTAGCATACTATGTCTCGTACACTCTATACTTGCTTTTCCTTCTGAACCTCTGTTTAATTTTGAAACTCTAAGAATATTTTCATTGATGTTGGAAACAAGGCAATGTCACCACTATCATTCGACTTAGCTCTGGATATACCAACTAATGCAGTTAGATGAAAGAAAGAAGTAAGATACATAAAAACAAAAAGAAGAGGCACAATCATCATTATTTGCAAATGTCATTACATACCTGGAAAATCCAAGAGTACCAACTGGAAATTATTATAATTGTGTAAGTATATATCTGTAGAAGTGTAGAAAATATAACTACAGATTTCATGCATAAAAGCTGCTAAAAACCTAGCAATATAAACTTAGGAAATTTATAGAACCTATATGAAAAAAATGTATTTTTTTTCTGTCTCTGATGCTTGAATCAAGATGAAAAACCATTAACTCTATTGAGGAACATTAATAGATGGAGAGAAATATCCGGCTTTTGGATAGGAAGACAATAGTGAAAAGACATTAAAATGTAATATAATCCCAATTAAAATACCAAGAAAACTTTGGACTAGGCATAGTGATTACAAAGTACATACAAAACATGAAAATAAACATGTGAAAATAGCTAGGAAAATTATAAAAAAGTGATAAATAAGAATTAACTTTACAATATATATTCTAAGCTACTGTAATTAAAGGTGCGGGAATAGGAAGACAGGGCAAAGCAATAGTTTTTTCGTTCTAGAAATAGACTCAAACACTAACATGTATAATTAAAGGGTCATATTAAAATAGAAGAAAAATATGTTAAAATTGACTATAGAGTAAAAAGGTAATTCCCTCTCTCATTATACCAAAATTAATTCCAGAAAGCCCATATATTTGAAATTACATGAGTGAAACTCTAAAAGTATTAGAAGTAAACATGGTCATGGGGAGGTAGGGGGATGGGAGACCTTGACATATAAAATACCTAAGATGCAAAATCTAGAAACTCTAGTGGAAAATATTAATAAATGTCACTAAATAAATTTAAAAATTCACAAATATAATAAAATATAATAAAAAGGGAGATTCTGGGAAATACCTTGCAAAACATGACAGATAAAAGTTTGATAATTTATTATGAATCAATACAAGATGATTCAATACCAAAGAAAAGAGATGTGAACAAGCAATTTACTAAAGGAGAAATATAAATGGATTATAAACATGGGAAACAATCATCAGTTATATTTATGTGTAAATGCAGATTAAAATGAGTGGCAAATAGTAAATTTTGCTATTTAACAGTGTTGGTAAGTTAACAGATAACATAGAAGCAAATCCATTGCTAGAAATTTGTCCTATTGATAAGTGGTTCTCGACCTGAAGCGATTTTTCCCCTAAAGGGGCATTTGGCAATGTCTGGAGACATTTATGATGACCACAACTGGGACATGTGTTACTGGAATCTAGTGGATAGAAGCCAGGGATGCTGCCAAACATTCTGCAATGTACAGGACAACCCCCAAGAACAAAGAATTATCTGACCAAAAATGTCAATTGTGCCAACATTGAGAAATCTTGCTACAGATATACTTGTGTATGCAGATGCATGTTCAAGGGTACTCATTGCCACTCTGTTCATAAAAGCAAAGGACTAGAAGCAACCTGAATATCTATCAATATGGGTCTACTTAAGTAAAATATGACACATTCACAAAGGGCTGTTGTATAGTTTATTTTTAAAAATAAAGTAGATAGATGCTGAGAAGAATATGTTTACCAAGAGATACGAAGAAAAAAATTAGGATTCAGACCAGTGTATGCAATATGTCTCCATTTGTGAAATAAAAAAATACATGAATATATGCATGTATGCATATACGTGTGATGATCTGCAAGTACACACAACAAATAGAGAATGGTCACCTCTGGGTAATGAACTTTTTGAGTGGGAGACTCACTTTTTATTGTGTTCTTCTTTGTATTATTTGAAATTCTATTTTATGAAAGTATTATTTTCACATTCTTTAAGAAACCCAGGCTGATATTTTAACTCCAACTTATCTTTGCAGGCCTTCTATTTTATCTCTAAATAGAAGACACACTCCATGTAAAGTTGGCCAAGACATTTCTTTCCTTTGTGCCCTCTGCCTACAAAGGCATTCTGCCAATTCCCATTTTTGCCTTTTAAAATCCTTTAAGTGGTTGTAGATGTCTGGCATTTTATGTAGATTTTTACAACTGCTTCATTCTTCTATATGTTTGTTTTTGTACCAGTAACATGCTGCTTTGGTTACAAAACAAACTAACCTTGTAGGGTAGTTTGAAGTTGGGTAGTGTGATGCCTCTGGCTTTGTTCTTTTTGCTTAGGATTGCTTTGGCTATTTGGACCTTTTTTGTTTCCATATGAATTTTAGAATAGTTGTTTTTTTTTTTTCCCCTGAAAATGTCATTGGTAGTTTCATAGGAATAGCATTAAATCTGTAAATTGCTTTGGGCAATGTGACCATTTTAACAGTATTGATTCTTCCTATCCATCAGCAGGGAATGTTTTTCCATTTGTTTGTGTCGTCTCTGATTTCTTCCAGCAGTGTTTTGTAGCTTTCTTTGTAGAGATCTTTCACCTTCCTGGTTAGCTATATTCCAAGGCATTTGTGTGTGTGTGTGTGTGTGTGTGTGTGTGTGTGTGTGTTATTGTGTGAATGGGATCGTGTTCTTTTTTTTCTTTCCAACTTTTATTTTAGGTTCAAGGGGTACATGTGCAGTTTTATATACGTAAATTGTGTATTGTGGTGGTTCAGTGTACAGATAATTTTGTCACCCAGGTAATCAGCATAATACCTGATAGGTAGTTTTTCAATCCTCACTCTCCTCCTATCCTTCACCCTCAAGTAGGCTCTGGTGTCTATTGCCCGCTTCTTTGTGTCTGTGTGTACTGAATGTTTAGGCTTGTGTTCTTGATTTGGCTCTCAGTTTAGACATTGTTGGTATATAGAAATGCTACCATTTTTTTTTACATTGATTTTGTATCCTGAAACTTTGCTGAAGTTATCAGATCTAGGAGCCTTTGGCCAGAGACTATGGGGTTTTCTAGTTATAAAATCATATCATCTTTGAAGAAAGTTTGATTTCCTCTCTTCCTGTTTGGATGCCTTTTATTTCTTCCTCTTGCCTGATTTATCTGGTTAGGACTTCTAGTAATGTATTGAATAGAAATGGTGAGAGTGGGCATCTTTTTCTTCTTCTGATTCTCAAGGGGAATGCTTCCAGCTTTTGCCCACTCAGTAGGATGTTGGCTGTAGATTTGTCATAGTTTGCTCTTATTATTTTGAGTTATGTTCCTTCAATGCCTAATTTGTTGAGAGTTTTTAACATGAAAGGATGTTGGCTTGTATTGAAAGCCTTTTCTGCATCTATTGAGATAATCATGTAGTTTTTGTCTTTAGTTCTGTTTATGTGATGAATTATGTTTATTGGTTTGTGTGTTGACCCAACCTTCCAAATACAGCATGTTCTTACTTAAAAGGCAGAGCTAAACATTGTTTACTTTTACAATGGATACAAAGAAGGGAACAATAGACACTGGGGCCTACTTGAGGGTGGAGGGTGGGAGGAGGGTAGAGATAAAAAAAAACCTACCTATCATCAGATACTATGCTTATTACCTGGATGACAAAATAACCTGTATGCCAAACCACTGTGACATGCAATTTATCCATGTAAGAAGCCTGTGCATGTACCCTATGAACCTAAAAGGTAGAAAGAAAAAACTGATCACGTGATTCCTGTTCATTAATACCCCTTATAATCTTCTGTTTTTCTTTTGCATATGTGATCAGTATACACCTTTTCATGTGTATAAAAAATAAAAAAAATCCTTCAAGGTACGTGTCATCTCAAAGACCACTTTCTATACCGAGTCTTCCCTCATCCTCTCAATCACTTGGAAGTACACATTTATAGACACATAACACTTTGTATTTTTAAGGCACCCATACCCTGTGCTACAGTGATTTATGAGCTTTTTTACTTCCTTCTTTCCTCCATATCAAAAACTCACATTACATTGTGAGTTTTTTTTAGGGAAAAATAGTATCTTATTCATTGTTGAACTAGTTTTTTAGCATGTAGCAAAGTGCCTGAGGCGTAATCATTGGTCAATAAATATTTGTTAGGTTGAATTGAATAAAGGTTTTTAATATACAGGCAAATATAAATGGGTAAATATAAAACAGAAAGCAAACAGAAAAAAATAACAACAGAATTAGTTCAGTTTGTTGGTAACCTAAAGTCTGTTGTTCTTTAGTGCTTTTAAACCTATACATTTAACTATTGTTAAAAATGTATTGTTAAATATATATTGCATTTTATAAACAGAAACCAACTGTGTATACTGTAATATGCCTATGTGATGTTTTTGTATTTCTTTTCACAAAAGCGTTTCAATTCTTATATAGCAATTCCACTGAAATTGTAATTGCTACTTTTAAGTGTCAGTCATTTTTCATATGTCTCACTGAGGAAAGTGCTATTTGTTTTTATTTGACATGTGATGCATCAATTGTACAAGCACATGAGACACTTATTTTTATCATCTCTATCCTCTATGTTTCTTGACTGTTACATTTTACTACTAAAATCCAGCATTTCAGACATTCATGAGGCTGAAACATGTCCATAATCATCACATTCCCCATTTCTTTGGGAACAACATGTTACATAGTCAAGAAACTCACTGTATCTTAAGGCATGCTTTGTCATCTGTTTTATACATCCCATGATAAGGTCAAATTATGGCAGAAGTTTATTGTGAAATTAAGAGTTTTTGATCTTTTGAACCATTATATATTCTCCAAAAATGTTTTCATCAGATTGAGACTTGGTTGGAGGTGTGAGTTGAGTCTTACCATTTTCTAGTCTTTCTGGGTAGCTTAAGAGACTCTCCCAATATATTTGATATTTGCTTCTAAATCAGAATTTGGTTTACTTATCCAGTAGCTTTTATTTCTTTACTAGAGGGGAAAAGTATTCTGCAGTATCAAATATTTTGTATATATAAAATACTATATATATATCTTATATATATACATATATATAGAGAGCAAGTTTATCTATATATATATATCTATATATATAGAGAGAGACATAGATATATATATATATATAGCATTTTCCATTCTGGACACAATTTTAACTTCTAATAAAAATGGACCATGTTTTTTATCCCCCTGTGAAGCAATGTTATGACATTGACTACTCATTCAACAGTGGTTACTGTTCTTCCTTGTGTGTGCAGTTGCTTAAATGCAACCTTATCTCAGTGCAACTCCATTCCAATGAGTAGAAAGTTAGTGAGGTTACTTTCTATTGATAATACTCTGGCTATACAGTCATTTTACTTGATTGTAAAGTTAAAATCAAATCACTTTAGCAAGCATAGATGTAGAATTTTAGGAACCCTGGCCTTTTTACAGGTATTTTCCTTGGCAAGGGCCCCATTGAGTTGACAATCTAGTAACCTACCTTGTGAGGACACATTATAAAAGGTACACCAACATCTACAACTAACTTTTGGCTTCTCAGATGGAAGACAAGTGTATAATAACCAGGTGTTGCTGTTATTACCTTTAGTATTTGAGGCAGTTTTAATGTTTATTTTATTTCAACTTTGGATAAATTTAAGGAAGCAGGAGAAATATAATTAGTTTATAATTTAAAAACATAAAACCAATGTAAGAAAATCTGCCATAGTTAATTATAGTGTCCAGATTAAGAACTTTCAGCCTCTTCCAGAATAATTTATGAGCACAGAGTTAATCACACATGGGATTTTCAAAACATTTAATTGACAAAAAAAATACAAAAAAATACTTTTGAGAAAATATGACCTACAGCAATCCCATTATCTCCACTGTTAAACTTCCCCACTAGCTGCTATTTTTCTCATCTGTCCTTATCTGTTATCTTGTTAGATGCCATGTGAGGAGGCCACTAAGGCAGAAAGAAACCTGTTCTTTGCCTTCAAGCTAGCTCTGGAGGCAGTAATTAATATGGAAACAAGTGCTCCATTGTGTGATTCACACAAATATGATGGGAGCATAGAGTTTCAAATGAACTGGGGTCATCAGAGTAGGTCACATGGAGTACATGGGCCTTAAAGGATGGATTATACCATTACTATTTCAAACGTAATAGTGTAGAATTATGGTAATCATGGGTTAGGGATTCCATTTTACATTAAGGTCAAATAAATTTTCTCAGGTTACAGAAGATAATTCAACCTAAAAATATGTTTCAAAAGAGTGCCTTAATACAGATACATTTTAAGGTGTTTTTATTGTTTTGTTATTGGAAAGCAGCAGAGGGGGGATGAACATGATCTCTTGCTATTTTTTACTTGTTAAGGACTAAATAAAAAGAAAATGACTAAAACTGACTGCAAAAGATAAGAATAAAAATAATAAAGTTACAACTGGTATTTAAGAGAACATTGATGAAAATTTACCATATTAATTAAAGCATGCTATCAAAAAGCAAATTCAGTTAGCTGTTCTTCCTTCATGTTTATAAAAGTTTGGATTAAATGACCTTCCAGCTTCAAAATCTGCAAATTTATTAAAGTATCGTGCTTGTATATCTCATTTTTTTTTTCTTTTTCTTTTTTTTCTTTTTGACATGGAGTCTTACTGTGTTGCCCAGGCTGGAGCGCAGTGGTGTGATCTCAGCTCACTGCAACCTCCGCCTCCCGGGTTCAAGCGATTCTTGTGCCTCAGCCTCCCAAGTAGCTGGGATTACAGGTGTGCGCCACCATGCCCAGCTAATTTTTGTATTTTTGGTAGAGATAGGGTTTCACCACGTTGGCCAGGCTGGTCTCGAACTCCTGGTCGCTTATGATCTGCCCACCTCAGCCTCCCAAAGTGCTGGAATTACAGGCATGAGCCACCACACCCGGCCTGTTTATCTCATTTTAAATAGGTATGAGTATTTTCAGAGAGTGATGATCAAATAGCAGAATCTCTCCTATCAAATTTTTTAATTGACAAAACTAAATATTAAAAGGACCCCATTAATGCTGCATAGCTAAATTGAGTAAGTACACATCTGGTTATAGAGGTTACACATGCTGGGGATGAGTAGGTGGTTATTCCGACCTGTTACTGTTCTCACAGATGTCAGTTTGTAATTATTGCCTCTTGTCAGAAAGATGCTACCCACATGGATTACCCAGAATTTAGTGAAGAGAGTCAGAATGGAGAAAGTGAAGGAGCTGTGGGCTTGGTGATAAAAAGACAAGTAATATATAACATTTTTCCCCTTAAAAAACATTTCTCAGAATAAGTGAAGCATTTAATGAATGCCTTTGGAGCTATCAAATATTTGTCTTTTCCTGAGATCCAGAAATACTACATTTACAAACTACTGAATTATGTGTACCTGTATTTCATTGTTGGCATTTTTTCTTAGAAACTTGTGGTATGCAAAAGGAAATGAAAAGCTTATAGTAGACCCCCAACACTAGCCTTACAAATTCAAGCCAATCCATCGATTTCATATTATTCAGTGTCACCCATTTGCCTTTGACATCTTTGCTCACAATATTTTCTTGCCTTACTATTTGTTCTTCAGAGTTCTGCTCAACTTCTACCTCTTCTCTAAAAGTTTTCCTGTTTATCTCATATTCCTTTTCCATTTCTCTGAATGTCTCTGTAGCACTGAGGCCTCAATTATATGTGATCTTACATTGTTCTCTAAATTCTTACTCTGATTTGCTTCACTATCCTGACTGCTCCTCCAGGAATGGGCATTTCTCTAGCTTCAGTTCCTCTCTCTATACAATGAGAGTGATAATATAACCACGTTAAAGGCTTGTTTGGAGGATTAAATGAGATAAACCGTGTTAATCGTGTATAGCACAGAGTCTGGCACACATTAAGTATCCAGTAAACTTTAGCTACTGTTATTATGCGCTCTAAAGGCTTAGTAATTGATAGCTTGATTAAGTTTTCTTTCAAGTCTGCATTCTAAGAGAATATAATGTTTTGTCTGCTGGAAATAGCCTCAGAGTGTGTCTACAAAAGCAGAACAACTAGTTAAATATTGAAAATACGGTTAACTAGTTGCTTCTCTACATGCCACTAAAAACTAATTTGGCTGAATTATCTGAGTTAAATAATTGACTGTTTAGGAATAATGGCATCAGAATGTGCATAATACATAAATTTTTACCAATAATCACTGCTAAGTAATATAAGTTGAATAAAGTCATGCCCATGAGGCATTTAGATAGAATTGCCACTTAACTCAGTAAAACAACCATTTTGACAGGTTTTAAGAGAATTTTCTTCTGACTTCATCAATTTATTCTGTAAGTTGATTAAATTCCCTGGGATTTTGTGTATAGAAACACCTTCAATCTCTTTTAGTCCTTCCCTGATTTCTTTTAAGTACCAAATACATGGACCAGTACTTACTCTTCCTATACTCCTGTTGTGGGGAATTTTCCAGTTTCAACAAAACATTAAGAAATGACATGAAATGCACATGCAGTGTCTGCCTCACAGGCACTAATGTTAATACAATGCATTTTGCTTGGCAAATCAGCACCACTTGAATAGAGGCCTTGTTACCCATATTCTCCTATATAGTGATCTCTGCATTCCCATTTTCTCACATTTTGGTGGTAAAAAATACATTCCATTTTGCAGCGGACTTCACTGACTATCCAGACAATAAGCACAAAATTGTCTCAGCCTGTATACAAATATCTTATTCAGCAGTCAGACCTACTCAGGAGGATGGCCGTTTAGCGCAGGAATTAGTGTTCCATGTTTCTGAAAAGACCAAGGGAGAGCAAAGCTTTTTTGAGAATGTGACTCAGTGTGATACAAGCTTCTGGCAAATACCCAAGGTAGTGGCAGTAACTTATTTATTTGAAATTTATACCCTGATTTTTTTCAGGCTTTGAGGTAGTTTATAAGTTGTGTATAATGTAAAAAAAAAAAAGACAAGGAACATTTAGGGCTTAAAACAGAATAAAAACCATTCTGTTAGTGAGTACAGCTATGTTACTCTCAACTATGGAACTGTTCCTTACTTATTTAATCAGTGAGGGATTTTCTTGCTTTGTGTCCTTTAGCAAAGTAGGCCTTCCATGAAATTTTTCAGGCACTCTTTATTGTTGGCAAGGTCACTGGTGGTCTCTGAGATTTTGTGCCTCCTGCCTCCCTACTGCCCAAGAAGGCTACCCTCCTGCATTGTAGTTTCATCCCAAACAGGGTGCTTGGGGACCTAGATGCCCCCCACTGAGTTACACAAATCAGCCCTTAGCTGCTTTGTGACAGCAAATACAAATGGGTATGATGCGCGTATGTGCTTCTCAGTGAATCATTCATTATCTGTATGATGTGTCTTTCCCCAGGCAATAGGTATGGTAGCACAGCTCCCTCAAGTAAAGCGTGTCTGATAAATTTCGTAGAATGTTAGTGGAAATTTTCAGTGTTTTTCTTTCTAAATGCTTAGTTTATCTTGCCAACCAAAAGCATAGCACAAACAACTTCACCAACACCTATGAAGCTCTAAAACCAAACTCTGCTCTTAAAGGTTTGGGAAAGTGATTTGTATTAAGTAGTTAGTCTTTCAGAGTGAAGAGTTAAAGTTTCCATAGTTTTGGCTTTACTGGTTTTCTTCTGACCACTAGCCATCTACTGTGGTGCAGAGACATTTCCTGCAGGGATACCTGCCTTAGCAATTTTTTTTTTCATCACTGTCACATCAACTCAGCATTTTCTTGTCATCTTTCAGGTCTGATAAACTGCTTCTGAATTGACAGCTGTCACCAAGATGCTTACATAGCAATTTGAGGTTGGTCTAATTGACAAAGGTTAAATTTTCTACTTGCTCACTAAACACTAAGAAATTGGGGGTGGTATATAGTTAGGAGCTAATGCCTTGTTATGTGTAAATGAATTATGGAACACTGCAGTTTCTATGCATCTTAATAGAACTAGATGTAATATCTTGTTTCTAAATGTATCAAAGATTGAATTCACAGGAATTCTAGAGTTCATTTTATTATTAGCATTATTGATAGGAAGGTGCCAATATACAGACTTTGCCATCTTTTGTTAGCACATGATATCTACTCTCATTCTAGTTAAGGCTTGAATGCCCAAGAAGGCACTTTGACAATATTACTGCTTGAAATAATTTTGTTTTACTTTTTATTGTGCTTTTATTGAAGCCTGTGTTTTTAAATTTAAAAACATGCACTCCACACATATTAAAATGCTTTTTAAGATGTTTTAGAAACTGTGTCCAACAAATTCACTGATTAAGTAATGCTACCCTTTCTTTTCATATGCATATGCAATTTTTCACTGAATGTGGGCTTGTACTTTTCTAATCTACAAACATATGACTATGTGATAGTATAGGAACTGTTGATACTATTTGTACTCACTTAAAGTAATAAAGAGGCTTATTTAGGGCTGATCACAAAATGAGTTTTCATAAAGTGAATTACATTTCTCATTTTGTTACTTTATTATCCTTTTTATAGATGGATACTTCATCTCAGCTATAGTAACACAGTGAACAACTGGTGGACAAAGTGTGTGTATATCCTCCCCCAGAAAAGCCTTGTAACCTTTGAGAAGTGTAGTGCATAAGAAACGTAGTGCCTAAGTATTTGCTCTTTCACTCATTCCTTTATGGTTAATTTCAGTGTAGGCGTACTGGGGTATACATCTTGAGCCTGGGCAGCAAATAAGGCATAGGGTTTGGCCATTCTTATTATGCTCTTAGCACTGAATACTCTAATATCATGATGCTTTCCCCTACAATGAGCCATCTTTCTTATAAAGCTGTACTTCTAGTCCCAAAGAGAGACTGAATGAGTGTGGATGACACAACCTACCCTTATAACTGAGAGACCAACTCAGATTGCATGGTTTGTACCTGTTGCTAGAAATAAATAGCATGTGAAGGAGAGTAAAGAATCATATTGTTGGCAAGGATAATTCTCATTAAATAATTTTTTCCAGTTTGAATCTCCTTTCTGTGCATATGTGGCATATTTTGCTCTCTTGGACTACATCTTCTCATAGGACAGCTATCATTCCTATTGTTTATATTCATACAGTCCTCTTACTGCCCAATATTTGAAATATTTTAAGTTTAGGAGGGAAAAAATGGACAGATGACTATATTCCTTCATCAAAAAAATGGTTTCCTATCTGAATATCCTCTCTCTTCTCTGGATTTATCAACTCCAAAATTAGTTTTAACCATGTCTGTAACTATAAAAAGCACAATAAAAGGTTAAAAAAATTATTTCCCAAACCATTTCACACTAGTTATTGGAACTCATTATGTCATGACACCATTTCTCCTTTATTGTCTTCATCTCTTTCATTTCATTATATGTATATATAACACACATATGCATGTAAAAAATCAGATTCCACTGCCATACTTTTCTATTTTCTTGTTTCTTCCTCCTGCCTTTAATAAGCTGTAAGCATTGCTTAAGTTCTCCTATTCTGATTCATGTTTCAGGTAGCTAATGTACCACTCCTTGCTTTCTGCAAAGAAGTTAGGAACAACTGCTTGACTATTGTTTGTGTTACCCTCAGTCACAGTTGTTCTGTACTAGATGTTGTTGGCAAGGCAATCATAAGCCCTATTAAATCCTACCTCTTACATCACCAAAATCTATGCTATTGCCTAGACAAATAGGGCCAATGTGTATCTCTTCATTCATAACAGACAGTTTTCATGACTTCTCCATATATAAGGACTCATCAGCAAACACTATACAAATCTGGAAAATATATTTCCTTGTGTGGTGTAAAAGTCACAGGAAAGTATTAAATTTGGCTTGGCTAATGGGATATTCTTCCTCATTTGTATCATGCAAATAAAACTCTGTAACATTTTACAAATCACATACCCACCCTCTCTCCCCTTGGGATGGGGTTAGAGGGGTATGTTTTTTAACAATGGCAGCATTCTTTTTGACATAAAGCAAGGCAGTTCAAAATAACACTGAAACAATCCTACGTTTGTGCTTCTTCTTCTTCTTTACAAGGCATCTGACAGGAAAAGTATCAATGTGCTAACCTCCACAGCAAATCATGAGATAAAGGACATCTTGCAAAAGAATATAAGGTGACTTGAGAATTATAAAGGTAATCTTGTAATGCTTTCGAAAACTCTTCAAAAGCACTAAAACATCAATGGCCCGAGAGAGAAGGAAGACCTTTAAAATATATTGCATATTATTATTCAATAAGGCAAAAGCATTATTTGATACCTTCTTTGGGGTCAGTAGCAGTTGAAAGACCTGTGTTGCAAAATTATATTTAAAGGTCAACAGCTGTTTTATTCCAGATGGAACCTACTCCTGAAGATGTTTAAACACTTTTTTATAGAAATTGTGATTACTGTAGGGATGCCATTCTGTCCCTATAGAATTTCTAGGACCTATTGGAGAAGAAATACTTTAGTAAGGATATTTGGCCTTATTAACCCTAGTAAAGCTTGATGTAAAAAATCATAAGGTGACCAAATGCATGAGAATTGGCTTGAAATTCAGCTTACTAGTAGGAGGCATTAGGACACAGCTTTCCCCTGAAGATTTGAAGGAATAATGCTAGAGAGCATTAAGTAGTTACTACTCATATACCTCCTTACTGTTTCTCCCTAAGACTTTGAACATTTTTAGTCTTTAGACACACTACTTTTGGCCATATTCAATGTATTACTATTTATGTACAAAATAGTAATATATTAGTACATTTAAGTTATTAAGTAACCCAGGCAAAGGAAGATTTTATACTGTACATGTCTGAGGCTCAGTGCTCAAGGGATTAGGCAAGTTACATGAGTTCATCAAAGGTAAATTCAGAGGAGAGGTTTACACAGTAGCCAGAGGAAGGTCAAGAGTCTTAGAATCAGGCCCCATCAGAAAATTGAGATAATAAGCAGAATACAGACAGGGGCAGAAGGCCTTTCAAAGAATGGACAGAATGTCAGAGGTCTACCTGCCAACTGGTAGGAGATTAGGAGGGCTGTCCAGAAGGGCACTAATGCCAATGAATTGAGCCTAGAGTGTTCACACTAATGGCCAAGGCTGTATTTATTAGGAACTCAAAAATTGAGTCTATAAGTTAGAATTTCAAGGGTTTCACTCCCTTTGTTGCATCTTTTAAGCCAACATTTATTGAATATCTACTTTGAGCCAGGTACTGAGACAGGCTCTAGGGAATTCAGAAATTTATAAAATAGGGTCCCTGCCTACCAGGAGCTCACACTATTGTGGGGAAGACAACTAAGAAAATCTACAATTATAAAAGCATGCTGTGATAAAATTATTCAGTAAGAGCTAAGGGAGAGCAAAGGAGGATTACCTGCATTTTATGTAGGTGTGAGTTATTGATCATATGTGAGCAAAACCGAAAATAATCTTAGAAGGAGATGCCACTGAAGTTCAATCGTGAAAAATAAGGAGATTTGGACAGGTGGATGAGGAAGCAAGGGAACGCACTCAAATTAGCAGGAAAAACGTGTACTAAGGCATTGAGGGAGGCAAGTGTGGCTTCTTGAAAGAGCCATGGATAGGCCAGTTTGGCTTAAAATGAGAGTGGAAGGGAAGAGATTACAGAAGACAGTACTAGAAATTTAAACAAGGACCAGATCATGAATGGCCTTTGTAGACCATAGTAGAGAGACTGGATGTTACCTTGGAAACAGCAGGAAACTACTGAAGGATACTAAGTAGAGAGTGGCATGATCAGATTTGCATTTTAGAAAAAAGCACACTGGCAGCTGTGTGATAAGCAGGGGAGATAAATGAGTACAGGAGAGGCACACAGAGGGGGACACCTAAGTCAGTTAATAACTGACAGGTTAAATAAGCCCTTACACCTGGTACTTGCGTTTATGGAATGCAGAGTTTGAACTCCTTATCTCTTCAGAATTTTGAGTGCTTCTTACTTTAGAAGAGTTCAAGACATTACCAGGATGTGATGGTTGAAGGACAGTGATTTCAGACATAGCCATAGATTATAGCTGTGTAATGTAGTTGGAGGGCTACCAAGATGCAGGGGCAATTTTCCTATCACAATGAAAATGACATCAAGGAAGACATCGGCCTCCCACATGGCCCTTATGGTTCTGTCAGAGGTGGAATCCTGACTTTTCTTATCACCAGCAATGTTATTAGGGAAAAGCAAGAATTTGACATTTCTCTTTGGGCCCAATATACTGAATATGAGTGTTTGAGATTTAACTTTTTTCATTCAGAGAATGAAAAAGGCCACAAAATCCAAGCAACCTTTCAATTTTCCTTTAAAATTGGTTTACAGTTAAACCAACATCAAGGCCTCTCCTAGCTCAAGCGGTATTGTTCTATGATTTATCTTGAGCAAGAATAGGGAAAACTTAATTTTAGAGTTGCAGTTTCTCTTGAGTTAGAGTCCACAGCTACATTAGTCCCCACGGTTTCCTTTGGAAGTGAAATGAAAACTCACCATTACCTGTTTTGAATTGTGGTCTGGCAGCTGAGCACCTTGACATTGTAAATTGAGCAGAGTCACTTGAAAGGAAATAAAAATTACACTGATTTTGCACATCCGTTTTTTTTTCATTGCCTAATGCTAGTTGACCAAAATGTATTCAACCGAGAGAGTTGGGAAATTGATTTTATTGAAATTGATAAGTAAAACATATATAAATTAGTAATCACAAAACCATAAAATGTTTCTTATAGGTTAAGCATCTTTATGCATGAGTCTGACGTTAATTGTCTCTAATGATGGTGCCGAATTGATCCTCCCATTAATATTTTGCAAGTTCAGCTGTTATTTTTGGCACCCTCTGTGAATGTCAACGATTCGCTTGCAAAGAAATGATAGCATATTAAGCTTATGTATACAAGCCAATATTATTTAACAAGGAAGTACAATGTTGCTGAAGACAAAGCTAGTCTGAAGAGTAAAGGCAAACTGCTAATCAATCTTTGGTTGTGTACTATTATTTAAAAGGGAAAATTTAACTTAAATTTTGTTTGCTATTAAGCTCAGAGTTGATTTTAAATTGTAATTTAATTGCATAACTTCTAGTGTGTGGTTGCCTTTCATCTTGATGTTATATTCACTGAAGCTTTCAAAGAAGTGCAGATAGGACTTAAGTCTTCCCATCCCCAAGTCAACATTTATTGAATTTTTATGTAGTGCCAGGCACCATACTAACTGCTTTCATAGAGAATATCTTATTGAATCCTCACTACATAACCCTATGAGACAAGTATAATTTACATATAAGTAATCTAAACTCCAGGATCATGAAGTAATATGTCCAAGGTTTCACAGCTATTAAGTAATAAAGCCAAGATGTGAACTTAAGCGGTCTGAGTCTAGAGACCTCACTCTTCACCACTATGCTATACTGTATTACAGTTTGTTTTTAGCCAAAGCTGAGATTGTCAGCTAAGAAGATGATTACTACCATTGTGAACAGGTAGTCTCGGTTCACAGCCAAATTTTTATATATATTAAAATTCGTAATCCCTCCTACCCTATAATCCAACTTCCACTTCTACATAATTACCAAAGAGAAATGAAAACATATGTCTACAGAAAGACTTGCTAATGAATGTTCATTGCTACTTTATTTATAATAGCCCCAAATTGGAAAAAATCCATATTTCTATCAACAGGTGAATGGATTGTATTCGTACAATAGAATAGCACTTAACAATTAAAATGGGTGAGCTGCTGATACACACAACATGGATGAATTTCACAGACTTAATGATGAGTGAAAGAAGCCAGGCACAGCCAAGTACATACTGTATGAACCTATTTACATAAAGTTCAAGAACAGGAAAAACTAAACTGTGGTGAAAAAAATCAGAACAGTAATTACTTCTGGAGAGGAATTGATTAAAAAGGGTACAGAGTAACTTTCTGGGGTGATGGAAATATCATTTAACTTGATTGTGATATGAGACACACAGGTTTATGCATTTGTAAAAAACCCATTGAACTATATACTTATCTGTCCATTTCATTCTTTATAAATTATACCTCAATAAAAATATTAAATGAGCAAACAGAATAAGGGCAAAGTTTAACCCTTAAAATAACTTTTACATAGTCCAAATGGGTAAAGCATATCTAGTTAATTATCAGGCCAAGAATCCAGATTCAAGGGCATCTACTCTGAGGAGGCCAGTATGAGGCTTTGAGGATGCACAATGGAATTGATAGAATGTGCCTAGCCACATGGTTCTAAGAGTTTTAACCCAAAAGACATGAGAACAAGATATCAGGGCCCAGGCTGATCCCCAAGGAAATGACTGTGAGCTCCTTGTGGGAAGACCCAGAGTTTTTCATCTCTGCAATACACTAGGAGACTTGCAAGAGTGAAGTGAGCAGCAGGACCCAGTCAGCTGGCTGTGATGATAGATGTACAAGAACTGGGTATTTCAGACTCCCAAGTGGAAGAGGGCCATGGAAGCAGGCTGGGAGGCTCCAAGTATGCTACTTCCAATTTTGCTAAAGCATTCAAGGCTTTGGGCTTGAACAAAATGTTAAGATAAGTGCTTCTGTTTTCTCTGTCTAAAGCAACCTGTCCCAGCTATTCACGTAGCTTGCTTGCTTCTTCATTCTATTCAGGTCTTTGCTCAAATGACACCTCCTCAGAGAGGCCTTCCTTGACTACTTCATCTAAAATAATCATCCTTACCCCCACCATCACACTCTGTCCTCTTACCATGCTTTATTCTTCTTTATAGCCCTTATAGTATGCTACACAGTTATTTGCTTATCTACTCTTTGTTTCTAGTTACTCTTTGTTTCTAGATACTTTTATTCTTTGTTATCTATTTACTCTTTGGTGTTTAATATAAGCACCCTAAGAGCTGGGACTTTATCTATTTTTCTCACTACTGTATCTTCAGTACTTTAAAAGTGCCTGGCACAGAGCTGCTGTTTAATAAATGGCTATTAAAAGTAACGTATTAGAAAGACTTGCTGGCTGAAATAAAACAGTCCGGGTCTATCCAAGGAAGAGCAGAATCTATCTCTTACATGGCATAAAAGTATGATTACTTGTACCTAGAGTTATGATATTATACTCAGAAACATTGGTCTGTTTCATAAAATTTGCCCATTGTAACTAATAAAGCAGGCAATGATCAAGAAAATGCAAGTAAAGGCCTGGCTATCAGGCTGAATTGAGTTGCCTTTAGTTGTAGTTTCTTTCCATCACCTGGGGTATGGAGTTCAAATAGTCTCAAGAGCAAAGTCACAGGCTCCAATTTATCTTTATGATAGAATGTGCAGGAAGTGCTACTTTTCTGTGTGTTGACATCTGTCAGAGTGAGTCTCCTTTCATTCTAAAAGAGATCAATCTTTCATGTGATAGAGGATTATCCTCTTTGCCACCTATAAGCTGGCTTTGATCCCGCGTATCTCTTTTCCTGAAAGGATGTCACCATTTTACCATTTCTCTAGCAACCTGCAGGGTTCCAAACAAGGCACTATTTTAATTTAAATAGAGTCATACCTACCCAGCCACTCACATATATGGCTATTTTAGTGGCTTGAGCCTTTTCAGATTTTCTGAAATGAAATATCCAAATATCGGATTCTTAATTTAGGATAATAAAAGAAGGAAGTTATGCTATCAATGCAATACATAGTGTTATGCTTCATTTTTCCCCCATCAGAGTCATTCCCCAAACACAATAGGTTTAGTTTTCCTTCACAGTAGGAACTTGAATTTGCTCAACAAGGAAGTATATACTGAGGTTCAACCTTACTAGCCTCAATGCCAGTGTGAGTCAGTTCATCTTACTTCAGTTCAGCAAACATGTAATGAAGTCTTGCTGCATGTTATTCACTGTGCTAGATAAAAAGATTAAAAAACAGATCAATGCAACCTCTGCCCTCATGAGAGTACTGTCCATAAGTATGTACCAAGTAATTAGAGGTATCATGAGTAATATAAATGAGAACATGAAGGGTACCATGGGTACAAACTTCATGGAGAAAATAGTCTATAGGTTCAGGAAATACTTCCCTGCAGAGGCAATAGTTAAGCTGAGACTTGCAAGATAATTGGAAATTAGTCATGGACAGACTGAAAATGGTTATTTTTCACACTGATTGACCACATCTTTGATTCTAGCATACATGATAGCATACAGTCATGCCAAAGCCCATTGGCTCTTTTTCTTAAGTAGATAACAAAGAACTGGATAAATAGAGAATATTATGCTTTGAATAAGTTTATTCAATCATTTAACAAATGGTTATTAAGTGCTTACTATGTGCCAGACACTGTGGTAGGCCCTAAGAATAGGTCAATAAGGCAGATGAAGTATTTGAGATCAAAGAACTTACATCTAATGGAAGGTGAAAGACGAGAAGATAGTAAGAAAATATCAGGTACCAATAAATATTGAAACTGAAGTAGAGAAAGACTGGGGGTTTCCTGTTAATTAGGTAGGAGGTAACATTTATGCTGAGACATAAATTATAAGAAGGAGCCAGACAAGTGAGTATTCGGGAACCAACATCCCAGGAAGATGTGGCATCAAGGGTAAAAGCCTAAGGAAGCAAAGATTTGTCAAGCTGGAAGACAAATAGGCCACTATCACTGGAGCATAGTGGGCAAGGGAAGAGAGTAGATAGAGATGAAGTAGAGAGGAGTCAGTTCATGTGTAGTTTTGTGAACTTAGGGAAGTATTTTGGATTTTATGCTAAGTGGGAAGGGAATCCCTTAGAACTTCACTGTCCAATATGGTAGCAACTACTCACATGTGGACATTGAGCATTTAATATGTAGCTAGTCCAAATTGATGTGTACCAAAGATTTAGTATGTAAACAAGAATTTAAAATGTCTCGCAAATAATTTTTTATGGACTACATATTGAAATGACAATATTTTGGATATACTAGGATAAACAAAATATATTAGTATTGGGTTAAACAAAATTGTTTAATTTTACCTGCTTCTCTATACTTTAAAAGTGTGGGTATTAGAAAGGTTAAAGTCACATTAGTGGCTTATGTTTGTGTTTTACATTACATTTCTGTTGGACAACACTGCCATAGAAGATTTCAAGCAAATAAGTGATATGTTATTATTTCTGGTCTTTTGAAGATCATTGTGGCTGTTGTATAGAGAAAGAATTGGAAGAGACAATACTGGAAGCAGGGGAATTAATTAAGAGACTCTTTTAACAGTTAGAAAAAGATAATGGTGGCTTGAGATAAAGTGATAGCAGTAGAGGTAATAGGAAAAGGTACAACTTATGATGTTTATGGTAGGTAGAGTTGATTTTATTTCCTTATAGCTTGGATATAAGAGGATGAGGAAAAAAGTTTCCAAAGAAATAAAGCTTTGGATTTTTAGCTTGAACAATTGTGTATGTGGTGGTACCATTTAGTGAGATGAAAAAGACAGAGAGGAGAGACAGTTTCTGACTGGGGGTAGAAATCAAGAGTTCTGTTTTGGAGATACTGAGTTTGATATACTTACTAGATAAGTAAGAAATTGAACATAAGACTCTGAATTTTGGGAAGAGGTCAGAGCCGAAGATATAAATTTAGGATTCCTAAGCAAGTAGCTATAAACACCATCTGTGGGAAAATACCATCACCCAGTGATAGTCTGTAGAGAAAAGAAGAGGGCCAAGGACAGAGTCCTGGGGCATGATATCATAAAGAGGTTAAGCAAAAAAGGAGAATCCAACAAAGGAGATAGGGAACATCTGATAAGTTAGAGGTTAAAAAGGAGTGGTAACAAAGAACACAAGTATAGAAAGTGTTACTTTAAGAAGAAAGTGGTCAACTAATTTATATGGTGTTGAGAAATCAAGTAAAGTGAAGACAGAGAATTTCTATTTGGAAACATAGAGGTCATTGGTGACCTTGGTGAAGTAGTGGTGGCAGAAGGCCCATTGGAGTGAAATGACGGGGAGGATGTGAGTGAGGAAGTGGAGACAGTGAATGTGACAACTTTTTCAAGATTTGCCTTGAAGGAAAGTAGAGAAATAGGGCAGTAGCAGGGGAAGAATATGGTAACAAGGGGGAATTTTCCTGTGTGTTTGCTTTATTAAAATAGAACATACACCAGTCTCAGTGGCTCGTGCCTGTAATCTTCACACTTTGTGAGGCTGAGGTGGGAGGGTTGCTTGTGCCCAGGACTTCGAGACCAGCCTGGGAAACATAGTGAGACACCGTATTTACAAAAAATAAAAAATCAACCAGGCATGGTAGCACACACCTATAGTTCCAGCTACTCATGAGCCTGAGGCAGGAGAATTGCTTGAGCCCAGGAGGTAGAGGCTGTGGTGAGCTATGATTGCACCACTGCACTCCAGTCTGGGTGAAAGAGCGAGACCCCCATCTCTTAAAAAGAGATGGAGAAAACTAGAGTATTTTATTATTTTATTTATTTTTGAGAGAGGGTCTTGCCCTCTCATCCAGGCTGGAGTGCAGTGGTGCAATCATAGCTCATTATAACCTTGAACTCCTGGACTCAAGGGATCTTCTGTCTTCAACCTCCCAAGCAGCTGGGATTATAGGCATGTGCCACCATGCCTGGCTGACATTTGTGTTTTGTAAAGACAGTGGGTCTCACTGTGTGACCCAGGCTGGCCTCAAACCTTTGGCTTCAAGTGATCCTTCTACCTCAGCCTCCCAAAGCAGTGGGATTACAGGCATGAGGCACTGTGCCCAGCTTAGAGTATTTTAAATGCTGACAGAATGATCCCATAGGAGGAGGACTGATTACCCAAGAGAGAAAGGATAATTGCAGGAGTGCTGTCTTGAGAAATCTAGATGCAGTTCTTTAATTGGAACAGGGATACACCATCCATTGTAACAATAGAAGGTAGAGAGTGTGCCAAGAGACTATGTGTACATGGAGTGGGAGAGTGTGGGGTAGGAGTGGGAGGACAGGATAGGGAGATGAGCTCTTGCAGCTGATTTGAAGACAGTGGAGAAGGTGTGAAATATTTTTTCAAAGTGCAGAAGTAAACATACTAGGGAAGTGGAGGAACATCTCTAGGCAAAGTTGTGTGCCATTTGAGAGTTGTAGCTATGCATTTAAATCGAGGCCAATCTGCACAGTTGTATGGTCTCCAAAAACTTTCTGGAACTTGAAGGAGGAACTAAAAGAAGCGACTCCTAATAAATTCTATAGCTAAGATCATAGAAGGTTACTTATTTTTTACTTTATTTATGTTGCCTGATGTTCACTTAGTCTGACCTGCTGAACATGGACTTTTCCAGTATGCATGGGTGTTACAACAGAAACCTTTATGTTTGCTTACAGGCGCCTCCTTTTTCTACACAATGGTATGCATACTGTGACTACGTGAAAACCAGACATCCAAGTGGAGAATGAAAAATTTCCCCAAACTTGCTTTAGTTCTAGTATACATTCTGACTTATGTATGTGATAATACCCAATGACATTTTCCCCTATGTACAAGGCAAACCTTTAATTTTATTCCTGGTGTTTCCAATTTCTTACTTAGTACTTTCCATTTAATCTTCCATTTCAACATTATTACCCCTCTCACTCATAACATTTCTTTTTTTTTCTGCATAAGACTTTTCTAATTTCTCTGCTGTTTCTAATTATTTTAAGTATCTTTGTTCCTCTATGGCTCCTCTATCCTTCCTCAACTTCTTTTTCCTCTTTCATTTCCTTCTCAAAGCCTTTATAGATTCACTCCCTAGCAAATAATATATGGGTATATTTTTATTGTGCTATTCCTTTCATATGGAACATGTTCTCTCAACAAGGTACTTACTAGTATTTCTTAAAAGTTTCTTTTTGCAGATTAGTTTCTTGAGCTAGCCTAAGCTCCAGAAGGACATCTATTACTACTATGGAATTGTAATTAGAATTCTACTTTCCATTTATAGTTCTACATTTTAAAAAATCCCTTGAGGTTAGTGACTTAACAAAAAATAGAGAATTGTTATTGGGGATTTGGGACAGCATAAAGACAAGTACAAGCTGGAGATCTTTCATGGGTGGCACTGGGAGTTTGGGGCCTGTTTGCCCTCTGCTAAGATGATATTGACCCTCCCTGAGATGATTATGGCAGTCTAAAAGTACTGATTGTGCTATTATCCATCTCCAGACTCACTGTTGGTACCTTATTTTATTCATGTTCAAAAATGGTATTATGATTCCTTCACTGACCCTGGCTTTTTTCTAAAGAAACACTCATGTGCTCGATAATTACACTGACTAAAGTACAAAATAAAACAAAATGTGAATTAGTAAAGGTTTTAAAACACTTTAGAAAGGTCTAATCTCTGATACTTTTTAAACATTCTAAAAATTAAAGGTTTCATTAAAATGGTGCCTGTTGCTGAAAACATTACACTAGTCCTGATGTGTTATATGAAGTCCATAGAACTACAAGTTGGCTAGAATTAAATTATAGTTATTGAAGACAAGAATCTATTAGTATTGAATTCCAAATATAATGAGAATTCTGACTTGCTGCCTTCCTGACTTCAGCCTCCATAAATGGGGCATTTTAACCCCTAGCATTGTCCAACACCCAAAGATCAATCTGGTCCCTAATCAGAGGAAATATTAATAGAAAGGTCCATTGGAGTCCTAAGCCTTGCAGTAAGTCATCCTTCTTCTATTCTGCCTCTTGCTTGTTCCTTGTGACCAAATTCCTGCTTTGTACTGAAATTTAAGCAAATGGGTTCCTACTTTTTGTTTACCACCACTTGCTTTCCTTACCTTGTGCCTGACACCCTCTGGAACTGCCAGCTAACCTTTTGGTGCCAGGTTACCATAACAATTGGTCCTATTGACCTCCTAAGATGTCTTATGTTGCCTAATGTTAGATCTTCTTGAAGCCAACTACCTATTTGATTAGACTTCCTAACATTGCCTCTGTTATGATTTGCACAGAATACCTGTAGTATTTAGAGGAGTATATCTAGTCTCCAGGATTCTGAATATCTTCTCTCTGGTCTATTCTACAGAGAGTCATTCTCTTTTAGCTCTTTGCTATAGTTAATCAATGTAATCATTTGCAAAGGAACTGAGTTGTTTTGCTTCATTCAGTAGACAATAAGCAAATCAAGATGAAAAAGCTGGCCTTCAGGAGGCTCAACCTGCTTTATCATTGAGGTCTGTCTTGCCTCTATTTGAAGCTTTTTAAATAAACCATTCTAACCAGAAGAGAGAAGATGAAACAGTTAAAGCTCAAGTCAAACAGACTCAAGAATAGTTAAATAACTGCTTTTTAAGGGAAGAAACCAAAGCAAAGACATTAAGAGAGTGTTGATTCTTAGTAGAATAAACTTCATGGGTAAATTGGGCATCTTTTAAAGTGAAGTTCTGTGACTATAGTTCTATCCATGGGATCTTAATAGATGCATACACTAAGCAAAGTGACAAGGACATGGTAAAGGGCTTTCCCATTACACAGTAGCTAAAGTCAGGGGAGAAAAAGCAGAAGCAATTCATAGGCTCAGGTTTGCATATCAAAAGAATGAAAGATGATGTGAAAAGTGAGGGCATTCCTGAAGTGAACAGAAATCAAAATCTAGTTAGGTTGGTAATTGGGACCAAAGTGAAAGCAAAGGGGGTAAAAATAAAAGTGATGAGTTTCTGTAGAATGAATTTCGGAAGATTGCAGCAAGAGTTGTGTGAAATTGAATGAGTGCAAGCAGGAAATGGCACAGAATAGAAATGCAAAAGCATTAAAAGTCCTTCAATGGGGTCCCAAGGGTTCTGCCTGTTATCCACCAATAAAAATAATAGGAGATAAAGAGACTTTCTATATCTGAACTGCTATATACAAAAAGCATGGTAGAACAAAGGGAGAGCTATTCAAGGAATAAAACATGAAGTTTACAAGGAGACAGGAAAATATCACAGAACAAGTTTGAGTGTAAAATAAAGATAAGCTTGACAAAGAAGGAGAATGAAAAGATGAGCTAACATACATATGATGCCTTGAAAGCCCATCCATTTCATAATTTTGGTTTCTGAATGATAGGTAGAAATTAACTCCACCTAAACAGCACCTTTTGTGATCTCGACTGTGTCTTACATATTTTGAAATTTCTCCTTGGTTTGGGGAATGAAGTCTTGGAATCCTTTTTGTAGTCACGAAAGAATTGAATGTTTTAAATCTTATAAACGATGGTCCATGAATTCTCTGGGAAAGAAAATCTTAAACTTTGTTTTCATAATGGTGGCATTTATATTGTTTACATATAATACCTTCCTTCCTAGAATGAAGAATGTCAGTAGCCATTATGTCAACTCCCCTAATACACCCCCACCCACCAAAGTCATTATGTGTTAATCCTATAGGAAACAGGCAATTTTTCTGAAGAGAGTCTAAATTAAGGTCTTATAAAATAGAGTATTCTTAAGGAGTAAAAATGGCTTAAAGAAAATTGATCTGTGATGCTGTAGAAGATTCACAATTTCAGGTGATCTAGTTCTATAAACACCATCATAATATTATGTCATACATAATTTATTGTTGAAATCCTGTGTGAGAATTCTAAGGTTGTTCATGTACCAGAGAGTTGCTGAGATTGGTAAAGAAATAGGTTAACTGTTTAAGATAATGGTATTACTCTGGATGGGAAGATGCAATCAGTGGGATTTCTAAATACTCTTTTTTTTTTTCACCATTGTGGTGGTATTTATATGTAGCAGATTTGCTTTTACATCAGTGTTGAGGAGGAAAACCACCCAGGATATGCTTAAATTATATTCCTTCCCCTTTAGTCTCTCCCAAATATGCAATGCATGGCTGTTTTTAAATCACCATTCAGCATGTCATTCAATTTTTATTACTCTACATTATTATAAGTATCCAGTAAAAATAAGAGTGAAATCTGATGTGGCTTCTAAAATCAATGAGCCATCAAAGAATTGACAAAAATTTTGATTGAAATTTAGAGTACTTAATTATCACCCAAAATATGGATGCTGAATTTCATCCTTGCTCCAGATGTTTCTTAAAATATCAAATGTTTGAGATCTTTCATTTATAGATTTGGTTTTACAGGTGAATACACCAAAGTTTAGAAATTTTTCATGTCATATTTATGTTATATCCTCTCTCTCTCTCATGTGCATGTGCATGCCTCCTCCTGAAACAGAGGGTTATAGAAAGATAATTACCTTTTTTTTATCCTCTGTGTATTTTTGCGTAATTTTCTTCCCCATGTTTCGACTTTTCTGGAGCAAGTTTCTATTAGTGCTGTCAGTCTGTAACTGGGTTACTTAGTAAGAGTGGGAGAAAGAGCCTTTTTTCCTCTGTATTACATATTCCATATGATTCTGCATCTCTGTTTTAGTCATCTGTCCGTTCATGCTTGTTACTCATGTTATTTTTCTCTTTGTTTCTGTCTTCCCCATTCCCCGCCTCTAGGCCCCACACAGTCAGATCCATACTTGCAGAGGTCATTTCTCCTTTGCAAATATTATTTCATCTAATCTATGTAACTGATTTTTCTCCAATTTTATTTCAAAATTTCAAGAAGGTTATAGAAATGTAAGGCAACAAAAAGGGAAAAACCAGACATGTCACTCCCGAGATTTCCTTTTCCAGGGCTTGAAGAATCCTTACACATAAAAGATGTTTGTAGTTCCAGATCATCTATCCACCACCAGAAAGGGCCGCCCATTCACTATGGATGTCTCGATATCCTGTTTTCAGGATATATACACATCTCTGCTGGTGAGGCAGTTTTAATGCTCCAAGTCATCAGAAAAGGAGAGTGACTTGGTTTCAAATGATGAGTGACCAAGATAAGCAGTCTGAAGAGTAGGTTAAAATAAAGTAAAACGCTTTGACAGGAAGAGGTCAAAGCTGGCAGCTGTGTTTTGAAATCTTATTAAAAGAAGCTGACATTACTAACATGAAAGAAACTTCTTTCTTATTTTTTAAAAACTTTTACAATGCAAGAGGTAGACTTCTTTTTAAAAAAAAATTTCCAGTCTTGAGTCCTTACAATGTACAGGAAACATGCAGTTAATGAAATGAGAACAGGTTGAATTTGTGATAAAAATTGGTGTCTGGCTCTCTGAGTTCAGCAATATAATTTCATTTTTATTAGAGTCCTACCTATCTTTAACATTGAAAATTATGCAAAGAATGAAAATTTTGAGGAGCATGTACCTTACAAGGTTAAGAAATACAATTTTATTTTTATCAAATTATGTTCACATTTAGTGTTAAAAATTCACTGAATGATGAAAATGTTGAGAGACCCTGAATCCTATTTCCACCCATTTTTAATAAGGATCTTGTGGTACCTCAATACCGATGTATTACTACAATTTGCCTTAAAGTGGTGTTCACCATACCCCTCTTTTACATGTTAAGAAGTTTCATCTGCACAATGTGAGATGATGTTATCTAAATTCAATTCACACATTTGGTTCAAGGTTAAAATGTCCCCATCCCTCAGTGAGGTGGGGGAGGAAAACTGCTTTGTTTAATGTTAATGGAAAAATTTCACCTGTGAAATATCTTCAAACTGTGAAATTAAATCCCCCACGCATGTTCTATGCTCACACCTTCAGCCTTCCTCCCTCTACCCCGATCTACCCTGTCTTTGGATTCTTTTAAGAAAGTATTTGAATACCATGTTGCATAGAGGGCAAATCACAAAATCTGGGCAAAAAGGATTATTTCTATGACGTTGGGGAAATCTATTCCCTTTAAATATTGCCTCTCCAACTAGATTGTAAGTTTAATGAGGAGAGGAACAAAGATTTTACCTTCCTGTAGCCTCCTATGATGCTTCATATAGGGTAGTGCTTAATAAAGACTTAATGATACTGATCTGAAATAGCCAGTTTAGTTGGTTAGTAACAACCCAGACCACTTAATAACTTGGTTGCCTATAAACATAGATATGTCTATGCACTATGGACCAACAACGTGGGCATCACCTGGGAGCTCATAAATGCAGAATCTCAGGCCCCACGCGAGACTTACTTAATCACGATGTGCATTTGAATAAGATCTCCCTGTGATTTGTATGCACATTAATGTCTGTGAAGCACTGCTCCATTGCACTTTACTACCATGAACATTTCTTTCTTTCTCTTGTATTTCTTCTTGTATGTACCTCTTTCCCCCTCTTCTGCTTATATTATAGGCCTACTAGTTCCCTCTACCTTTTTAGTTCACCATATATTTCCAAGTTTTGTGAAGACTAGTCCTCGCAAAAAATATTTGAACTGTTCATAAAGAATAATCAATATCTAGTCATTTCTACTTCCTCAGCTAGTTTTGTTAAAATTATACAAACTTAAATAACAGAGGGGAGAATTTTTAGCCTTCTCAGCCTTATGTTCCCTAGAAAAATGTTACCTGCAGTTTTGTTCAGAAATCATAGATTACAATATTATTCTTTTAAAGTAATGAGCAGAGTTTTGGTAGGGAAATGAACTCTCCAAAAGTAATAATTCCTGATTCTCATAGCTATGGAATCTTACGTTTTGTATAGATAAGGGGCAAAGCAAGTAAAAAAGAAATTCATTCTGTGATTTCAGACAAAGGGGATTTTTATCGTTACCTAACGTAGGTTTTTGCTGTGTTTTTTCCCTCTAAAAGCAATGGTGCTTCAAAATTTAATGAGATTATATGATGTATTATCATCATTTGCGAATGCAATTATCAGCTGTGATTAATCCTGCTAATTCCGAGAAAGCCATATTGGGTGTTATTTTTCCCCTCCTAGTGGGTATTTGTGTCACTTTTACTTTATCAACTTTGACCAGAACTACTGCAGGAAGGAGGGGAAAAGCAAATGGGATGTATGAAATAAGCCTTTTTATGACTGGTTTTATGTAGACATTTATGAGTACCTAGGAGGAAACATCTCACAAAAATTCACTTCACCTGGAGAGAAAACAATGTAAATATTAGTATATAGATATAATATATATATATATATATAACTAACAACTTGTAGAATAAAAAGTAATACTGGATATTTCTTGCTGAATTCAAACATACATTTGATTAATTTGAAGCAACATCAGCTCCTTGTATGTAACTTTCTCAGGATATTCATGTAGGCATTACATTTCAAGAAAGATATAGACGACTAGTCCTAGAGTTCTGAGCTCTACTGAAGAAATCAAATGGTAAGGCTCAGACAATTACTGTATGCATTTGAGAGTGAATTTTTATCCCACCAGATTACAGATGAGTTCACCAATTATTGGGCACTTAAACTCAGCTGGAATCTTATGAACTACTGTTTCCAAGAATGAAGCAAGAACACATTTTGAGATTGTGTCATTGTTGGGTTGCAGTTGAGACACTTTGCTATTACCATCATCTCTACCACCATATAGGTAGGATAACTGCGCTCCTTGTTAGATCCGTTAAGGCTTGAGATGAGTGGGTTAGAATTAGGACCTACAATTATTAAATTTCAGTCTACCCGTGGTTTTAACTCTTCCTTGGTCAATTGTGAGAACAATAATTGCAATTATAGTCCCCTCTCAAGGGGCTGGCAGCTGCCTTTCTTATTCCCTACTTGTGATTTACTTTTATAACTGCGTTTAATGCCTGCCAACAACTTATATCCCCAACTCTTCCATTAGTGAAAGTCTTGGTAAGGTGCTGAAGCAGATATAAAGATAAGTGAGGGGGATAATGAAACTGAAAGAAATGAAGTTACTTGTCTTTGATTGCAAAATATAATAGGAGAACTATGACTAATGAGAGGTGCTCAGTTATTTGTTGAACAAACAGTTCTTCAGACTTGGGGGGAAATTTAAAGAATAACTCTTCATCAGAAACAGCTTTGGAATGCTGTTATATATAGTCCTACATTCTTATTTTATAGATGTGGAAACTATGTCTGAAACCATGTGATTTGTCCAGAACTAAACTAAACCTGGGTCATCTGATACAAGCCAGTGCTGTTTATCCAGCATAATATCTCAATAAAATTCCATAGGCCAGCTATATCTACAACTATTTGGCTCAGTCTCGAAGTATAACTTCTTTGTGCTGAAGAAGGAAACTCCATCCTAATTTAAATCCTAGTGACATAAATAGGATTTAGGATTTAAATCAGGTGGCAGCAGAGCCTGACAATTCTTAAGGCTTCTTCCGATGCTAAGATTCTAGACATAAAATCCACCAGTGTCAAAGGTAAAAATGATTCAGGCTAAGCACAGTGCCATACACACTAGAGCTCTGCCCTACCTTTTAAAGAAGATGAAATGTTCAGTTACTACACAATCATGTTTTCCTTGAAATGTATTTTTTAATACGGGCAATTCTATGAGAGTCACTGTGGGAAAGTGAACTGATAATGTAGATATACTACAAAGACCTAGTGGTGAGATCAGAAATGATCGAGAAACCTGGGACAAGTGAGAAGAGAAATGTCAAGAAGAGAAAAATCTATGGTAAGAAACTACAAATGACGAGTTGATGGGTGCAGCACACCAACATGGCACAAGTATACATATGTAACAAACCTGCACGTTATGCACATGTACCCTACAACTTAAAGTATAATAATAATAAATAAATTTAAAAAAAAAAGAAAAAAAAAAGAAACTACAAAGGCAAAGTAGAAACATGCAGAATCGTTTTAGCACTATAAATGCTATACATTGATGTGGACTTTTTTACTTACTATTGATAAAATAATTAATAAGGGCAATACTATCTGTCTTAGTCTGTTTTCAGCTGTTAAAACAGTATACTACAGATTGAGTAACTTATAAAGAAAAGAAGTTTATTTTGGCTCACAGTTCTGGAGGCTGGGAAATCCAAGAGCATAATGTTGGCATCTAGTGAGGGTCATCCTGTGGCAGAAGGTGGAAGGGTAAGAGAGTGAAAGAACATAATATAGAGGAAAAGGGAGCCAAACTTCTGTGCTAACTGCACTCACTCCCACAATAATGGTATTAATTCATGCATAAGGATGATGAAGATGGAGTCTTCATGGCCCAGTCACCTCCCACATCTTAACACTGCCATCATGGCAACCCAGTTTTAACATGAGTTTTTAAGTGAACATTCAAACCATAACACAACTCTCTCAAAGTGACAAGTATACTTTCTAATCAAAAAGAGAAACATTTTTTTCAGTTTCATATACCATAGGCTATTATTTTTCAATGTATATGTCATTGTACAAAAACAAGAAATGGAGAAAGGATTCCCTGTTTAATAAATGGTGCTGGGAAAACTGGCTAGCCATATGTAGAAAGCTGAAACTGGATCCCTTCCTTACACCTTATACAAAAATTAAATCAAGATGGATTAGAGACTTAAATGTTAGACCTAAAACCATAAAAACCCTAGAAGAAAACCTAGGCAATACTGTTCAGGATGTAGGCATGGGCAAGGGCTTCATGACTAAAACACCAAAAGCAATGGCAACAAAAGCCGAAATAGACAAATGGGATCTAATTAAACTAAAGAGCTTCTGCATGGCAAAAGAAACTACCATCAGAGTGAACAAGCAACCTACAGAATGAGAGAAAATGTTTGCAATCTACCCATCGGACAAAGGGCTAATATCCAGAATCTAAGAAGAACTCAAATTTACAAGAAAAAAACAACACCTTTAAAAAGTGGGCAAAGGATATGAACAGACACTTCTCAAAAGAAGACATTTATGCAGTCAACGGACACATGAAAAAATGCTCATCATCACTGGTCATCAGAGAAATGCAAATCAAAACCACAATGAGATACCATCTCACACCAATTAGAATGGAGAGCATTAAAAAGTCAGGAAACAGCAGATGCTGGAGAGGATGTGGAGAAATAGGAATGCTTTTACACCATTGGTTGGAGTGTAAATTAGTTCAACCATTGTGTAAGACAGTGTGGAGATTCCTCAAGGATCTAGAACTAGAAATGCCATTTGGCCCAGCAATCCTGTTACTGGGTATGTACCCAAAGGATTATAAATCATGCTGCTATAAAGACACATGCACACGTATGTTTATTGCGGCACTATTCACAATAGCAAAGACTTGGAACCAACCCAAATGCTCATCAGTGATAGACTGGATAAAGAAAATGTGGCACATATACACCATGGAATACTATGCAGCCATAAAAAAGGATGAGTTCATGTCCTTTGCAGGGACATGGATGAAACTGGAAACCATCATTCTCAGCAAACTATCACAAAGACAGAAAACCAAACACCACATGTTCTTACTCATAGGTGGGAATTGAACAATGAGAACACTTGGACACAGGGAGGGGAACATCACACACCATGGCCTGTCAGGGAGTGGGGGTCTGGGGGAGGGATAGCATTAGGAGAAATACCTAATGTAAATGACAAGTTGATGGGTACAGCAAACCAACATGGCACATGTATACCTATGTATCAAACCTGCATGTTGTGCACATGTACCCTAGAACTTAAAGTAAAATTAAAAAAAGAATAGATTAAGAAAAAGAAAATGGATCATGAATGTTGTTTAAACATATACAGACATCCATTTTTCATGTATCAGATTGGCAATGATAAAAAACTAACAACACACCGTGTTGGCAAGAATGTGAAGAGATGGGTGCTCTCATATATGACTGGTGGGAAAATAAATTGGTACCATCTTATGGAGGGTTATTTGGAAATATCCTTCAAAATTATGAACATCCATATGCTTTGACTTATTAAAGCCAGTGCTAGGAATTTATCCTATAGGTTTAGTCACATACATAGAGAATGAGATGTTCACAAGAATGCACATTGCAGCCTTGTTGGTAATAGTGGAAGATTGAAAACTATCTAGATATCTCAATAAGTGATTATTTAAATAAATTATGCATATTCATATAATGGAATATGATATAGCCATAAAAAATGAGGGTACTCTTTAAAAAGGAGGATACTATCTTAATGTATACACATTGAAAGATCTCTAAGACATTTTAAGTGAAAAAAATTAAGGTGTAGAAAATTGGTCAATAAAAAAGGGGAGAAGAAATACTTATACTAGATATGCCTGTATTTGCTTCTCTATGCATAAAATATATCCAGGAGGATATCCAAGAAATTGATAATATTTTGTATCTTGGTGAGAGGAAATGGGTGCCTGGGGCATAGGGTAGGGAAGAGAGTTTTTCCTTTTTAAGTTTTGTTCGTTTTGGAAATGTACTGCTAATTCAAATTAGTAAATAAAAATTGTTTAAGAGAAGAAAAATATATATCTATATGCCATTATAGAGTTATTCCTTGTATTCCAAACCACCACACCTTTTTAGATAGTTTTTTTTTTTTTTCTTTTTTTAGCTCTGGAGGTTCTCTATGCCGAACTAGCCATAATTTTTTCTCTCCTGGACCTTCCCACCTCTAATATACAGTATATATTTATAAGATAGCTGTGGATGGGGGCGTGCATTCCAGTCTGTGTTCATCAAATAAAGGAATACTAAGTGGACTAAATAGAGTTTTTAAATCTAATTTTGATGTAGTGAACACCATTCTCATCCAGAATTATGTTGTTTATATGTGGAAAAGGTAACCCACATATGGTACAATTTCTGGCATCAGGAAGGCTCACATATTTTTTCTCCTTCACTCATAGCTCTTTCAACTAGCACCTACAATTCTACTATCTAAAAGTTATTCTCTTAATTTACTAAGCCTTAGTCTCTAGTATACTGGCCCTACCCCCATCAAACACACAGATCACTCATCAAGTTGTCACTGATCATTGGTAGCTTAGTGTGAAGTGTCTGAGCCCATATTATAAAGGGCTATATAAAACACTGTTACTTGCCTGGCCTGTAGGCAAGTAACAGTGTGTATCAGACAAGTAAATAGATAATGTTGATCCCATTCACTGGGTTTGGGAAGTGAAAGCTGGTGCCATACGACTAGATGGTACAGTGGACACAGAAGAAGCAGAAGGCCATGTCCTAGGCTTTCAAAGCTGGAAGGGACCTTCAGCAGATGCAATCATGACTAAAAGAGATAAAGAAACTTGTCCAAAATTACAAAAAGAGAGTGGTAGCATTCTGACTAATGATGAGTACTTGGTATTGTTTGGCTTGAACAGATTTTCAATTAGAGAAGCAATGTTATGAAAATAGTGTTTCTATCTCTGTAATACTGTTTCATTATGTGCAACTTTCTAGCACTGTGCTTTTAATGGAGTATTTTCCTCTCAGTATGTGTGACTTCTTACGATTCTTTGCAGAAATCTCTACCTACTACTTTAAAGGAGCTTAGCTTTGAGATCCACAAACTCTCTGGAAAATAATCTGTACATAATTTTCTAATTTTTCACTTATCTTGTGTCTGTAAGGGTTTTGTTTATCTTGTGAAATGATTTTTGGCATCTTTTATGTAGAGTTTTCTTCTTGTTTTTAGTCAAACCATTTTAAAAGCAGGTATAGCTCAGGAGTAAATAAACAATTGCATATTTGAATTGCTGCCCTGAAAGTTAGGGTATACTCTATTAACCCAGAAATGCCAATCTGACATAGTGCAAATAGAGGTTTTTCCCAAAATAGTGCTTGGCACTTTGGCAGTGTGCACATTTCCTCCTAGTTTATTACCTACTGTGGTGCAAGGGTTTTACTCTCATTTTGGGATGGACTCTGAATGTTTCATTTGCATGCCGTTTATGGTGGTAACAGACTATAATTTTTTTAAAGATACAGTTTTGCTTTTTATCATCATTTGTTTCTCTTCTACAAGACTTTTAAGTTGGCTAGTTACAGACTATCTGCTTCTTTTAATGTTTATATTAGAAGGTTTAATAGAATAAATAGAATGTCAATGTGGTAATTGGCCATTTCCTCCACCTTAATAGCGTTCCAGAGCAAAGTTTCTTTAGATAGCAATGCAAAGCAAAATGTATTTGTGCAGCTTCATCTTTGATTCACCCATTCTTACACCATCATGAATGTGTTTGAGGGTCTTTGCCAAATAAACTTGCCAAAGGCTCTAGGCCTACTGCTTGGTATTTGCTGCATGGACTGGGCCTGAAGAAAGGTGAGCTAAAAAGAAATTAGCCGAAATAATTAGATAATTCTAGAACACTAGAAAATTAGAATTAACAAAATTTTATGGTGTTGGATAAGTCCCAGCTTCAAAGCAATTTCTGACCATAGCATTTAAATTATTTCTTAAAAAAAAATCTCAATTTATTTACAACTCCATAGTAGAGACTATAGGAAGTTGAGAGACTCTGAGGATAAGTTATTCTCCTGCTGATGTGGGCCATTGCCACGGGGTGGGTGGAGACGGGGCAATATTGAAAAATTGGGAGTAAGCTCTTGAATGGCAGTTAGGGGTAAAATTTACTTGAAACTTAAGGCATTTGATTAAGAGAGTGGACTTCAAATCCTGGCTCTGTCCTTTACTAGTTGTGTGACTTTGGGCAATTTACTTAACTTCTATAAGCCTGCTTCCTCATATGTAAAGGTGGTACCAACAATTCAATTATATATATATATTTATATTTCATATATTATATTTAGATATATAAAATATATCTATATGTAATATATATTTATATATAGAATATAATATATATTTCACTGTTTGATTTTATATCGATATAAAATACGTATATTTTGTATCTATATAAAATATAATATCTATATAGATATTATAGATATGTATTAAATGTTAAATGGAAAATGACATTAATATTTAAATCTCAATATTTATTATGATTCCCCCAGGTTTCTCCTTTCATTAAAATATCTCTGAAAAATGTTTCAGCTTTTCTTCTTGCTTTTTAATTGCTTCTTTAAAAACAAAATTTATTGAGGCATAACTTATATACCATAAAAACTACCCATTTTAATTGTATAATTAAATGATTTTTAGTAAATTTGCCAAGTTTTTCAACCATAACCATAATCCAGTTAGAGCATTTTAATCACAACTAGTCCTTGGCATCCACTTTCCACTTTCTGGCTCTATGGATTTGCATATTCTGGTCAATTCATGTATATTGAATCAAATAATATTTGACTTCTTTCACTTATCAAGATGTTACAAAGGTTCATCAGTGTTGTAGCATGAATCAGTACTTCATTCCTTTTTATGGTTGAATAATATTCCATTGTGTGGATATACCATATTTTGTTTATCCATTTATTAGTTGATGGGCATGTGGATTTGTTTCCTTTTTTGGCTAATGATGCTACTATGAACATTTGTGTGCTAGTCCTTATGTGGATATACGTGTTCTTATCTCTTAGGTATATACCTAGGAGTGGAATTGTGATCGTATAATTATTAATATGAATAGTAGTATTTACTAGTATTTCATAATTCACCTGACAATTAGTCAGTTACATAGATTCCTATGGCAAAACAAAGTAAGTAACTTCAGATGCCCCTTAAAGGAGCATTCCTCAAAACAACATAAAGCAGTTAGCTCTTAAAAAAATTAAAAGATTCCTACGGGAACCATGTTTAATCATAGGATAGACCATTTAAAGACTCTTTTTTCACATCACTTTTGGGAGAATTCAAAAGATAATGTTTTGGTTTTCAAACACCTCAAGTTTTGTCTTGTCTACACTTTTGTAAGATAACCATCTGAATGTCAATAGGACATATGATGCCTCAGAAAGGCAAGGATTTACCAGTGATTAATACAGAGTATAAATAATGGTGTCTGAATCTGTGCATCAAAGCAAAGAAGATAGATCTTGTGACATCCCTACCTTTTTTCCCTGGGATGCACAAATCAGTCCTTAACAGAAGGGGGAGAGAGGATGAATGCTTTCATGCCTGTCAATGGAATGAAATACAATTCTATGGCAAGGAAGGATATACAGTGGTTCATGCACGGTGAAGGCATCAGTGCTTTCTAAGTTTTCAGATAAAGGACCATATTCAGATGGCCCTCACTTTAAGCAATAATTGAGTTCCTGAAAATGAATCAATGCAGATATTGTGGGCCTATTACTAATGTGTATTTTAGTAGCAACTGGGTGCTAGTTTGCAGAACTAGTCCTCAAAGCACAGGCAAGGCTAACTTTCTCTCTCTCTCTGTCTCTAACACACACACACACACACACAGACACACACACACACACACACACAGAAAGAGAGAGAGAGAGAATAAAATGCAAAATTATCAAGTTCTAATTTTTGTTAAAATAAAATTTCAACAAAGGGTAAGTTAGGTTGCGGCACTCAGGTTAATCGGTCAATGAAATCAGATTTTTTCCATTTTCTTTTATTGTAGTTTCACGGCTGTATAATCATTTCCCTACCCACATCTTTTATAAAAAGGAAATGAGGTATTCTGATTTGCTCTCTGGTGGTAAAACTCATTTATCAATGTGCCAAGTGAAAAGGATTTAGTAAGGTTAGATGGCTGTTGAGCAGGGTTTCTCAAAGTATGGCCAGGTAACTTTCTTCATCCAAATATCCATTTTGATCAGGCTCTCTAGGTAATTGTGATGCACACTGGTTTGGGAACACTGTAGTGGAGTCTTGATATTGTTATATTTGCTTTACCTCCATCTGTTTCTTAAATATAACAGGTGGGAAGTAATTCAATGGGATATTGTAAGCTATAATTAAAGAAAAGAGAAGACAGTATATGTGTGAGAGGTCCTGTGGCTTCCATCAGAGTCTTGGACAGCTCTGTGACCCCAGAAAAGTTTAAGAACTGATATTGGGAACCCTGAGTGAGATCTCTGGCTTGAGTTCCATGCCTTTTGTTCTTATAATTATACCAACAGAACAGCAGCATCAAAGAGTTGCATCCTCAGGGTTTATTGTCATGATGGGAAGGAGCAGATGTCCTGATACTGTTCCACAAGTACTAGAGAGGGTTGTAGAGGAACCACATTGAAAGAGGTAGAGATACTCTCCTTCTCCCTCATAAGGTCTTCATACTTCCTGCCTACCAGAGACAGAGGTGTCATGTCACCAGGATCCTAGAGTAGAAACATCCTAGACTGTAGAGGGCGAGAGAGTTTTAGTCCTTGCTTGCTGGTATGGGTGAGGAAACTAGAGAGGCTTCTGGAGAGCAGTGCTCCAGCCCTTTGTCCTGACGATTCTCCTTCTCTATGAAGAAATCATCTAATTTTTAAATTTCCATCCCTTGAAATACCTAATTTCTTGCCCTTCTGCCTACTGAAAATCCTCCTCATTATCCAAAGCCTAGCTCTAGCCTTATCTCCTCCACAAATTTTTTCACCATGACTCTTTTTCCGCATTGATCTCTTTCTTCTATTGTATCTTGTAGCATATAATCAGTGTCTCAGTACATATTGCCCTATATAAAAAGTGTTACATGTATTTGTTTTATCTCCTCAATTGGCTCATAAGCTACTGATAAACAGGGCATAGCTGCCCTGACTCCTTTGATACGAATCAATAAATCTAGCATTATAAGCACCAGGCACATAGTGGGTAATCAGTGACTTGAACTGAAGTACCTGGAATGTGGATGGCTTATGATTCTTTTTAATATCATGTGTATAAGTGGAAAGACAAGTAGAATAAATGAGAAAGGAAGATTTCTTAAGGTTTTTTTAGCCCTTGATGTTATAAAAATATTTTTCCCCGGTGAACATAGCTTCACTTTAATTTTTTGTTACATAATATTTGCACATATTTATGGAGTACATGTGATATTATGTGGCATGCATAGAATGTGTAATGATTATAATTCTCTTCTTAAAACTGTGTATCTTCCAAGCTAAGTTTCCCTTTCTTTCTTTTCCTTTTTTATATTATACTTTAAGTTCTGAGATACATGTGCAGAACGTTCAGGTTTGTTACATAGGTATACATGTGCCATGGTGGTATGCTGCACCCATTGACCCGTTATCTGCAGTAGGTATTTCTCCTAATGCTATCCCTTCCCTAGCCCCCACCCCCCGACAGGCCCTGGTGTGTGATATTTCCCTCCCTGTGTCCATGTGTTCTCATAGTTCAACTCCCACTTATGAGTGAGAACATGCAGTGTTTGGTTTTCTGTTCTTGTGTTAGTTTGCTGAGAATGATGTTTTCCAGCTTCATCCATATGCCTGCAAAGGGCATGAACTAATCCTTTTTTTGACTGCATAGTATTCCATGGTATATATGTGCCACATTTTCTTTATCCAGCCTATCATTGATGGGTATTTGGGTTGGTCCCAAGTCTTTGCTATTGTGAACAGTGCCACAATAAACATATGGGTGCATATGTCTTTACAGTAGAATGATTTATAATACTTTGGGCATATGCCCAGTAATGCGATTGCTGGGTCAAATGGTATATCTGGTTCTAGATCCTTGAGGAATTGCCAAACTGTCTTCCACAATGGTTGAACTAATTTACACTCCCACCAACAGTGTAAAAGCGTTCCTATTTCTCCACATCCTCTCCAGCATCTGTTGTTTCCTGACTTTTTAATAATTGCCATTCTAATTGGCATGAGATGGTATCTCATTATGGTTTTGATTTGCATTTCCCTAATGATCAGTGATGATAAGCTTTTTTTTATATGTTTGTTGGTTGCATAAATGTCTTCTTTTGAGAAGTGCCTGTGCATATCTTTTGCCCACTTTTTATTTTATTTTTTATTTATTTTTTATTATTATTATACTTTAAGTTCTAGGGTACATGTGCATAACGTGCAGGTTTGTTACATATATATACTTGTGCCATGTTGCTGTGCTGCACCCATCAACTCGTCAGCACCCATCAACTCGTCATTTACATCAGGTATAACTCCCAATGCAATCCCTCCCCCCTCCACCCTCCCCATGATAGGCCCCAGTGTGTGATGTTCCCCTTCCCGAGTTCAAGTGATCTCATTGTTCAGTTCCCACCTATGAGTGAGAACATGTGGTGTTTGGTTTTCTGTTCTTGTGATAGTTTGCTAAGAATGATGGTTTCCAGCTGCATCCATGTCCCTACAAAGGACACAAACTCATCCTTTTTTATGGCTGCATAGTATTCCATGGTGTATATGTGCCACATTTTCTTAATCCAGTCTGTCACTGGTGGACATTTGGGTTGATTCCAAGTCTTTGCTATTGTGAATAGTGCCACAATAAACATACGTGTGCATGTGTCTTTATAGCAGCATGATTTATAATCCTTTGGGTATATCCCCAGTAATGGGATGGCTGGGTCATATGGTACATCTAGATCTAGATCCTTGAGGAATCGCCATACTGTTTTCCATAATGGTTGAACTAGTATACAATCCCACCAACAGTGTAAAAGTGTTCCTATTTCTCCACATCCTCTCCAGCACCTGTTGTTTCCTGACTTTTTAATGATCGCCATTCTAACTGGTGTGAGATGGTATCTCATTGTGGTTTTGATTTGCATTTCTCTGATGGCCAGTGATGATGAGCATTTTTTCATGTGTCTGTTGGCTGTATGAATGTCTTCTTTTGAGAAATGTCTGTTCATATCCTTTGCCCACTTGTTGATGGGGTTGTTTGTTTTTTTCTTGTAAAATTGTTTGAGTTCTTTGTAAGTTCTGGATATTAGCCCTTTGTCAGATGAGTAGATTGCAAAAATTTTCTCCCATTCTGTAGGTTGCCTGTTCACTCTGATGGTAGTTTCTTTTGCTGTGCAGAAGCTCTTTAGTTTAATGAGATCCCATTTGTCAATTTTGGCTTTTGCTGCCGTTGCTTTTGTTTTTTTAGACATGAAGTCTTTGCCCATGCCTATGTCCTGAATGGTACTACCTCGGTTTTCCTCTAGGGTTTTTATGGTATTAGGTCTAACATTTAAGTCTCTAATCCATCTTGAATTAATTTTCGTATAAGGAGTAAGGAAAGGATCCAGTTTCAGCTTTCTACTTATGGCTAGCCAATTTTCCCAGCACCATTTATTAAATAGGGAATCCTTTCCCCATTTCTTGTTTCTCTCAGGTTTGTCAAAGATCAGATGGCTGTAGATGTGTGGTATTATTTCTGAGGACTCTGTTCTGTTCCATTGGTCTATATCTCTGTTTTGGTACCAGTACCATGCTGTTTTGGTTACTGTAGCCTTGTAGTATAGTTTGAAGTCAGGTAGCGTGATACCTCCAGCTTTGTTCTTTTGACTTAGGATTGTCTTGGAGATGCGGGCTCTTTTTTGGTTCCATATGAACTTTAAAGCAGTTTTTTCCAATTCTGTGAAGAAACTCATTGGTAGCTTGATGGGGATGGCATTGAATCTATAAATAACCTTGGGCAGTATGGCCATTTTCACGATATTGATTCTTCCTATCCATGAGCATGGTATGTTCTTCCATTTGTTTGTGTCCTCTTTTATTTCACTGAGCAGTGGTTTGTAGTTCTCCTTGAAGAGGTCCTTTACATCCCTTGTAAGTTGGATTCCTAGGTATTTTATTCTCTTTGAAGCAATTGTGAATGGAAGTTCATTCTGATTTTTTTTTTCTTGTAAATTTGTTTAAGTTATTTGTAGATTCTGGATATTAGCCCTTTGTTGGATGTATAGATTGCAAAAATTTTCTCCCATTCTGTATGTTGCCTGTTCACTCTGATGATCATATCTTTTGCTGTGCAGAGGCTCTTTAGTTTAATTAGATCCCATTTGTCAATTTTGGCTTTTGTTGCCATTGCTTTTGGTGTTTTAGTCATGAAGTCTTTGCCTATGCCTGTGTCCTAAATGGTAATGCCTAAGTTTTCTTCTAGGGTTTTTATGGTTTTACGTCTTACATTTAAGTCTTCAATCTATCTTGAGTTAATTTTTGTATAAGGTGTAAGGAAGGGAACTAGTTTCAGCTTTGTGCATATGGCTAGACAGTTTTCCCAACACCATTTATTAAATATGAAATCCTTTCCCCATTGCTTGTTTGTGTCAGGTTTGTCAAAGATCAGATGGTTGTAGGTGTGTGGTGTTATTTCTGAGGGCTCTGTTGTGTTCCATTGGTCTGTATATCTGTTTTGGTGCCAGTACCATGCTGTTTTTGTTACTGTAGCCTTGTAGTATAGTTTGAACTCAGGTAGCATGATGCCTCCAGCTTTGTTCTTTTTGCTTAGGATTGTCTTGGCTATGTGGGCTCTTTTTTGGTTCCATATGAAATTTAAAGTTGATTTTTCCAATTCTGTGAAGAAAGGCAGTGTTAGCTTGATGGGCATAGCATTGAATCTATAAATTACTTTGGTCAGTATGGCCATTTTCATGATATTGATTCTTCCTATCCATGAGTACAGAATGTTTTTCCATTTGTTTGTGTCCTCTCTTGTTTTCTTGAGCAGTGGTTTGTAATTCTCCTTAAAGAGGTCCTTCACATCCCTTCTAAGTTGGATTCCTAGGTATCTTATTCTCTTTGTAGCAATTGTGAATAGGAGTTCATTCATGATTTGGCTTTCTGTTTGTCGGTTATTGGTGTATAGGAATGCTTGTGACTTTTGCACATTGATTTAATATCCTGAGACTTTGTTGAAGTTGCTTATCAGGTTAAGGAGATTTTGGTCTGAGACAGTGGGGTTTTCTAAATATACAATCATGCCATCTGGAAAGAGAGACAATTTGACTTCCTCTTTTCCTAATTGAATACCCTTTATTTCTCTCTATTGCCTGATTGCCCTAGCCAGAACATCCAATATTACATTGAATAGGAGTGGTGAGGGAGGGCATCCTTGCATTCTGCCAGTTTTCAAAGGGAATGCTTCCAGTTTTTGCCCATTCAGTATGACTTTGGCTTTGGGTTTGTCACAGATAGCTCTCATTATTTGGATATACATTCCATCAATACCTAGTATATTGAGAATTTTTAGCATGAAGGGCTGTTGAATTTTGTCAATGCCTTTTCTGCATCTATTGAGATAACCATATGGTTTTTGTCATTGGTTCTGTTTATGTGACATATTATATTTATTGATTTGTATATGTTGAACCAGCCTTGCATCCCAGGTATGAAGCCGAGTTGATCATGGTGAATAAGCTTTTGATGTGCTGCTGGATTTAGTGTGCTAGTATTTTATTGAGGATTTTTGCATTGATGTTCATCAGGGATATTGGCCTGAAATTTTCTTTTTTGTTTTTTTTTTGTTGTGTCTCTGCCAGGTTTTGGTATCAGGATGATGCTGGCCTCATAAAATGAGTCAGCAAGGATTCTCTCTTTTTTGTTGTTGTTGTTTGGAATAGTTTCAGAAGGAATGGTACCAGCTCCTCTTTGTACCGCTGGTAGAATTTGACTGCGAATCCGTCTGGTCCTGGATTTTTTTGGTTGGTAGGCTACTAATTACTGCCTCAGTTTCAGAAATTTTTATTCGTCTATTCAGGGATTTGACTTCTTCCTGGTTTAGTCTTAGGAGAGTGTATGTGTCCAGGAATTTTTTCATTTCTTCTAGATTTTCTAGTTTATTTGCGTAGAGGTATTTATAGTATTCTCTGATGGTAGTTTGTATTTCTGTGGGATCGGTGGTGATATTCCCTTTATCATTTTTATTGTGTCTATTTGATTCTTCTCTCTTTTCTTGTTTATTAGTCTGTCTAGTTGGCTATTGTTGATTTTTTAAAAAACCAGCTCCTGGATTCATTGATTTTTTGCGAGGTTTTTTTTTTGTGTGTGTGTGTCTATCTCCTTCATTTCTGCTCTGATCTTAGTTATTTAAGGATTGTAGGAAAAATGCCTGTTAAAAAATAGGAAACTTCTATCAGAAGAAAACATTTTTATTAAGTGAAAATTTACTGTAGCTTTAATAAATTTGAACTAAGAGATTTTAAAAAATACCTATGCAAGTAAGTCAGATTTTGTTTTTAAGGGGAAGGAGTGATTGTCCCTCAAAGGAAAATTATTGACCACTTGTATCACAATTATATGTTTCTGAATTGTTCTTTGAGGGAGAATAGCTTTTAAAAACATCAAAAACTCTAGATCTTAAGAACCTAAGGACACAAAAGCTTTCAGTGTACAATTACAGTATTACTGAAAAATAGAGAAGAATGCAAAGAGGTTGCATAATTGAGTATAATAAAGAGTAACATAATAGAGAGTGGAGAGGGAGTAAGAGCTGAGTATGAACAAAATAGAACTAGTAGGGGAGAGGACATGTACGAGTAGAAACATGTCTAGCAATAAAAGTACAAAGAAGAAAAAAGACATAAAATAGAAAACAAAGGTAAGAAGAAGACTGTTTATGGTAGGAAGTTTGGAAAAAAGTGACTAAGAGCAAAATCATTGCTGACACCAGTGCATTTCACATGTTCCAGCAAATAGTGGTTACTTAGGACTGCAATTAACAAAGCTGATTCTCATCTGTTCTTAGGGAAACTACTGAATGCGACACAAAGGGTTACTAAGATAGGCCTCTTGACCAAAAGTGGTTCCCCTCACTACATGTGCCTGGAATTCCTGCAATTCGACTCTTTCTTTGAGTTAAGGCTTGGCATTTTCAGAAGTCATCTCTTAAAGGGCAATTTAAATAGACTGGAAGGGTTAAAATACATACAGCTTTAATATCTGCTATAAACTCTTCATAGATTGGTCTTTCAGAATACTTTTAAATGTGCCAGCTACCCAAAAGGAGTGAAGCACTGCATGATCTGACCTGTCCAGCCTCATCTCTTCCTAATCCCTACCTTCTTGCTTATTACACTCTAGCCATGAATGAAAACATCATGGTTATTGGTTATCCTGTGCCTTTTTATGTGCATTCCTTCTGCAGAGTATGCCCTCCTCCTACCTTTCTATCAACTGCAGCTCAAAAAGTATCTCCTCTGTGAAGCCTCACTTCAGTTGCCTTCTCCTGTACTTCCATAGCAATTTGCATATGCCTTACTTTGAGCAATATTGTTGATGTATTATAAATAGTGGTTTCAGTATTTGTGTTCCTCTCTAGACCACTGTTTCATATCCATAAACCCAACTATGCTTATTCTATAATCACACGAATCACATAGTAAGGCAGTACTATGTTTAACATAGTTTAACCTCTCTGTGCCTCAGTTTTGTCATTTAAAAACCAGGGATAATAACAACAATAACTAATAGTATTATTGAGAGATTTAAATAAAATAATGCATGCATGTGATATTACCTTAGTCCATTCAGATATTTCAAGCCTAAATCTATGGAAAACTATGAAAGAAAGGAGTTATGAAAATTGAATACTATTTGGAGTTCCTGCACTAACTCCCTTTTCATTCCCAGCAAATTACTCAAGGCCCTTGTTTTTTCTATTTGCAACACACACTGCCAAGATATTGATCTCTTACATTCCCTATGCAACTACTGAGTTTAAATAGAAAGAGTAACCTAAAAGGAGACTGGAGCCTCTTGGAGTAAGATAGCTAAGAAATACCGGGTGTTGCTATGGCTATCTGGGAAATAGCCAGTCATCTTAATCACAGTTGTTACCAATTCTTGAGGGTTTACTTATAATGTGTCCATGCAGTAGGTCAAGTATTTTATTTATGGTTCTCTATTTTTAGTCAATTATAAACGAAGGTTGGTTGGTCACTGGGCAGGCAAGCAATGGGAGTATCCAAGTGTGGAATTGAGTAGCTTGGGATAATATGGCTCTATACTTTAGTAGCATGTTTTGCTTTCTTGTAGAATATATTGTTTCTTTTCTTCCTTTCTTTATAGAAATCTGAAGAAAAGTATACCTTCAACTATTGTGTGAAGCTTTATGTAATGTCTAGAAGCTAGTTCATGGAAAAAGCTATAAAAATTGAAACACTAGCTCTATAAAAAACAGCCATAAGTGCCTTCTTACTGGAATGAGGTTACTAAGGTATAATTAGTAGTAACACAAATATTAGCAATTAGAAAGTCAGTAGAATTGAGACATGAACAAAAGACCATCTGTTATGAGAGAAATATCCAACCCTCATAATCAGTAAGTAATAGATACTCTGTTCTTGAAATATAACCCTTAAAGGATAACAAAGGAATGTCTTATTGCTTGCTAAAAATACTCTTGGGAATTCTCCCAAAAGAGCTACACTGTAATAGTATAAGTTCTGATTTTTAAAAATTGAGCTAGAAATAAATCTGGCAACATTTTTTCTCTAACCTTATCCTGATGTTCAGGGACTCCCTCAAAAGTAATTATAGAACTCACCTGTTCATTTTTAACTAAAGTGATTTCTGGTTATGATTAAAGTAAACTTTGAATTTAAAATCTCTCTGACTCATATATAAAATTCACATAAAGGATATTTGGTTTGCCTCCTGAATATAGGAATCATAAGATACCCTGGAGAGCAGGGGAAAGGTCCCAGATTTTGGACCCAAAGAAACCTGAAACCTGAGTATTAAAGTTCGGCCTTACCCATCTCGTGTGCATCATGTGCAATGTGTGGCCCTAGGAAGTGATTGTGTTTTTTTGTTGTTGTTTTTAGATAGGGTTTCCCTGTTACTCAGGCTGGAGTGCAGTGGCTCAAACTATTGTGCTCAGGTGATTCTTCTGCCTCAGCCTCCTGAGTAGCTAGAACTGCAGGTGTGTGCCACTACAGCCAGCTATTTTAAACATTTTTTTATAGAGATGGGGGGTCTCACTATGTTTCCTAGGCTAGTCTTGAACTCCTGGCCTCAAAAGATTATTCCATCTCTGCCTCCGAAAAAGCTAGGATTTTAGGAGTGTACCAGTGGGTCCAGCTTGGGCAGTTTCTTAACCTCATTAAAACTTAGTTTCCTTCTCTGTAAAATGGAAGTAATAATAGTTCCTAGCTCAGAGTGTTATTGTAAGGTTTAAAGGAAATAATGCAGTCAAGGAAGATGGCCGAATAGGAACAGCCCCAGTCTCCAACTCCCAGCGCGAGCAACACAGAAGACCGGTGATTTCTGCATTTTCAACTGAGGTACTGGGTTCATCTCACTAGGGAGTGCCAGATAATCGGTGCTGGTCAGCTGCTGCAGCCCGACCAGCGAGAGCTGAAGCAGGGCGAGGCATTACCTCACCTGGGAAGCGCAAGGGGAAAGGGAATCCCTTTTCCTAGCCAGGGGAACTGAGACACGCAACACCTGGAAAATCGGGTAACTCCCACCCCAATACTGCGCTTTAAGCAAACAGGCACACCAGGAGATTATATCCCACACCTGGCCGGGAGGGTCCCACGCCCACAGAGCCTCCCTTATTGCTAGCACAGCAGTCTGCGATCTACCAGCAAGGCAGCAGCGAGGCTGGGGGAGGGGCGCCTGCCATTGCTGAGGCTTAAGTAGGTAAACAAAGCCGCTGGGAAGCTCGAACTGGGTGGAGCTCACAGCAGCTCAAGGAAACCTGCCTGTCTCTGTAGACTCCACCTCTGGGGACAAGGCACAGATAACAACAAAAGCAGCAGAAACCACTGCAGACACAAACGACTCTGTCTGACAGCTTTGAAGAGAGCAGTGGATCTCCCAACACGGAGGTTGAGATCTGAGAAGGGACAGAGTGCCTGCTCAAGTGGGTCCCTGACCCCTGAGTAGCCTAACTGGGAGACATCCCCCACTAGGGGCAGTCTGACACCCCACACCTCACAGGGTGGAGTACACCCCTGAGAGGAAGCCTCCAAAGCAAGTATCAGACAGGTACACTCGCTGTTCAGCAATATTCTATCTTCTGCAGCCTCTGCTGCTGACACCCAGGCAAACAGGGTCTGGAGTGGACCTCAAGCAATCTCCAACAGACCTACAGCTGAGGGTCCTGACTGTTAGAAGGAAAACTATCAAACAGGAAGGACACCTACACCAAAACCCCATCAGTACGTCACCATCATCAAAGACCAGAGGCAGATAAAACCACAAAGATGGGGAAAAAGCAGGGCAGAAAAGCTGGAAATTCAAAAAATAAGAGCGCATCTCCCCCGGCAAAGGAGCGCAGCTCATCGCCAGCAACGGATCAAAGCTTGACGGAGAATGACTTTGACGAGATGAGAGAAGAAGGCTTCAGTCCATCAAACTTCTCAGAGCTAAAGGAGGAATTACGTACCCAGCGCAAAGAAACTAAAAATCTTGAAAAAAAAGTGGAAGAATTGATGGCTAGTGTAATTAATGCAGAGAAGTTCATAAACGAAATGAAAGAGATGAAAACGATGACACGAGAAATACGTGACAAATGCAAAAGCTTCAGTAACCGACTTGATCAACTGGAAGAAAGAGTATCAGCGATTGAGGATCAAATGAACGAAATGAAGCGAGAAGAGAAACCAAAAGAAAAAAGAAGAAAAAGAAATGAACAAAGCCTGCAAGAAGTATGGGATTATGTAAAAAGACCAAATCTACGTCTGATTGGGGTGCCTGAGAGTGAGGGGGAAAATGGAACCAAGTTGGAAAACACTCTTCAGGATATCATCCAGGAGAACTTCCCCAACCTAGTAGGGCAGGCCAACATTCAAATCCAGGAAATACAGAGAATACCACAAAGATACTCCTCGAGAAGAGCAACTCCAAGACACATAATTGCCAGATTCACCAAAGTTGAAATGAAGGAAAAAATCTTAAGGGCAGCCAGAGAGAAAGGTCGGGTTACCCACAAAGGGAAGCCCATCAGACTAACAGCAGATCTCTCGGCAGAAACTCTCCAAGCCAGAAGAGAGTGGGGGCCAATATTCAACATTCTTAAAGAAAAGAATTTTCAACCCAGAATTTCATATCCAGCCAAACTAAGTTTCATAAGTGAAGGAGAAATAAAATCCTTTACAGATAAGCAAATGCTTAGAGATTTTGTCACCACTAGGCCTGCCTTACAAGAGACCCTGAAGGAAGCACTCAACATGGAAAGGAACAACCGGTACCAGCCATTGCAAAAACATGCCAAAATGTAAAGACCATCTAGGCTAGGAAGAAACTGCATCAACTATCGAGCAAAATAACCAGTTAATATCATAATGGCAGGATCAAGTTCACACATAACAATATTAACCTTAAATGTAAATGGACTAAATGCTCCAATTAAAAGACACAGACTGGCAAACTGGATAAAGAGTCAAGACCCATCAGTCTGCTGTATTCAGGAGACCCATCTCACACACAGAGACATACATAGGCTCAAAATAAAGGGATGGAGGAAGATTTACCAAGCAAATGGAGAACAAAAGAAAGCAGGGGTTGCAATACTAGTCTCTGATAAAACAGACTTTAAACCATCAAACATCAAAAGAGACAAAGAAGGCCATTACATAATGGTAAAGGGATCAATTCAACAGGAAGAGCTAACTATCCTAAATATATATGCACCCAATACAGGAGCACCCAGAGTCATAAACCAAGTCCTTAGAGACTTACAAAGAGACATAGACTCCCATACAATAATAATGGGAGACTTCAACACTCCACTGTCAACATTAGACAGATCGAGACAGAAAGTTAGCAAGGATATCCAGGAATTGAACTCATCTCTGCAGCAAGCAGACCTAATAGACATCTATAGAACTCTCCACCCCAAATCAACAGAATATACATTCTTTTCAGCACCACATCACACTTATTCCAAAATTGACCACATAATTGGAAGTAAAGCACTCCTCAGCAAATGTACAAGAACAGGAATTATAACAAACCGTCTTTCAGACCACAGTGCAATCAAACTAGACTCAGGACTAAGAAACTCAATCAAAACCGCTCAACTACATGGTAACTGAACAACCTGCTCCTGAATGACTACTGGGTACATAACGAAATGAAGGCAGAAATAAAGATGTTCTTTGAAACCAATGAGAACAAAGATACAACATACCAGAATCTCTGGGACACATTTAAAGCAGTGTGTAGAGGGAAATTTATAGCACTAAATGCCCACAAGAGAAAGCAGGAAAGATCTAAAATTGACACTCTAACATCACAATTAAAAGAACTAGAGAAGCAAGAGCAAACACATTTGAAAGCTAGCAGAAGGCAAGAAATCACTAAGATCAGAGCAGAACTGAAGGAGAGAGAGACACAAAAACCCTCCAAAAATACAATGAATCCAGGAGCTGGTTTTTTGAAAAGATCAACAAAATTGACAGACCGCTAGCAAGACTAATAAAGAAGAGAGAAGAATCAAATAGACGCAATTAAAAATGATAAAGGGGATATCACCACCGACCCCACAGAAATACAGACTACCATCAGAGAATACTATAAACACCTCTATGCAAATAAACTAGAAAATCTAGAAGAAATGGATAATTTCCTGGACACTTACACTCTTCCAAGACTAAACCTGGAAGAAGTTGAATCCCTGAATAGACCAATAGCAGGCTCTGAAATTGAGGCAATAATTAATAGCCTACCAATGAAAAAAAGTCCAGGACCAGATGGATTCACAGTGAATTCTACCAGAGGTTCAAGGAGGAGCTGGTACCATTCCTTCTGAAACTATTCCAATCAATAGAAAAAGAGGGAATCCTCCCTAACTCATTTTATGAGGCCATCATCATCCTGATACCAATACCTGGCAGAGACACAACAAAAAAAGAGAACTTTAGACCAATATCCCTGATGAACATCGATGCAAAAATCCTCAATAAAATACTGGCAAACCGGATTCAGCAGCACTTCAAAAAGCTTATCCACCATGATCAAGTGGGCTTCATCCCTGGGATGCAAGGCTGGTTCAACATTCGCAAATCAATAAACATAATCCAGCATATAAACAGAACCAAAGACAAGAACCACATGATTATCTCAATAGATGCAGAAAAGGCTTTTGACAAAATTCAACAGCCCTTCATGCTAAAAACACTCAATAAATTCGGTATTGATGGAACGTAACCAAAATAATAAGAGCTATTTATGACAAACCCACAGCCAATATCATACTGAACGGGCAAAAACTGGAAAAATTCCCTTTGAAAACTGGCACAAGACAGGGATGCCCTCTCTCACCACTCCTATTCAACATAGTGTTGGAAGTTCTGGCTAGGGCAATCAGGCAAGAGAAAGAAATCAAGGGTATTCAGTTAGGAAAAGAAGAAATCAAATTGTCCCTGTTTGCAGATGACATGATTGTATATTTAGAAAATCCCATTGTCTCAGCCCAAAATCTCCTTAAGCTGATAAGCAACTTCAGCAAAGTCTCAGGATACAAAATTAATGTGCAAAAATCACAAGCATTTGTATACACCAGTAACAGACAAACAGAGAGCCAAATCATGAATGAACTTCCATTCACAATTGCTTCAAAGAGAATAAAATACCTAGGAATCCAACTTACAAGGGATGTAAAGGACCTCTTCAAGGAGAACTACAAACCACTGCTCAGTGAAATAAAAGAGGACACAAACAAATGGAAGAACATACCATGCTCATGGATAGGAAGAATCAATATCGTGAAAATGGCCATACTGCCCAAGGTTATTTATAGATTCAATGCCATCCCCATCAAGCTACCAATGAGTTTCTTCACAGAATTGGAAAAAACTGCTTTAAAGTTCATATGGAACCAAAAAAGAGCCCGCATCTCCAAGACAATCCTAAGTCAAAAGAACAAAGCTGGAGGCATCACGCTACCTGACTTCAAACTATACTACAAGGCTACAGTAACCAAAACAGCATGGTACTGGTACCAAAACAGAGATATAGACCAATGGAACAGAACAGAGTCCTCAGAAATAATACCACACATCTACAGCCATCTGATCTTTGACAAACCTGAGAGAAACAAGAAATGGGGAAAGGATTCCCTATTTAATAAATGGTGCTGGGAAAATTGGCTAGCCATAAGTAGAAAGCTGAAACTGGATCCTTTCCTTACTCCTTATACGAAAATTAATTCAAGATGGATTAGAGACTTAAATGTTAGACCTAATACCATAAAAACCCTAGAGGAAAACCGAGGTAGTACCATTCAGGACATAGGCATGGGCAAAGACTTCATGTCTAAAAAAACAAAAGCAACGGCAGCAAAAGCCAAAATTGACAAATGGGATCTCATTAAACTAAAGAGCTTCTGCACAGCAAAAGAAACTACCATCAGAGTGAACAGGCAGCCTACAGAATGGGAGAAAATTTTTGCAATCTACTCATCTGACAAAGGGCTAATATCCAGAACCTACAAAGAACTCAAACAATTTTACAAGAAAAAAACAAACAACCCCATCAACAAGTGGGCAAAGGATATGAACAGACATTTCTCAAAAGAAGACATTCATACAGCCAACAGACACATGAAAAAATGCTCATCATCACTGGCCATCAGAGAAATGCAAATCAAAACCACAATGAGATACCATCTCACACCAGTTAGAATGGTGATCATTAAAAAGTCAGGAAACAACAGGTGCTGGAGAGGATGTGGAGAAATAGGAACACTTTTACACTGTTGGTGGGATTGTATACTAGTTCAACCATTATGGAAAACAGTATGGCGATTCCTCAAGGATCTAGATCTAGATGTACCATATGACCCAGCCATCCCATTACTGGGGATATACCCAAAGGATTATAAATCATGCTGCTATAAAGACACATGCACACGTATGTTTATTGTGGCACTATTCACAATAGCAAAGACTTGGAATCAACCCAAATGTCCATCAGTGACAGACTGGATTAAGAAAATGTGGCACATATACACCATGGAATACTATGCAGCCATAAAAAAGGATGAGTTTGTGTCCTTTGTAGGGACATGGATGCAGCTGGAAACCATCATTCTTAGCAAACTATCACAAGAACAGAAAACCAAACACCACATGTTCTCACTCATAGGTGGGAACTGAACAATGAGATCACTTGGACTCGGGAAGGGGGACATCACACACCGGGGCCTATCATGGGGAGGGGGGAGGAGGGAGGGGGAGGGATTGCATTGGGAGTTATACCTGATGTAAATGACGAGTTGATGGGTGCTGACGAGTTGATGGGTGCAGCACAGCAACATGGCACAAATATACATATGTAACAAACCTGCACGTTATGCACGTGTACCCTAGAACTTAAAGTATAATAATAATAATTTAAAAAAATAATGCAGTCAAGCATTTAGCAGCTTCTGCTGCTGTTGTTGTGACAGAATTCTGGACAGGACGGACCAGGGATTTACATTGAATGGCAGTCTGATGTCTTTATTTCATGGAGACAGACTGGTCTAGCATCTATAAAGTGAGGATTCATAACATTAGTACTTACTACATAAGGCTATGAAAATGCAAGTTGATTATATATGTAAAACCTGCATAATGCCTGGCATGTATGTAGTAAGGGCTCAATGAATATTAGAAACTATTGTCATGTTTCAGCACAGTGTCTGGCACCTAGGTTCTCAATATGTGTTAGCTCTTATTGTTATCTCTGGGCATCTAGTAATTATCAGGTGACAGAGATGCCCCAGCATTAGCTAGTGTTTTGGGAAGCCCCACACTTATTGTGGACTTGAACAGTAACTCAGCAAGGTGGACAGAGAAGAGGAAAAAAAATGACACCTCTTATATGATGTATATTAGATAAGGGAGAATGAAGACTTTATGCTAAATTAGGTGACTAGGCATACATTTAAAGATATTCCATCCCTGCTTTAGCATATCCATTTATTTTCACATCATTTATCATGGTTATTTGAACAGTGTCAGCAGGTTTCTAAGACAAAGCCACACTGCAAAATCAGTTGGCATCTGGTTTCTCTTCAGTTCTAATCTGATTACCAGATCTAACTAAAGGAGATAGACTTGAATTATTTCCAGACAATCCATGTAAACATTACAGAAATCCCTTGAGATGTACTTAAGTGAAAGTTCTGGTTTGCATCCAATTGTAATGCAAGGTCAGGGTCTCCAACACAAATGTCATTTCAGTCTTTCAGTGCTTATTCTTTCAGTAGGACCATGGATATTAATTCTAGGCTGCTGTGGCTCTAGGGCCATCTGACGGGCTGTGTGGGTCAGGGAAAATTATACTGAGGAATTGTCCTACATATTTTTATCTCCATGAAATCAGGTTAAAAGAAGAACCAAAAGAGATCAGTGAGATGGAGGGAAAGCCCATTCTTAGGTATGCTGCTCGGAGTTTATGGGTGGCCATGGGGCTTATATATATATAAGCTAGCTCAAGAACTATGGACCTCTCTGCTGTTTGCCTCACTGGGTCACTTCCCAGTCCATCAGCAGTGCAGTTCTTCCCAAAACACCAGCCAGCGCTGACAGCATCTCTGCCCCAAGTAATTATTTAGTGTACAGGGGAATTCTCAGGAGATCGATTGTTTCAGGAGACTCAGGTATCTGTGATGTTAACCCATTTTCATTTGCCATAACTATGCCTACTCTTAAATTTACTTGTTCTTTAGGTGTTTTTGATTATGATTAAGATTGGACTGCCCAAAACAATATGTGAGTATTTGCCTATGACAAGCTAACTTGAGCCTTCTTATTTCTTCCCTTTCTTTCTGCCTTCCTTTTTACCCAATTTATTCAAATAGTAAATAATATTTGAGCATATGCTTACCATATGACAGAAAGGCAGAGTATAAAGCTGGAGATGGATAATGGCAATCAATGCATGCATAGCCCTTGCCCTTAGTCAATACATTTAGGGTGTCAGCATTCACATCAACCATATAATTGTAGAAAATTGGTAAGTGTATGGAGGTAACCCTTAATGTGTACTTCTAAACCCTCTCTATGTTGTTCTTATCCTTGATAAGATTTATGTCAGTTACCATTTCCCATGGGAAAAGTTTTAAAAATATAAATAAAATATATAATTAGATGCAGAATCCCACACATTATATACATATATACACACTATATATATGTATATATATTTATTTTTTAACATACAGATTTGAAATATATATAGACTAAGTTTACTGAAACTCTTGTAAAGCTAGGCAGCACAGCACTTAGAAGGATGAGGGGATATAAGAAATGTGACAGTTTCCGAACAATTCACTTATTCTCGTTCTGCTCTGAGAAAATAAAGAAAAATCAGATTGTATAATTTCTGAAGATTCTGCTATTTTATTTTTAAGTGCCTCTTTTCTAAAGGATTCACAGTCACACATATTAAATGACTTGAAGACACATCCTTCTCTCCTCTATCTCAATGAATAGTTTGGTCAAGAACCAGATGAAATTTAAAACTTAACATTCTAGATAACTGAGGAAGTTTGAAGAGTCTTTTCTTGGATATCCCAGACTCTTTGACTTTCAGCTCTGTGATTTTTCATGGGTGCTAACCACACAGATAGTTGACCTAAGAGACTGTCTTGTTAAATAGGATGTGAGAGACATTGAAAGCTTCCCCCACCAGCCTCCTCAGAGGTAGAGATGCCCTGCCCTATTTCAGTGATTCCTTTGGGGCCTCTGGAAGACTGTATTTAAATTTCAAATATCTGCTCTTAAAGAGCTGCATTACACTGTTCCATTTCATGGAGGAAAGGGTTAGTGGGCAAGTAGATTTTCTCTTGTGGAGAAGGGCTCAGAAAGGGTCCAAAACCTGTGAAATACCTTCAGATGGATTTCTACAGTTTAAGATCAGAAGATTCTAAGGCTGCTGAATCTTGGTACTTTTTGATAGCAGCTGTGAAGCAGAGATGTATGTACATGAAAATGAAAAACATAAGGCACTAGATGAAAGAGAAATTGGTGTAGAAAGGAGATAGAATGTTAGTGACCTAATACAACCCTTCCCTATTTTTTTTTTTTTTTTTTTTTTTGAGACGGAGTCTCACTCTGTCGCCCAGGCTGGAGTGCAGTGGCCGGATCTCAGCTCACTGCAAGCTCCGTCTCCCGGGTTCACGCCATTCTCCTGCCTCAGCCTCCCGAGTAGCTGGGACTACAGGCGCCCGCCGCCTCGCCCGGCTAGTTTTTTGTATTTTTTAGTAGAGACGGGGTTTCACCGGGTTAGCCAGGATGGTCTCGATCTCCTGACCTCGTGATCCGCCCGTCTCGGCCTCCCAAAGTGCTGGGATTACAGGCTTGAGCCACCGCGCCCGGCACCCTTCCCTATTTTATAATTTTGTTGGTCTGACACTGCCCTCCTGTAAAGAGCTAATCACAATATAAGGATTAGCATTCTCAAGTTACCTGCTCCACTTGACTGTGAGTCCTTTGAAAGTAGGAACCCCAATTTTAGTTACTTTGTATCACTTGCCCCTGGGTCTTACCTGACATATAGTAAATGTTCAGCAAATGCTGCATTAAAGAAAAAGCAATGTCATTTCAGGGGTCTGAAACTGTCAAATCTTCTCTCACATTCTTTATTTTGGTCAAAGGTCTTATCAGATGTCTTCCCTGATCACCCTACCTAAAATTACACCATCATGCTCCAGCCTCTTGTTTTTGCTATCTAGCAGTTATAACTACCTGAAGTTATACTATATAATTAATTCTTATTCTGTTTATTATCTGTCTTCTCTGATATAATCTAATACTCTTAATGGCAGAAACCTTGTGTATGTATGTACTGCTGCATCTCCAGTACCTAGAAAGCGTCCAACACAACATAGCATCTCAAAAAATATTTGTTGAAGAGTGTACCAAGTGCTTGAGGACATTCTTCCAAATAGTTTTACTCCATTAATTTTTGTTATATTTGATTCCAAAGAATATCAGATATGTTTGGAAGATAATATTAAACATAGATGCTTAGGGAAAGAAAAATCTCTTTTAATTCTAGGTTTAATTGCTCCAAATAGTCAATAAAGTGGTAAGAAGAATTAAGAAGTAGAATAGACATTTAATAAGAAAGCCTTTTGGCAATGTAAGTATATTATATTTTACTCTTATCGGGGCAGGTGGTTTTTGTAAGTACTTTTTTATTTCAAAAGGGTGGCATTATTTGAATTAATTCACTAGTTAAAACTCTCAGAGCCTAAAAGTGATTTTTTCCATTTCAATTATCTTTATTTTCTAAAATATTTTCAAAGACAGTGGCTTCATGCTAAGGATAGAGAATGTGCTTGAAGAACTGTATTGTAGCTCATGATTAACTGAAACTCTGTGAAATGAGCCTCTTCGTGTATTTGGCAATTATACTTCTTCAAAATACGATTCAAATGATAGAAATAATATTTTACAATGAAAAGATCATCTGTCTTATTTTATTGTATGTTCTGCATCTAACAGTTCACTTAATGAGAATAGTCCCTTGTGTCAAATTCAAATTCTCATTTGGCACTTTTCCTAGACAAATTGCTTTCTGCCCATCACACAATTTTGCTTTGAAGCATTCTGGCAGTGGGTGATATAGGGAGACTTAGAATCAAATTCTGCTTTTAATCTGGAACGATAAACAGTCCTTTCATCTTCCAGGTGATCTTTAGATCATATGTGTATAACACTTTCTTTTTCGAAAGTCTACCCTCTGGATTCAGCTATGATAACTATCAAGCACAGATAACTAAGAACTTAGGCTCTTACAATGTTTAAAGTAGCCCAAGACAGCATAGAAGTTCTGTTCTTAGAGGTTCAGAAACAGGTGAGGACTGATGGTAACAAAGGTTGTGAAAATTAGACATTGCTGGTTTTGTTGTTTAGAGCAAGTGGCAGTCTCTGAAATATTTACTGGTTGAGCAGGGAATATTTGTTATAATTCTCCAAACAAAAGAGAAAAGAGGAATTGTTACCAATAACAGAAAGCTTTTACGACTCTCTAACTTCTTTATAAGATATAGCTTCCAGGACATGTGTTGGGCAGACTTCAGTAAAAGAAGATAGTATGTTTATGTTGACAGAGATGAGTCAGTTACAGATTTGTCCAGGGATTCTCATTAGTTATTATCTTTCTGTTAACTTCCTTCCAACTTCTGATGTGTGAGTGCCACTGTTACAGTGTTTTTCACAATTTTCTTTTGTTTTCTTTAGTAATTTTTTTTGGGGGGGGGTAGAAATACATTTTCTATGCCTACTTACCGCAAGTCAGGCTTTGTCTCTCTGAACCATTTTATCTGTGGTGACATTTGGAAATTAACTTACAATGTTTTCCACTGTGTATTGTAGGGGGATTATTATAGACAAAAACTCTTTTAAGATACCTTGTTTTGTTCCTGCTTAGAACTATTATCGGTTTCACACAATCTTTAGTCTTCTTGTCTTAGGTAGGATCAAGGAAGAAAAGAGGGAAGTTTCAAAATACTTTTTCTTGTTCTCCCTGCTTATTATCACAGGAGAAAGTTAAAACTTTGTTACAACAAATAAATCCTTTAATAAAATTTTAATTGAACACTTATAGCTCTACTTATTGGGCAATCATGTGGTTAGAACCAGTTTTGTTTTTTGTTTGTTTGTTTGTTTTTGTAAAACAGAATTGAAACAATTACTTCTGCCCTCTAAATAATTAGACTGCTATACTTTCCTCAAAGTATAAGCTGACCAGACTTTATCTTTGACTTCAGTATGTTTCTGGACTGTCCCTAAATGTCAAATTAATCTTAAAAGCCCATTGGATTAATGTTGAAAATTGTTATACATTTTTTATTCATTCATCAATATTGTAATATACTCTTCTTTTCCTCTTTTGGGGTATGGGGCTGTAAAGTTGATTTGATTTCTTAAAGCACAAAGAACCTCACTGATCTCAACATAAAACTTATTGTATTATGTTACTGCAAAATAAAGTAATGAAAATAACATTGCAAAACTGTGTTCATACGTTATTTATAAGAAAAAGCCATTTGTAAAAGCCTGTCAGTGTTTCTTGTAGTGCTTCCCTTTTTAAGGAATCCATTAACCATGATATTCTTTTATATTTGGCAAAAACTATTTTATGAAAGAGAAGAGTGTTGTTTAAATAACTGCAGCTGTTTCTGCAGTCCAGGTGGGAAGAACAAAGACAGCTGGTTTGTTTGAGGAAACACCTTAATGAGTCTTTCAGTTATGAAGGAAAGGCCCTGACCATAGGGTAGAGGTTGAAATAAATGGGAACTAATTGATTTTCCCATGAAGATAACAACATTTTGAATTTTCTACCAGACAGCAAAAAAGACAAGAGTTGGGACCAAGAATATGTGGAAAAGCATTGATGGGGGAATGGGTTCCAGAATCATGATAGCTGGCCAGTACTAGAATACAACCATGATAAGAACTGAAGCCTGATAGTCAATGTCTACAAGTTGTTACCTGCTCTGTGCAGCAATCTTCCTCAGCTAGGCTAACCTTTAGTGAAAGCCTGTTACAGGTTTGGGTACCCTTTGTGTGAAATGCTTGGGACCAGAAGTGTTTTGAATATTGGATTTCTTAAGGTTATGGAATATTTACATTATATTTACTGGTCGAATCCCTAATCTGAAAACCTGAAATCTGAAATGCTCTAATGAGCATTTCCTTTGAGCATCATGCAGGTGCTCAAAAGTTTCAGATTTTGGAAGAAGTAAAATTATACTGCTTTGCAGATGATATAATCTTATATTTGAAAAAACCTAAAGACTCCATCGAACTATTAGAACTGATAAATTCAGTAAAGTTGCAGGATACAAAATCAATATTTAAAAAATCAGTAACCTTTCTATATGCCAATATTGAACAATCTGTAAAAGAAATAAAAAAGTAAATCTGTTTACAATAGCCACAAATAAAATGAAATATCTATGAATTAACCTAAGAAATGAAAGATCTCCATAATGAAAACTATAAAATGCTGATGAAAGAATCAACCCAAATGTCCATCAGTGACAGACTGGATTAAGAAAATGTGTTACATATACACCATGGAATACTATGCAGCCATAAAAAAGGATGAGTTTTTGCCCTTTGTAGGGACATGGATGCAGCTGGAAACCATCATTCTTAGCAAACTATCACAAGAACAGAAAACCAAACACCGCATGTTCTCACTCATAGGTGGGAACTGAACAATGAGATCACTTGGACTCGGGAAGGGGAACATCACACACTGGGGCCTATCATGGGGAGCGGGGAGGGGGGAGGGATTGCATTGGGAGTTATACCTGATGTAAATGACGAGTTGATGGGTGCTGACGAGTTGATGGGTGCAGCATAGCAACATGGCACAAGTATACATATGTAACAAACCTGCACGTTATGCACATGTACCCTAGAACTTAAAGTATAATAAATAAATAAATAAATAAATAAATAATTGAAGAAGACACCAAAAAATGGAAAGATATTCCATGTTCATGGATTAGAAGAATCAATATTGTTAAAATGTTTATACCACCCAAAGCAATCTACAGATTCAATGCAATCCCTGTAAAAATACCAATGACATTCTTCACAGAAATAGAAAAATAAATCCTAAAATGTATATGGAACCACAGAAGACCAAGAATATCCAAAGCTATTCTAATGCAAGAATCACATTATCTGACTTCAAATTATATAACCGAGCTATAGTAACCAAAACATCATGGTACTGGCATAAACACAGATACATAGAATAATGAAATAGAATAGAGAACCCAAAACAAAATCCACATACCTACAGTGAACTCATTTTTGACAATGATGCCAAAAGCATACACTGGGGAAAAGACAGTCTCTTCAATAAATAGTGCTGGGAAAATGATATCCATATGAAAAAGAAAGAAACTAGGCCCCTATCTCTCACCATATACAAAAATCAAATCAAAATGGAATAAAGACTTTAAGACCACAAACTATGAAACTGATACAGGAAAACATTGGAGAAAATCTCCAGGACCTTGGTCGGGGCAAAAATTTCTTGAGCAATACCTGACAAGCAAATGCAACCAAAGCAAAAATGGACAAATAGGATCACATCAAGTTAAAAAGCTTCTGCACACTAAAGGAAACAATCGTCAAAGTGAAGAGACAACCCACAGAATGGGAGAAAATAATTTAAAGCTACCCATCTGAGAAGGATTAATAACCACAGTATAAAAGGATTTCAAACAACTCTATAGGAAAAAAAAAATCTAATAATCTGAGCTAATAAAAAATAGGCAAATGATTTGAATGGACATTTCCCAAAAGAAGATATACAAATGAGAAACAGGCATAATAAAGGGTGCTCAACATCACTGATCATCAGAGAAATGCAAATCAAAACTATGATGAGACATCATCTCACCCCAGTTAGAATGGCTTATACCCAAAATACATGAAATAACAAATGCTGGTGAGGATGCAGAGAAAAGGGGAACCCTTGTATACTGTTGGTGGGAATGTATATTAGTACAACTACTTTGAAGAACAGTTCAGAAGTTCGTCAAAAAACTAAAAATTGAGCTACCGTATGATCCAGCAATCTCACTGCGGGGTACATACCCAAAAGAAAGGAAATCAGGATATTGAAGAGATATCTGCACAACTATGTTTGTTGCAGCACTGCTTACAATAGCTAAGATTTGGAAACAACTTAAGTGTCCATCAACAGATGAATGGATAAAGAAAATGTGGCACATACACAATAGAGCACTATTCAGCCATCAAAAAGAATGAGATCCAGTCATCTGCAGCAACATGGATGGAACTGGAGGACATTATGTTAAGTAAAATAAGCCAGGCACAGAAAGACAAATATCATGTGTTCTCACCTGTGAGATCTAAAAATGAAAACAACTGAACTCATGGACATAGAGAGTAGAAGGATGTTTATATGCTGGATTACGTTTATTGACTTGCGTATGTTGAACCAACCTTGCATCCCAGGGATGAAGCCCACTTGATCATGGTGGATAAGCTTTTTGATGTGCTGCTGGATTCGGTTTGCCAGTATTTTATTGAGGATTTTTGCATCGATGTTTTTCAGGGATATTAGTCTAAAATTCTCTTTTTTTTGTTGTGTCTCTGCCAGGTATTGGTATCAGGATGATGTTGGCTCATAAAATGAGTTAGGGAGGATTCCCTCTTTTTCTATTGATTGGAATAGTTTCAGAAGGAATGGTACCAGCTCCTCCTTGAACCTCTGGTAGAATTCGGCTGTGAATCCGTCTGGTCCTGGACTTTCTTTGGTTAGTAGGCTATTAATTATTGCTTCAATTTCAGAGCCTGCTATTGGTCTATTGAGGGATTCAACTTCTTCCTGGTTTAGTCTTGGGAGACTGTAAGTATCCTGGAAATTATCCATTTATTCTAGGTTTTCTAGTTTATTTGTGTAGAGGTGTTTATAGTATTCTCTGATGGTAGTTTGTATTTCTGTGGGGTCGGTGGTGACATCCCCTTTATCATTTTTTATTGAGTCTATTTGATTCTTCTCTCTTTTCTTCTTTATTAGTCTTGCTAGCGGTCTATCAATTTTGTTGATCTTTTCAAAAAACCAACTCCTGGATTCATTGATTTTTTGGAGGGTTTTTCGTGTCTCTATCTCCTTCAGTTCTGCTCTGATCTTAGTTATTTCTTGCCTTCTGCTAGTTTTTGAATGTGTTTGCTCTTGCTTCTCTAGTTCTTTTAATTGTGATGTTAGGGTATCAATTTGAGATATTTCCTGCTTTCTCTTGTGGGCATTTAGTGCTATAAATTTCCCTCTACACTGCTTTAAATGTGTCCCAGAGATTCTGGTATGCTGTATCTTTATTCTCGTTGGTTTCAAAGAACATCTTTATTTCTGCCTTCATTTCGTTATGTACCCAGTAGTCATTCAGGAGCAGGTTGTTCAGTTTCCATGTAGTTGAGCGGTTTTGATTGATTTTCTTAGTCCTGAGTTCTAGTTTGATTGCACTGTGGTCTGAGAGACAGTTTGTTATAATTTCTGTTCTTGTACATTTGCTGAGGAGTGCTTTACTTCCAACTATGTGGTCAATTTTGGAATAAGTGTGATGTGGTGCTGAGAAGAATGTATATTCTGTTGATTTGGGGTGGAGAGTTCTATAGATGTCTATTAGGTCCGCTTGGTGCAGAGTTGAGTTCAATTCCTGGGAAAATTGGCTAGCCATAAGCAGAAAGCTGAAACTGGATCCTTTCCTTACTCCTTATACGAAAATTAATTCAAGATGGATTAGAGACTTAAATGTTAGGCCTAATACCATAAAAACCCTTGAAGAAAACATAGTTAATACCATTCAGGACATAGGCATGGGTAAGGACTTCATGTCTAAAACACCAAAAGCAATGGCAACAAAAGCCAAAATTGACAAATGGGATCTAATTAAACTAAAGAGCTTCTGCACAGCAAAAGAAACTACCATCAGAGTGAACAGGCAACCTACAGAATGGGAGAACATTTTTGCAATCTACTCATCTGACAAATGGCTAATATCGAGAACCTACAAAGAACTCAAACAAATTTACAAGAAAAACAACAAACAGCGCCATCAACAAGTGGGCAAAGGATATGAACAGACATTTCTCAAAAGAAGACATGCATACAGCCAACAGACACATGAAAAAATGCTCGTCATCACTGGCCATCAGAGAAATGCAAATCAAAACCACAATGAGATACCATCTCAAACCAGTTAGAATGGCAATCATTAAAAAGTTAGAAAACAACAGGTGTTGGAGAGGATGTGGAGAAATAGGAACACTTTTACACTGTTGGTGGGATTGTAAACTAGTTCAACCATTGCGGAAAACAGTATGGCGATTCCTCAAGGATCTAGAACTAGAAATACCATATGACCCAGCCATCCCATTACTGGGGATATACCCAAAGGATTATAAATCATGCTGCTATAAAGACACATGCACACGTATGTTGATTGTGGCACTATTCACAATAGCAAAGACTTGGAATCAACCCAAATGTCCATCAGTGACAGACTGGATTGTGTCCTTTGTAGGGACATGGGTGCAGCTGGAAACCATCATTCTCAGCAAACTATCGCAAGAACAGAAAACCAAACACCACATGTTCTCACTCATAGGTGGGAACTGAACAACGAGATCACTTGGACTCGGGAAGGGGAACATCACACACCGGGGCCTATTGTGGGGAGGGGGAAGCGGGGAGGGATGGCATTGGGAGTTATACCTGATGTAAATGACGAGTTGATGGGTGCTGACGAGTTGATGGGTGCAGCACAGCAACATGGCACAAGTATACATATGTAAGAAACCTGCACGTTATGCACATGTACCCTAGAACTTAAAGTATAATAAATTGTGTATATATATATGTGTGTGTGTGTGTATATGTGTATGTGTGTGTGTGTGTATGTATATATATATATACATATATGTGTGTGTGTATGTGTGTGTGTATATATATATATATATATATATATATATATATATATAGAAAGTAGAAGGATGGTTACCAGAGTCTGGGAAGGGTGGTGGAGAGCTGGATGGAACCTGGGGATGGTTAATGGGTATCATTAGAAAAAAATAATTAGAAAGGATGAATAAGACCTACTGTTTGATAGCACAACAGAGTGACTATAGTCAATAATAACTTAATTGTACATTTTAAAATAACTAAAAGAGTATAATTAGATTATTTGTAATATAAAAGATCAATGCTTGATGGGATAGATATCCTATTCCCCATGATGTGCTCATTTCATATTACATGCCTGTATCAAAACATCTCATGTACCCTGTAAATACATACACCTCCTATGTACCCAATCAAATCGAAAATTAAATTTTTTAAAAAAGTTTTAGAATTTGGTGCATTTCAGATTTTGCATTTTTGTATTAGGGACATTCAACCTGTATGTGCAAAAGCAGTGTGTTAGTAGTACCATGAGGAGTCGTGCATAGTGGGTTGTATTCATATTTGGAGTGAGTCAATGTAGAAAAAGAACTTATCAGTAATAATGACGCCAAGATTGCTGAAGTTGATCAAGAATTGACTGGGAAGCTAGAATTCAGAATTAAAGCTAATGACAATGACCAAGAAACATAAGGGCATATCAAAGAAAGTGCTGGATTTCCTGCAATTACATAAGAACAAGTACTGGAGTTCTTTTCTTTAGATATTAAAAGAAAGCATAAGCCCAGAATGTTAGAGAAGTAGGAGACAGTCAATTTATATATATGAGGGGTTAGGAGCATAAATACATGCCCCTGGAGCATGGTGAATTTATAAATACTTATGTATTTAGAGTTTATATATTTTTCATTCTTGTACTTGGTCAGTTTTGCTGTCTTTAAATAAAGCTGTTCAAGATCTGTTTGCAATACCTTTGTATTTTGCTTGAGTGCACCAATTTTTATTTTAGATTTATAAAGTCTAATTATCATTCAATGTCTTTGTTCAAGCCCTAGACACATTTTTCCTTGTTTTCTTATAGCTCAATTTTCAAGTTAATGATTATAATGCTATCATGAGTTTATATTACGTGTCTTATTAAAAACTACATTCACTAGTGTGTTCTGTGACACATCTAATTATTCACATAAAGGGAATCACTTTCAAAAAGTTGGGGAAACACTGTAAGCCAGAGTCTACAATTCACATTTAAAAACTAATAATCTCTGAGAGGTCCCACAGGGGAAGAAAAAAATTAACATGGATTTGAACTCACTTTTTACCTAAAACCTATTTATATCCCATGGAACTAATGTTCATTAAAACAAATAATCCAAAGTGTTTTTGCATTATCTCATTTATTCTCACAAATAAAATATTAAAAATGATTTACTAGTCAAGGGAGAAAAAAATTACATAACTCCAATTATATTTAAAGCATCTTTATATTTAAAGAGATTACACTAAAAGCAATGTGCACCTTTCATTCCATGAGAAATTAAATTTAATCTGACTTCTTGCATCTTATTCTCCACTTACATTTGCTGAGCATTTTTTCTTTATTCTCCTTAGTACGGTGTTAAATATCTACTGTCATCCACTGAACAAATATTTCAAAGCATTGCTTTTTTTGTATGAGTATTTTCTGTTTTTAATCCAGTATCTCACATAGTCTACATGGTTCCCTCTACCAACCATGGCCTCTATGGAAGATGATAAGGCATCAGTATCATTCTTTTGGTAACGAGACAAAATCAAAAGTAACTCCTCCTCCCAAATTTGACCAACGTCTATGAGAAAGACACTTTACCTGAATTTATTGCTTCTTAATTCTAAACTTCTGGTCACCTCATTGCCCCTTGCCCCCTCCCAACACCCAACAACACAGGCCCCTGAAACACCCTGGAGCATAGACAATCATGGATCCAGCTCAAATCCCATCATCAAGAGTTTAGAAATGAGAACACAGAAAGTTTATTTAGTCAAGATCATACAGCTAATCTTGGTTTCTCTGGCTCATGGCTCAATCTCTGGTATTTTAAAGTTTCCAAGGCCAACGACTACTTCTTACAACATATGCAGACACTTACATATATACAGAAGCCAAACATATACCACATTTGGAAAAAGGCATCAGTGAGATATGTTACAGGACTGTTTACTAAAATAAAAATAAAATTACAATTCCAGAAATATTTTTGTTATGAAAATTCAATAACAGTTTTTGTTTCCACATAAGATTTTTAGAGAAGATTTGCTTGTCTGTCCTGCACCTGCTCTAATGTCATGGAATGCCTGAGTCTCTTGGTGTCAATAACCTACATATTCAAGAATTCCCCAAATTTCATGCATGTTACAAACTATAATACTTTTATGGCATTGAATTTACACTCTCAATACTGATGCACAAAAATTAGCCATGACAGTGCTTTTGGAGATATTGCAGCTAAACATGATAATAAAATACAATACAAAGGGATAAAAACCAAAGCTTATAGATACCTACATAATGAGATCTTCTATTCAGAATTACTATATATTTTATCTTCACCATATTGACTTGTCTAGAGAAAATGGAGAAACTCTATCTTAGCTGACAAGTTAACTCTCCATATGCTTCCAAGAAACACGGAAATCTAGAAGATGAAGTCATTTGTCTGTGGATATTAACATGCACAATTTTGCGGATGTAAATTATTTGAGAATCTCTTAGAAAACAAAGGGAGTAGGATAAATTAGTAAGAGGATCAAATAAAAGTGTTGTCTAAGAGCTGAGTGGGAACTTGGTGGGATGATGCTCATTATCTGGGTGTCAGAATTGGTTGTTGAATTGAAAGATAAAGGAGAAATGATGGAGAAGATGATGATATTACCTGATAGAGGCCTACAGGAAAATGGAGGAGTAGTGTGAAAGTGATCTTTTTTGGAGAAAACTGAACAATATGTATTGTTGGTGGAAAATGGGCCTCAACAGAGTGAAGGATTCTTGTCATGGAAAAGATAGAAAAAGGGTTGGATAGTTACAGGGGAACAGCAATTCCAGAGTGGGGAGTGTGGACTGGATACAAGAGAATGAGGGAGCTCAGGATGAGCAGAAGGGTGGTGAAGCAATATTCATTAAGCACATTCTATGTGCCAGTCAATAGGCCAGGCTTCAAATTATTACCTTGCTGAAATCTTCACAGCAGCCCTCTAATGGGTATTTATCCCTGATTCCATATCCATGCTCTGCTTTCCCTCCTATTACAATGGCTGAAGAACTCAAACCCCTTTCAAAGGCTAGCACTGTCACTTGTCCTCTAAATCCCATCCCCTCCATTTTTCTTTTTATTGAAACATTCTCAATGGTATTCAAACATACTCTGCTCTCTCTTCTATTAAATAGGCAAATGCAACTCATCAACCTCTTTTTCTCCCTTGACTACTGCCCCATTTCTCTACTTCCTTTCATGGAAGAACTTCTTGAAAGAGTTTTTCATAATCACTTCATTTCCGCACCTCTAACTGACTTTTGAACATAACTAGAGGAGGAGTAGGAGGGGACACTCATTCCAAAGTGTCCAATTAAGCCCAGTCCTTCAAAAATATTATGTTGTCATGATGGCTGTTAAGAGTATGGTGAAAAGATATTAGAATAAGATGTGGGGAATCATGACCATGAGACAGATAAAGTAGTCAAAGGTTTCCCACCTTTTAAAAATGTACTTGATCCCCCACTAATTGCACAAACTCTGCCCCTCAGGCCTAGATACACCCACAGCATCAGGCCCACACTTTTGGCTTCAATCCACTCTATTGTGTCCTCTATCCACTCCAATAAACTGAAACAGTTCTTGTTAGAGTCACCAATGACCATCAAAAATCCAATGGTAACTTCCCTGTCCTCTTTATACTCAACCTCTCTGTAGCATCTGATCCTGTTAACCTTGTCTTCTTGAACCACCATTTCTGCTGGATTGCTTGATATCATACCCTCTTGGTTTTTCTCCTAGTTTACTGTCTAGTCACTCCCACGCTCCTTTATGTGTTCCTCTTTCTCTATCTGACTTTTAAATCTTGAACTGCAGGCCACTGGGGCAGAGGAAGCATGCACATTAGTGCATGGTGTTTGGTATCTCATCATACCACTTTGGTGGAAGAGCAGTGGCTGTAGAACCTGTTTCTTTTTTTAACTTTGATTTTAGGTTCAGGAGTATATGTGCAGGTTTGCTATATAGATGAATTGCATGTCTCGGAGGTTTGGGGTACAGATTATTTCATCGCCTATGTAATAAGCATAATACCCTATAGATTGTTTTTTGATCCTCACCTTCTTCCCACCCTTCATCCTCAAGTAAGCCCTTGTGTCTGCTATAGAACCTCTTTCTAGGTATATGATTAGTGACTGTACCCCCAGTGCCCTGTCTCCTGATGCTGGAGGATTATTTATTTATATATTGCATTAACTTCTAGTTCCTTCTTTGCACCTCTGCCTTCTGTCTGCATTTTGCATCCCTATAGGACTATGCCCTTTGGAATTTATCCTCCTGAATTCACTTTTTACTTAACTAAAGTAGCATATTAGAGAGGATAGAAAGGTAGTTTCAACAAGGGAATATCAATGCCTATAAGCTCTGTTGTCATATCAAGGAAAAAATGACATATTTCAGTAGAATTAGGAAATGGACTTTATCTTGTTTAACAGCTGTGAGGTGGTAATTTATAAGGGAAGATTAAAGGAACAAAGTACATATAACTTGGCTTAGAGGGAGGTCTAAAGATCTGCAAATATCTCTAACTGTACAAACATTAGCAAGAGAAAATATTGATTCAGCTTAGTACAAGCTACAAGGTGCTGTAACTAAGAATAATGAAGTTAAATTTTAAGAACACAGAGAGGATGCCATGAAAATATTAGAATAAAAATAGAGTGAGCTATGGAATATTCTGCAAAGGGAAGCTTTTCTAATAAAGGAAAAACAGCTCTGTAAGATGAAACAAATCATTGTTATGCAAGATCAGTGACATCCTCAACTCCAAGTCTGCACAAATGTAAGAACACTAGTTTTCTATCTTGTGTTACGTTAATTGGGATGACAGTTCCTGTGCTTCTCAATATACCTATAAATAGGTTCTGGGTCAACTTCTGCCTGTAGATATTCCTTGATCTTTTAAAGACAATGATTACCCACTTAATTTTTTCACTTCGGAGTACATACAGAAAAAGTATTTGTGTGGCACACTGGATATCACGGTAGACTAGCCAGGGGCTCTGGCACCTCTGTCCCTGCTCAACCACTCCAAGGGCTGAGGGGATAGATATGTTGGCTAACCTGGAAGCAAATCTTGGCATACTAGTGTTCTTCAACACACTGGTTAGGAAGCACTGTGCTTTTCATTCAGACTTGGGAGGCAGCCAGTCTCCAACCCCCAACTCCCAATCCCTTCTTCTATTCCTCCTCTTTCACTACCTTCTTATGGCTCTACTGAAATAAGTCCCTTCCCTCTTTCTCCTTCCTCATTCCCTTCCCAAAGCAGGAAAAAGAAACATGTTTTGCTTTGATATAATCCAAACAATTTCTCCCAAGATCCTTACAATGTAGAAACAGAGCCATAGTCAATATATCCTGAGGAGGTAGGTAGGCATTGTTCTAGTTTTCTAGGACACATCTAGCTTACCACTACTGTTTACAAGTCTCAGTTGAAGGGAGGCAATGGTCAATTGTTACAAACTTAATAAACTGACCAATGAATATTTGCCTGGTCCATATTTAGGCTGTTCTTTTCATAATGAAAAGATCCCCAGTTTACTAACCACTAGCAAAGGCTTGTCTCCTAAAAGTTGCCAAGTCTAAATAGTAACAAACTAAAATTCTAGAATTATTGAGTCTGATTTTATGAGTATCAATTACAGTATTTTAATTATATATTCCTGATCATACTTAAGGCTGAGGACTATTTAAAATTTGGCAAAAGAAAACACAAGCCTTAGAGTACTAAGCCAAGTTGTATTGCTCAGGCCACTAAATGCATTAAACCTTGTACTCAGAACACTTGTATAAAGCCTGAAACACTTATCAGAATGTCAAAACAATCAGGAAGATAACAGTCTTTGCATCTGGCAGATTCAGTGGGATAAGTGGAAGGAGCACAGGACCAAGACTTAGTTCTGGGTTCTCTCAAGTCCTGTTCCTGTCATTTGCAAACATTGTGCACTTAGACCTACCGGATCCTCCCAAGTGTTAATAGTTTTGTATTTAAAGATTAATGTGGTTAGATATGGTGAATTGAACATAGGCCTGAATCTCTACTCCATCCCTAAACCCCAATAAAATGATATTAAAGGAATTAAAAGGGTATAACTCATTTTAAAAAGAGACAATGAGTAGGAAATGACATCAGACAGGGGGTGGTAACAAAAATTTGGAAGATGGAAAGCAGATGGATAAGTGTTACACTGACTCAGCAGACCTTGGGAAAGCAATGCCTAAGCCTGAAGAGGAGGGGGATGCAAAGGCAAGAAGCAAGCCCATTTCCACTATAGAACCCCAGAAAGTTTCAAAAGTTGGAAATATCAAATCAATTTTCAGGCAGGGAAGTAGGCTGAGACTGAAAACAAGTGACCTTATGAAATGTCTTTAAAGCAGTTAGACCCCTGGATATCTTTCCCACTCTGTACTTCCAGATAATTGAATCCTCCACTCCCATTCTGATTGGAGACAGAAGGTTTACTCTTTGGGGAGGCTTAACTACTCAGGCTCTAGGCTTAGGAACAGTAGGCCCAGCTGAGGACAGCGAAGATGACTTGTACTGAAAACAGGGAAAATAAGGGAAAGTCTACATAGTGAATAATGAATGTCCCAATGCCCTTTTTCCACTCAGTTTCCAGAAACAGGTGGCTAAACTTCTACCATGGTATAGATTGGACCCAGACGACAGATAACTCTAAGAGCAATACTTCCAAGTGGAACATGAGCCTGATAGCATGCTGATATCTTGAATGTGTAGTTAGAGGAGGTTTTCAATTATTCAGAGGATTTGGTGATGAATTAATTATTGGTACATAGAAAGCTAAGCAACTGAAAAAAATGAGCCAATTAATGAGCTCCAGAAAAATTAAAATGTTATACAATTAAAGGTAATCATAATAGAGCAAGTAGCTCAGCTATAAATAATGTGACATAATCAATAATATTGTAAACACTGAACTGATTTAACCAAATATGGTGTATGTGTTGGGTTGAAGGGGCCTTTTAGGAAAGTGGAATTCTCTTCTAATAGAAAGTCAGCAGGTACTACCTAAAACTGAATTTTAAAAAATAACACTGTAAGTGTATAATTTAGATATGCATGTGGAGGTAAACACCAGAAGAAAAACAGCAGAGGGTTGGATGTTGTTTGCTTTGGGAGAAAATATATCAGCAGTTAGATAGAATGGAGCAGGGGACTGCTCTTTGCGTTACAAGCCTAGTAGTACTGCTTGACTTTTATTGTATTTATTTATTTTTAAGCGACAGGATCTCGCTCTGTTACTCATGTTGGAGTGCAGTGGTGTGATCATAGCTCACTGCAGCCTTGAACTCCTGGGCTTATGCAATCTTCCCACCTCAGCCTCCTGAGTAGCTGGAATTACAGACACATGCCACCAGGCTTGGCTAACTTTTTAAAATTTTTATTTTATGTATTTCATAGAGACGGTGTCCTGCTCTGTTGCCCAGGCTAGTCTTGAACTCCTTGCCTCAAGAAATCCTCCTGCCTCAGCCTCCCAAAGTGCTGAGATTACAGGTGTGAGCTACTATACCTGGCACTGCTTGACTTTTTAGAGTATGTACATTTTTTACTTAGATTAAAAAATTAATCTTAAAAAGTTATTAAATTTGGCGAAATAACTTTTGGTCTTTCCTATTTTGAAAATGTAATGACTATGCAAAACATTAATAGTTTCTTCTGAGAGCTTGAACCTCACACTCTTTCATGAAATTAGTTATTACTTAGGAAGAGAAAACATTAAGATTTCCAGATCCTCATAGACTTCCTAGTACATGAAGTGCTCAAGTTACTCATGTGGTTTGTTTAAACTGTAGTGAAAATTTAGTTTGGTGCATTTACTTTCTGCCACAGATATATGACTGTTTCTACTTTGGATATTGCATGACATTCACATATATGCTAATCCTGAAAAATAGATGGAGAGCAAATGTGGCTTGAAGTAACCAGGAATTGAAAGCCACCATGAATAGTGTTAGCCTGACCCAGGAGAGAACTTTTTATGTCCCATGAATGACTCTTACCCTATTTTTCAATAGTGGCTGCACTCTGATCTGAATTTCTCCCTGGATTGCAACTTTTATTTCCTTCTCTTTGCTTGATTCTCAGCATTTACTGAAAAACATCAGTTACCAGTGCTTACAGACATCACTAGCAGTAATTATCAAATTCCAGACTAAACCTACCTTTTGCTTCCTAGTGAATCTAAGTGCTTATTCTTCTCTCTCTCTCATTCCTCTTTGTCCAGTCCCTGCATTATATCCAGTGCAATGCATTAAAAAATATACTTGACTCACTAAGAACCTTGGCTATAATTTTAAATAAAAGAGGTTGGTGACCATCAGCATTATGTGTAAGTCCTGTTTTCTGGTAGGTTTGAGCACAGTGTCAATTCTTGTATTTTTACTAATTGCTATTCTATTAGACACCATTCACTTTTCATTGTCCTTTCTCTACATCGCCTACTTTACCTACATAAGCACTAAACTTTTTTTTTTTTTTTTTGGTGCTAGACCTAGTAAAAGGGCCGACACAAGCAATTTGTCTCGGGCATTTCTCCATCTCCCTTATTCTGCTGCCTTCCTCCCATTTGGAGATAGAACCTTTCACATGATCGTAAACCCCATCCTGCCCTCTCCCTTCACTCCTGAATATCTAGAAATTCCCAGTAAAATTCGTTCCACATACAAGAAAGCATCCCATATCCACACCTATCTCACCCTCCCATGCCTAACAGAACTTAACTCCCTGGATTTCCATTCAGCTTGAGCTACGTTCTCTGCTATGGAACTGAAACTGAAAACCTAATTCAAATGGTAAGGGTTGAGATTCATTCAATATAATTCCCCTCCCAGGTAACAGCTGCAACTTTATGGGCTCCTTCATTCCGCATTACCCAAAGAAAGCATAGGGGCGGTGTGTGCGTGTAGCAGACAGCAGGGGAGGAAGGGGGTTGGAAGGTGTTTCCGGTGCCTTTTGCTTCTCATCATGTGCAGGGAGTTGCATACATCCCTTACATAGAGAGTTCTTTTATTTTTGAATATAGACTTAATTTGAATATTTGAATTTGGCTTAAAAGATGATGCATATCTAGTAGACACCATTGAATATTATTCCAAAAAGCATCACAGCTTTAGCAACTCATATTTCCTTCAGGCTTTCTTTTTCAGATTAATTGAAACTAATAATTTTGAACCTCTGTATGCTTGGTATGCCATCTTACTCTGTGTAAAATTGGCATACTGTTTTAGCCAATTAAAACAGAAAATATTTCTGTTTTGGTTTTAATTGATTTATCTATTTATTCACTTATTATTATTTTGGCAAGAAAGGGAGTTCACTTCCCTGAACTATTTCCTTTGGATTGAGAATTCTTGATGTTAGGTTGAATGTTAACGGTTTTCAGTCCAGCTGTAAATGATGCAGGATTCCTATGCTCTAGGGAGATTTGAGAAAGAATTAAGTACGAATACCTCCTCATCTGCTTGTCTTCTATTCTAACAAGAGCTTTTGCTCATTTAAAAGTGCCTGCTCTAGCTGAATTCTTCTCAGAGTGAACAATTCAGGATTATGCAAGCAGGCTAGCTAGTCTCCTCTGATTCAATATTCATACCTTTGAAAAGAGATATAATGTGATGAAAAATAGAAATGCTAACTGAAGAACAACAATTACTTGCTATTACCAGGAAAGACTGGATGACATTAAAGAAAATCCCAGATTAACCATGTGAAAAAACATGGTAAATCTGGGAAAAGAAACTCCTTCTGGGAGTCAGTAGATTGAGGGAAAAGAAGAGAGATAGAAAGAAATGGCAGGTATATAACAAACCCAATAAAGGCATGGTGACTCAACAGCCTGAAATATCTGTTTTAGAAACGACTTCCCAGACCACCACTGAGACCAGTGCCAATGCAGAAGTGAGCAAGTAAGGAAACAGCTCTGTAAAGGAAGAAGGAATAGAGATCACATCTCAGGAGGAGTGTCCATTGTGACAGTCTAGGTAAAAGAGAGAGAGGAACCACAGCTGTGAGGGGACAAGTTGGTTCCTCAAAAGATATTAATGAGGTTTTCATGACATGTGTCAGGAAGCAAATGACAGGGGAAGAGTCCACTTAACAATGGAGCATTCAAAGACGTGTAAAAATTTGCAGCACTGCTTCAATATTATTTCACTTACTTGATGTATTTTCATACTTAATGAACTAAATCACTGGACTGATTTGTTTAGGGCAGCACTGTCCAACAGAAATATAATGTGCATTACATATAGAAATTTTAAAATTTCTAGTAGCCAAAATAAAAAAATATAAAATAAAACAAGTAAAATGAAATTTAATAATTTAACACAATATAGTAAAAATTACCATTTTACTAACTAATCAATGTAAAAAAATCATTGATGAGATATTGTGTATTTCTTTTCACACTGATACTTCAAAACCCAGTGTATATTTTATAATTACAGCATATTTCAATTTGGACTAGCCCTATTTCATGTGCTCAATAGTCACATGTGGCCAGTAGCTGCCATAGTGGACAGTGTAGGTTTAGAGGAACTCATCTTTGCATCACTACCTATGAGGTAGTCTTGAAAACAAAACAAAACAAAAAAACAGAATATGATTAAGCCACTAGATCTGAACTGTCCAACACAGTCAACACTAGCAACATGCAGAAATTTAAATTAATTAAAACTACAAATCCAATCCCTCAGTTGCACTAACCCCATTTTTACTTCTCGATAACTATGTGGCTAGTGGCTCCTCTGTTGGGCACCACAGATTTACAGACTTAATGCCTTTATCTTCTAAACTGAAAATTAGAGAACAATGTCTAAATCCTTGGCAGGTTGTGTCATCCTTGATGAAAACAAGCATTTCTCCTTTTTCATTTCATTCCAAAATCCCCTTTTACCCTGTCAACTTGTTTCCACCTATCCCCTCAATAAAACATTACCATGGTCTTGCCTGCAGGATGCAAAGTTGTTTGAGAGAGTACTGAAAATTCAGTCATGAGGGTAGCCTTTCTTACTAATTATGTTTTTTTTTCAAGTTTCATAGAGACCTGTGGCATCTTGTGTTTAGAATATATAGCACACCTGGTAAAGAGTGGTGAGGAGTGGATTTCTGAAAATGCTGACATACCTTCAAAAATATTATAATCTTAGCTGGCGCTATGACAGTTGTAGAATGTACAGTTTGGAAATTAAAAAGAAGAGAACTGAAAACATATAGCAACATTCGTTTTTACCCGTTCTTCGTGTTAGGCAGATTTTCTTTTTTTTGTGGGTGCTCTGGGCGTTGTTCTAACTTGGTATTTGCAAGTCAATGGCAAGGCCTATTCTGTGCTGAGGGAATTACATAGTCACAGACAATTAGTCTTTTAAGAGGTCTGCTGCTTGGAAATTTGCCACTAAACTCAGTATAGCCTCAGCACATAATGTAAATTCTTAATGATTATAACTTTTCTAAATTCAGCCCTTAACAAATCTCACAATAGTGTTTTGAAACTTTTAAATCAAACATAACCCAATTAGGTTCGTATTTGATTAAACTGAACTGCCACTTCACTGAAGTGTTTAAATAAATCAACATTAATATGCTTTTATTACAGTAAATAAAGTTACTTCTATATAGTTGAAATGTCAATACTCACACATAGCTCCTGAAAATTAAGTGCTCCCTGCACTTTGAATAACGAATCCAGTATTAATTGGGGAAAACTATTGATTTCTTTTTATAGGCCTGTGGAAGTACTTTGCCCCAAAATTCTATAAGTTCTTAATTTAAAAAAATAGTAAACTGAATATCTGTTAAATTCTGAAACTACTGTCAGAGTTGTCCTTATAGTGGTTCTGATTCATGGCCTTTTCTCCCTAAAATGCAATACAGACTGATCTTTCAAATAATAGTTATAAAGAATCTTTTTTATTCTAATTGAATAAAATTGTTAGAAGACTCTTGGATGCTTTGCTTCCCACAAAATACTTGCATTGTGTGTCCAATAATAGATTTTCTCTAGCAGATAGTCATTATTAAAGGTTAACTAGCATCAAGTGCTAGAAAAAAATCCTGTTTCTGTTCATAGGTGCAGCATGGTGAATTCCAATATCTCATCTAAGGGATGAAAAGTATGCTTTTTGGAAGTAGGACTCAGTACAGCTTTCCATTTTTCATTTCTGTTGCTATTCTACAGGTAGTTGCTATAAGATGATGCTACATTTTTTATGACATTCACAGTTTTACATTTCATTGATATTCTGTCTTTATGTATACTTTAGCAGTCTATTTGATTTTTGACTGGTTGTCTGAATCCTCTGTAGGATGAGTCTCAAAGTAGCCTAAATTCTTATTTAAGTACTCTCTAACGGTGTATTCCTTACTTTTAAAAAGTTAAGCCTAAAAGAAGTCTGCCTTGGAACTCTTGTTTACTGGAAATAGATATTTACACATTTTTGTTACGAGATCTTTGGGGTGTCGATTTTCTTCCCAAAACCTCTGTGGCCAGTGCACCTTTGCCTCAGATCTTGTCCTTTTCCCAGGTCCAGGAAGAATGAGGTACACAGACAAGAAAAGGGTGAAGAAGTCAAAGAAGAGCTTTGCTGTTAGAACAGCTCAGAGGAGACCCACAGTACCTAGATCCTCTGAAGGCAGGTCATCCCGAGTGTTCAGCTCTCAGCAGAGAGGAGGCCCTGGAGAGGGTGGCTTTTCTCTGCAGGCAGATTGTCCGGACATCTCTGCAGGTCCCTGAAGCTCTCAGCAGAGGGGGTAACTCCTTTGTACAGCTGGTCATCCAGTTGTCTCTCAGACCTCTGCCCTCTGCCCTGCTCCGAGTTGGGTGTTTTTATGGACCTCGGAGGAGAGGAAGTGCGTGCTGATTGGTCCAAGAGAAGCCATGGGAGGGCCCAGAGCAGGCACTCTAAGTCCCCAGTCCAGTGGGTATGCAGGACTAGCAGCTGGGCCCCCAGCCTTCAGGACCTCCCTGGCCTGAATGTGGGGACCTACTGGGGACCCACCCCTTTCTGCCCAGTTATCTGTCTGCCTCCTACTGCCATTCATGGCCCTGGGGCTAAGCCCCAACCCCGCTCCCACATCAGAGCAGGCACCAGGAGAAGAGAGAGGTCAGGCAGCGGGAGCAGACACTCCGAGCCTGCAGGGATTGGGAGGTCATTTCTGCCCCCTGAGGGTGCAGGCTGCAGAGATGCACAGGTCCTGTGCATTGGAGGGCAGCCGCAGCTGCACCCAGGGAGCTCCTGCCCAGCCAACTCAGAAGGGGTGGGGCTCCTGCTTGTCCCTGGCTCCTGCTTGCTCCATGGAGTAGGAGGTCCAGGTCTTCAGCTGCAGCTGCATCCAAGAGGGCAGATCCTCCCAAGAGCACAAGGAGGGTCGGATCCACAACACAGTTTGGGCAGCTGTAGCCCCGCCCAAGAGGGTAGGGCTCCTGCCTGCTCCAAAGAGCAGGAGGCCTGGGTCTGCAGTCATGATTTGGGCGACTGCAGCTGTATCTGGGGAGCTCCCACCCTAACTCAGAAAGGGTGGGGCTCCCACTGGCTGCATGGAGTGTGCAGCTCCAACCATGCATCCCTGTTGTAGCCAGTGTGATGGCAGTAGTCACTGCCATCAGTTTCAGCTAGAACAACTATGATTAATTAGAATTAGCCTGGGAGTTGAACGAAAGCACATGACCACAGAGAGGGGAACAACACACACCAGGGCCTGTTGGGGGTGGAGAATGAGGGAACGGAACTTAGAGGACAGGTCAATAGATACAGCAAACCACCATGGCACATATATACCTATGTAAAAAATCTGCAGTTTCTGCACATGTATCCCATTTTTTAAAATTTTATTATTATTACACTTTAAGTTCTAGGGTACATATGCATAACGTGCAGGTTTGTTACATATGTATAGTTGTGCCATGTTGGTGTGCTGCATCCATCAACTTGTCAGCACCCATCAACTCGTCATTTACATCAGGTATAACTCCCAATGCAATCCCTCCCCCCACCCCCCTCCCCATGATAGGTCCCGGTGTGTGATGTTCCCCTTCCCAAGTCCAAGTGATCTCATTGTTCATTTCCCACCTATGAGTGAGAACATGCGGTGTTTGGTTTTCTGTTCTTCTGATAGTTTGCTGAGAATGATGGTTTCCAGCTGCATCCAAGTCCCTACAAAGGACACAAACTCATCCTTTTTATGGCTGCATAGTATTCCATGGTGTATATGTGCCACATTTTCTTAATCCAGTCTGTCACTGATGGACATTTGGGTTGATTCCAAGTCTTTGCTATTGTGAATAGTGCCGCAATCAACATCCGTGTGCATGTGTCTTTATAGCAGCATGATTTATAATCCTTTGGGTATATACCCAGTAATGGGATGGCTGGGTCATATGGTACTTCTAGTTCTAGATCCTTGGGGAATCGCCATACTGTTTTCCATAATGGTTGAACTAGTTTACAATCCCACCAACAGTGTAAAAGTGTTCCTATTTCTCTACATCCTCTCCAGCACCTGTTGTTTCCTAACTTTTTAATGATTGCCATTCTAACTGGTGTGAGATGATATCTCATTGTGGTTTTGATTTGCATTTCTCTGATGGCCAGTGATGATGAGCATTTCTTCATGTGTCTGTTGGCTGTATGAATGTCTTCTTTTGAGAAATGTCTGTTCATATCCTTTGCCCACTTTTTGATGGGTTGTTTGTTTTTTTCTTATAAATTTGTTTGAGTCCTTTGTAGGTTCTGGATATTAGCCATTTGTCAGATGAGTAGATTGCAAAAATGTTCTCCCATTCTGTAGGTTGCCTGTTCACTCTGATGGTAGTTTCTTTTGCTGTGCAGAAGCTCTTTAGTTTAATTAGATCCCATTTGTCAATTTTGGCTTTTGTTGCCATTGCTTTTGGTGTTTTAGACATGAAGTCCTTGCCCATGCCTATGTCCTGAATGGTATTACCTAAGTTTTCTTCTAGGGTTTTTATGGTATTAGGTCTAACATTTAAGTCTCTAATCCATCTTGAATTAATTTTCATATAAGGAGTAAGGAGAGGATCCAGTTTCAGCTTTCTACTTATGGCTAGCCAATTTTCCCAGCACCATTTATTAAATAGGGAATCCTTTCCCCATTTCTTCTTTTTCTCAGGTTTGCCAAAGATCAGATGGCTGTAGATGTGTGGTATTATTTCTGAGGACTCTGTTCTGTTCCATTGGTCTATATCTCTGTTTTGGTACCAGTACCATTGGTACCAGTACCATGCTGTTTTGGTTACTGTAGCCTTATTTGCAGATGACATGATTGTATATTTAGAAAACCCCATTGTCTCAGCCCAAAATCTCCTTAAGCTGATAAGAAACTTCAGCAAAGTCTCAGAATACAAAATAAATGTGCAAAAATCACTAGCATTCTTATATACCAGTAACAGACAAACAGAGAGCCAAATCATGAATGAACTCCCATTCACAACAGCTTCAAAGAGAATAAAATACCTAGGAATCCAACTTACAAGGGATGTAAAGGACCTCTTCAAGGAGAACTACAAACCACTGCTCAGTGAAATAAAAGAGGACACAAACAAATGGAAGAACATACCATGCTCATGGATAGGAAGAATCAATATCATGAAAATGGCCATACTGCCCAAGGTAATTTATAGATTCAATGCCATCCCCATCAAACTACCCATGAGTTTCTTCACAGAATTGGAAAAAACTGCTTTAAAGTTCATATGGAACCAAAAAAGAGCCTGCATTGCCAAGACAATCCTAAGTCAAAAGAACAAAGTTGGAGACATCACGCTACCTGACTTCAAACTATACTACAAGGCTACAGTAACCATTTTTTTTTTTTAGAAGAAATAAAGGGACAAAAAAGAAAAAAAAAGAATTAGCCTTTGTTATGAGTGACAGAAAACTTTAAATAAGAGTGGCTTATACAATATATGTTACTTTTCTCATGCATTCAAGTGCAGAGGTATATAGCAGGACTGGTATGGGCTAGCTCTTTGATCTTGCAGCAATTCCATGCTTAGCCTATATTCTAAGAGATACCTCATGGTCAAAGAGACCTTCCTCTAGCCATCATGTCTGCATTCTACCCAGCAAGGAGTAAAGGGAAGAGAAGGACAAACTACTCCCTTTAAGGACATTCTCAGGAGTTGCATGCTCTGCTTCCACTTAGATCCCGTTGTCTGGGACTATCTTCCAGCCACAACTAGTCATAAAGAGAACTGGAAAATATATAGTCTTTATGCTGGGTGACTATGTATTCAGCTAAAAATTTGGAATTCGGTTATAATGGAACAAAAGCGATGTTGAAAGAAAAGTAGGTGTCTGTGTAATACTGTTCTCTGGAATGGAACTCTTGGTCAGCAAAAGACCATACTGTGAGCCTGGGAGCTACTGTCAGAAAAATAAAGAAAGCAACTAAGATTCTGTTAGAACTTTCCAAAAGAAGTACTTAAACTACCTTTATTTTTTTCTTCTGGTTTGGTATTTTTTCAGAGTCCCTCTCACCACAGCATATTAAAATTCCTGCTGCTCTCATAGACCTTAAATTCCTTGGATTTCAGCTGTTTCTTTTTTTCTTTTTTTCAACTTTAAGTTCCAGAATACATGTGCAGAATATACAGGTTTGTTACATAGGTATACATATGCCATGGTGATTTGCTGCACCTATCCACCCGTCATCTAGGTTTTAAGACCCGCATGCATTAGGTATTTGTCCTAACGCTCTCCCTCCACTTGACCCCACCCACCGAGTTGCCCAGGTGTGTTGTTTTCCTCCCTGTGTCCAAGTGTTCTCATTGTTCAACTCCCACTTATGAGTGAAAACATGTGGTGTTTGGTTTTCTGTTCCTGTGTAAGTTTGCTGAGGATGACGGTTAGAGGAATCAGTTGGAAATGCAGAAATCACCTGCCTTCTGCATTGGTCTTGCTGGGAGCTGCAGACCAGAGCTGTTTCTATTCACCCATCTTGTCCCCTCCCATCAGCTGTTTCTTATCAAAACTTCCTGTACTGCCTTAAGAAGTTACTTTCCAATTTTCCACCCTAGCATAATGTATCATTTAGAGGAAAAAAAGCTGAGTTCTTTTCTGAAATGCCTGAAAATTTTATTCTTTTCCATTTTGCTTTTTTCTTTTGCCACACATTAAAACACCTCTGCTGATGTTAAAGCTACCTGTACAACCCCAAATTAATTGAAGTTTTGGAGTTGATCAAGTAATAATAATAATAGCCACTGTGTTTTGAGTGCTTACTGTATGCCAGGCACCCATGCTATGGGTTTCACTTACATTGTGTCATTAAGTCTTCAGAACAACTCGTTAAGGTAGGACTATAGATGAGGAAACTGAAGTCCACAGAGATTACATAACTTGCCCAAATCCTCACAGCTAGTCGTGATGGAGTATAGAATTTATACCTAAGAAAACAGAATCTAGAACCTCCTCCTCCCCCACACCCTGATTGGTTGATATTACAGTATGTCCTCACTTAATATATTCATCAATAGATTCTTAGAAACTGTGACTTTATGAAAAATGGCATATAACAAAACCAATTTTACCATAGGTTAATTGATATAAACAAATAGAGTTAAGTTCTCACAGTATACTTCTGGTAAAAAAAAAAAAATCAACAACCTTTTAAATAAAACCAAAACACTTATAATATTAAACAATGAAGTAAATGTGAGCAATACTTACATTTTTAAAAGATTTAATTAGCCAGGCATGGTGGTGTGCACCCATAGTCCTAGCTACTTTGGGGGCTGAAGTGGGAGAATTGCTTAAGCCTAAGAGTTTGAGGTTACATTGAGCTGTGATTGTACTACTGTACTCCAGCCTGGGTAGCAGAGTGAGACTCTGTCTCAAAATATAAAATAAAATAAATAAAAACAAAATAATTATTTACTCACTGATTCCAGTCCAAGGTGGCAGGTGGCCAGAGCCTATTCTGGTAGTTCAGGGTCAAAGTGGGGACCCTCCCTGGACAAGACACCATCCCATCACATGGCACACTAATACACACACTTACACACACACACACACTCACACTGAGACCACCTAACGTGCACAGCTTTGGGATGTGGGAGGGAGCCAGAGTACCCAGAGAAAACTCACAGAAATATGGGGAGAATGTGTAATCTCCACACAGATAGTGGCCCTAGCCAGGATGCATTTTTTTTTCATCATGAATGAAACGATGTTGCTTTGATGTTCAAGAAACTGTGGTATTGTATATGGAAAAATCTAGATCTGTGCTGTCTGATATGGTAGCTGCTAACCACATATGTCTGTTTACTTTTACTTATTTGTTTGCTTACTGAAGACAGAATCTTACTATGTTGCCAAGGCTAGCCTTGAACTCCTAAGCTCAGTCATCTTCCCATTTCAGCCTCTCCAGTAGCTAGGACTACATGTGCATACCACCACCTCCAGCTTATTTGCATGTACAGTTACGTTGAAATTAATTTTAAAAAAACCTCTCAGTTCTTCAGGCACACAGCCACATATATGCTAATTAGATACACGTGGCTAGTAGCTATTATATGAACAGTGCAAATATGAAATATTGCTATTACTGCACAGAATTTTCTTGGACAGTACTGATCTAGATAACCCTCCTCCTAACCTAGATTTCTTTTTAGCCTAAATTGTGTGACTGTCTGTGTAGATATGGCCAAAGAGAAATAGGTGCAGCCTCTTAAAGAAGATATTTGAATTTATCATTCTTCCCCATACATCTCACTATTGTAAACAAATATTTAAGTGAAAAATATGAATATTCCTTGAATATTATCTCCAAAATTATCAACCCATTAAGATATCCTCATTATAACACTATTTGTTATGTATATGTGAGTATTCCGCTTGTGAAATCATGTCAGACATATTTCAATTCTACATAGTTGTTTTAGTCTGTTTCGGCTGCTATAACAAAGTCCCATAGACTGGCTGGCTTACAAACAACAGAAATTTATTTCTCACAGTTAAGATCAAGGCACTGGCAGATTTGGTGTCTAGTGAGGTACTGCTTCCTGGTTCATAGACAGCAGTCTTCTTGCTGTGTCCTCACATGGCAGAAAGAGCAAGGGAGCTCTTTGGACCTCTTTTATAAGGACACTAATCCCATTAATGAGGACTCCATTCTCATTATCTGATCACCTTCCCAGAAGCCCCACCTCCTAATAGCATCAAACTGGGGATTAGGTTTCAACATATGAATGTTGGAGGAAACACAAATATTCAGTCTATAGCAATAGTTAATGTCTGATATAACACAGCTGACATACATAGCATTCATGGCATCTGTGAGCCCTTTTAGCGTTATAAAGAATAAGTTGGTTCTTATTATTTTCAGCATTACAGAGTGAATGTTTTGACTGGCAAAAATAAAATAATGAGGAACACAAAAAGACTTATCTGTATATAGGAACCACACACAATCATTCTAATCTTATCCCATTGGCTATTTTATGATTTAATATTTAAATTGAAATCTACAAAGTGAGTACTTAGTAAAAAGACTGGATTTGTCTGTGAATTTGATGCACAAATGCAAAATCTTATTCTTTAGAATTGCCCATAGTTACAACTCCAAAACCACTGTAGGAAAAACCCCCAGTTTCACTAAATCACTCTGGCTTTTTTCTGAAAAAGCCCAATGGGTTTGCCTAGTTGGAAATTCTATATTAAGAGATTCCCCTGGTAATTGGCCAGGAAAAGAGCAACCAAAATGACTTAATACACTACTGCATTCAATTAGGTCCACTTTTCTTCTTTCAAAGGTGAAAGGAGAAACATTTAACTTTAAAAAGCAACATCTTCCTATAATTTGAATAGCTATTCTTTGTCTGCTTAAGAAAACATTCAGAACAGAAATTGCAACTACCTCACTTATTATAATTTTGAAAGAAAAAAATGACAGGTTTCTTCTAGTGAATATCACAGTCAAATTAATGATTTCCCTACATATATTTCTTATGAATATATGTAGCTCCAACTAAAAATAATAAAATGTCATATTAAAAAGGCAAATATTCTCACCTCCATATACTGGAATTCTTCTTTGCACTAGCAGGTCTTCTGGAAAATCTAAATTTGCATTTCAATCAAAGAACATCAATAATTGGACAGAGCAGACTGATGATCTTTCAAAGTTCCATTTCAATGCACCTCTGAGATAAAAGAGGACTTCTGACAATTTTCAGCATCCTGTATTGCATTGTTTATTTTGAAGTATTATATAAAATCCAAAAATATGTTTTGTCATTATAAAATGCATAGCTCTGAACTGGTTTTAAAAATAAGCATCTTAACAGGTATGATAATTACAGTACCAATTTGAAAAAATCAAGAAATTTAAGGTTGGGAGAAACAGTTAAGATCATCTAAACCACAGAAAACTCATGATTATCATTGGATGTAGTAGATCAGACCCTGAATTCTGAAGGAGAAAATGTGGCTATAAGTCTCAGCTCTGAGATTATTTGTGAGACTTTGTCTAAGTCACTTTCTCTTCCCCTGGACCTTTGTTTTTCTACTCTGTAAAGAGAAACTTCTTTCATATCTAAGGTCTATGTACACTTTCTAGCTATCTGCCAAAAGTTAAGCAGCCAGTTATATAGTACTTTAGCAGACTCTACTTCAGTAAAACACTAAATTAGCTAGACTATATTATTATTAATTAAATTTGGAGGAAAATGAAGCTAAATCCCAAGCAAGCTAGTATCGGGAATTCATATGATGAAATGGCTTCCAGGAAATGTTTTTAGGTCAAAACACAGTCCTAGACATTATAATTTTTCGTCTCCTGCTCTGTAGAGTGAATATCAATGTGCATGGTGATGACCATGAAGTTCTGAATAGCCATTATTGCCCAGTAACAATGCAGTCCTATGTGCTAGATTGCATTGACTTGAGCTTTAACTCAATTTGCCTGGGCCATTTAAAAATAATTTTAAACAAGAGTTGAAAGCAACAAAAATGCTTTCTGCTCAACTTTTGTTAGACAATTCAATTACCTACAATACTCTATTCTGTAAGCATACTAGTTAATCAAGGTTTTACTGTGCCTTCTTTAAACTAGCAAGTTAGTTAATTAATTGGAGCAAGTGAATTGTTTGGCCAGGCTAGATGTCTGCACTGATGTAATTGCTTGGACTTTATTGTTATGTTTAGTAAGGAGTAAAATTGCATGAACAGTGACGTGTATGTTTGGCTAAGGAAAAGACTTCATTTATGGTGAGAATGGTCAGGCTTTAGCAGAAGTAGTTGAATTTGCTATATGATACCCAGATTATACAGTTTACCAGCTAATCCAGTAAATGATCCTGAGGCCTCCTTACCTATTTCTAGGAACACTTATTAATGAATTCTCTTTTTTGGTCTTATTTCCTATGCCAAACAGTAATCTAGCTACCTCCATCTATCAGATTCCCCTTATAATGAAGGAAACAGCAGGATCTCTCTATTGTGGGGAAGGAAGTGAAACTGTTCATCTTTGTATCTCTACCACAAACCACGGTATCTAGCACATAGTAGATGATTCATAAATGATGAATAAACTAAACAATGGATTATTTTTGACTGGTTATTTTATTTTTTTATTATTATTTTTCTTTATTTATTTATTTAGAGACGGAGTCTCACTCTGTTGCCCAGGCTGGAGTGCGGTGGCATGATCTCAGTTCACTGCAACCTCCACCTGCTGTGTTCAAGCAATTCTTCTGTCTCAGCCTCCCAAGTAGCTAGAATTACAGGCATGCGCCACCACACCCAGCTAAATTTATTTATTTATTTATTTATTTATTTATTTATTTAGGAGACAGAGTCTCGCTCTGTCGCCCAGGCTGGAGTGCAGTGGCCTGATCTTGGCTCACTGTAAGCTCCACCTCTTGGGTTCACACCATTCTCCTGCATCAACCTCCCCAGTAGCTGGGACTACAGGACTACCACCATGCCCGGCTAATTTTTTGTATTTTTTAGTAGAGATGGGGCTTCACAGTGTTAGCTAGGATGGTCTTGATCTCCTCACCTCATGATCTGCCCGCCTCAGCCTCCCAAAGTGCTAGGATTACAGGCGTGAGCCACCGCACCCGGGCTAATATTTTGTGTTTAGTAGAGACGGGGTTCCACCATGTTGGTCAGGGTGGTCTCAAACTCCTGACCTCAGGTGATCCACCTGCCTCAACCTCCCAAAGTGTTGGGATTACAGGCCTGAGCCACCACACCCGGCCTGAATGGTTATTTTAGATGGTAGAGTAATAATTGCTCTTTCAGGGACAATTTTGTAGTCATCTTACATGAGGTTTCTCAAACAAAATTGGGCCAGGAAGAAACAACATGTTACCTGAATATATGTGGAAACTTACCTCTTCCTTTTTGTGGCCCTGCTGTCAATAAGAGAAAATCAGTCAAATCTTTGATAACAAATGTCTGTCATAGTTAAAGACACATAGTAGAGATTCAATTAAATGTGTTAAATGAGTATATTGGAAACAAGGGCAACTTAGGAAATAAAGGTAGAGCCATTTTGCAGATTTTTTTTTCCTTTCCTCCAGAAAAAAAAAGGAATGTATGACTTAGAACAATTTAGATAATATCATTGATAACGTGGAGAAGGTATGCACATGCAAGGAAAAAATTTTTCTGTTAAATATGAACAAGACATGGCACCAAGTGAGGAAGATGCCATGTCAGTTTCCATGATGGAAACCAAATATATTAATAAGGGTAATCACAAAGGCAGTTTTTGTACTAATTACAGTTAACCCTTGAACAACATGAGGATTTGGGCGGTGACACCCCTTGCAGTAAAAAATCCACGTATAACTTAAAAAAAATGTGAATACACAGTAGATGTATATATTTTGGGGATACATGAGATATTTTGTTACTATCATACAATGCATAATAATCACATCAGGGCAAATAGAATATCCATCGCCTCAAGCATTTATTCTTTGTGTTAAAAACAATCCGATTATATCCAATTATACTCTTTTAGTTATCTTAAGATGTAAAATAAATTACTGTTGACTAGTCATCCATTGTGCTATCAAATATTAGATCTTATTCATTCTATTTAACTATATTTTTGTACTCATTAACCATCTCCACTTCTACCCCACCCCCAGTACCCTTCAGAGCCTCTGGTAACCATCATTCTACTCTCTATCTCCATGAGTTCTGTTGTTTTAATTTTTAGCTCTGACAAATGAGTGAGAAAATGTGATAATTGTCTTTCTGTGTCTTACCTATTTCACTTAACATAATGACCTCCAATTTCATCCATGTTGTTGCAAATGACAGGATCACATTCTCTTTTATGGCTAAACATTACTTCATTCTGTAGATGTACCTGATATACCAAATTCTCTTCTCTTTCCTTCTCTTCCCCTTCCCTTCCCTTCCCTTCCCTTCCCTTCCCTTCCCTCCCCTCCCCTCCCCTCCCCTCCCCTCCCCTCCCCTCCCCTCCCCTCTCCTCCCCTCCCCTCCCCTCCCCTCCCCTCCTTTCTCTTCTTTCTTTCTTTCTTTCTTTCTTTCTTTCTTTCTTTCTTTCTTTCTTTCTTTCTTTCTTTCTTTCTTTCTTTCTTTCTTTCTGTCTTTCTTTCTTTCTTTCTCTTTTTCTTTTCTCTCTCTCTCTCTCTCTCTTTCTTTCTCTCTTTCTTTTTTTTTTTGAGATGGAGTCCCACTCTGTTGCCCAGGCTGGAGTGCAGTGGCACAATCTCGGCTCACTGCAACGTCTGCCTCCTGGGTTCAAGTGATTATCGTGCCTCAGCCTCCCGAGTAGCTGGGATTACAGGTGTCTGTCACCATGCCCAGTGAATTTTTGTGTTTTTAGTAGAGATGGGGTTTTACCATGTTGGCAAGGCTGGTCTTGAACTCCTGACCTCAAGTGATTCACCTTCCTTGGCCTCCCAAAGTGCTGGGATTATAGACTTGAGGCACCGTGCCCAGCCCACATTTTCTTTATACGTTTATCTGTTGACAGATACTTAGGTTGCTTCCAAATCTTGGCTGTTGTGAATAGTGCTGCAAACGTTGGAATGCAGGTATCTCTTTGATATATTGATTTCCTTTCTTTTGGGTATACCTAGCAATGGGATTGCTGGATCATATGGTAGCTTTATTTTTAGCTTTTTGAGGAACTGCCAAACTGTTCTCCATAGTGCTTGTACTAATTTACATTCCCACTAAAAGTGTTCAAGGGCTCCCTTTTGTCCACATCCTCATCAGCATTCATTGTTATCTTGTTTTGGATATAAGTCATTTTAACTGGAATTAGATGATATGTAATTGTAGATTTGGGTGGGGACACAGAGTCAAATCATATCATTGCCTATTCAATATGGTACTAACTGTGGGTCTGTCATATATGGCTCTTATTGTGTTGAGGTATACTCCATCTATACCCAGCGTTTTGAGTATTTTTATCATGAAGAAATGTTGAATTTTATCAAATGCTTTTTCAGCATCAATTGAAATGATTGTATGGTTTTATCCTTCATCCTGTTGATATGATGTATCTCATTAATTGATTAGCTTTTGCTGAAACATCCTTGCATCCTTTGGATAAATCCCACTTGGTCATGATGTATGATGTTCTTAATGTGTTGTTGAATTTATTTTACTGTATTTTGAGTTGAGGATTTTTGCATTAATGTTTATTAGGGATATTGGCCTGTAATTTTCTTTTTTCTTTTCTTTTCTGATATGTCTTTGACTTGTTTTGTTGTCAGGGAAATACTGGCCTCAGAATGAGTTTGGAAGTATTCTCTCCTCCTCTATTTTTCAGAACAGTTTGAGTAGGATTGATATTAGTTCCTCCTTAAATGTTACTTCTCTGTTCACATGTTGGATTTCTTTATGATTTAATCTTGGTAGGTTGTATGTGTCTAGAAATTTATCATTTTCTTCTAGATTTTTTTATCACATTACATTTATTTTTATTAAGACTTTCGTTGTTTTTATTGGTATAATTTACATACAGTAAAATTGACCCTTAGTGTACATTTCTGAGTTTTGACAAGCATACACAGTCATGTAACCACAACGATTAAAATACAAGACAACTTCAATACAAAAACTTTCCCTTACACCTATTTTTAATCATCCCTGTACCCTCACCTCCACTTAACCAATGGTATGGTTTCTTTTTGTACTTTTTTGCCTTTTCTAGAATGTCACGTAAATGGACTCATACAACATATAGCCTTTTGAGGCTGACTATTCAGAATGTTCCAATAAGCATTTCCTTCTTCTAGATTTTTTAATTTATTGGCATATAGTTGCTCATAGTGGCCCCAACGATCCTTTGAATTTCTGCAGTATCAGTTGTAATGTCTTCAAATTCTGATTTTATACATTTGGTTCATCTCCTTTTTTCCTTAGTCTGGTTAAAGGTTTGTTTACATTGTTTTTATTTTCAAAAAATGAACTTTTCATTTTGTTGGTCTTTTGTATTATTTTTTCATTTCAATTTTATTTCTGCTCTGATCTTTATTATTTCTTTTCTTCTACTAATTTTGGACTTGGTTTGCTCTTGCTTTTATAGTTTCTTAAGATGTTACATTAGGCTGTTTATTTGAACTTTTTCAACTTTTTTATGCAGGAACTTATTGCTATAAACTTTCCTCTTAGTACTACTTTCACTGTATCCCCTAGGTTTTGGTACATTGTGTTTCCATTTTCATTTGTCTCAAGAAATCTTCAAATTTTCTTCTTAATACCTTTATTCACCCATTTGTCACTCAGGAGCATATTGTTTAATTTCTTTGTGTTTGTATAGTTTTCAGAATTCCTCGTGTTATTTATTTCTAGTTTTATTCCCTTATAGTCAGAGAAGATGTTTGATATTATTTCAGTGTTTTTCAATGTTTTAAGACTTGTTTTGTGATCTAACATATGTTCTGTAATTGAGAATAATCCATGTGCTGAGGAAACATAATGCATATTCTGCAGCCATTGGATGAAATTTTCTGTATATATCTATCAGATCCATTTGTTCTGTAGTACAGATTAAATTCAATTTTTTTTTTAGACAGATCTTCCAGAAAGAAAATCAACAATGATGACAGTGGCTTGTTGACATCTCCAGCTATTAATATTATTGCGTTGGGACCTATCTCTCTCTTTAGCTCTAATATTTGCTTTATATGTCTGAGTGCTCCAGTGTTGGGTGCATATATATTTACACTCGTTATATCCTCTTGTTGAATTAGCCCCTTTATCATTGTATAGTGACCTGTCTCTTCTTACAGTTCTTGTCTTGAAATTTTGTCTGATATAAGGATAGATACTGCTGCTCTTTTTGGTTTTCATTGGCATGGAATATCTTCTTCCATTCCTTTATTTTCAGTCTGTGTCTTTATATATGTGTCTTGTAGGCAGAAGGTAATTGTGTCTTGTTTTTTCATTCATACAGCCACTCTATATCTTTTGATTGGAGAGTTTAGTCTATTTACAATCAATGTTATTATTGATAAATAAGAACTTACTTCTACTATTTTGTTATTTGTTTTCTAGGGTTTTTTGTAGTCTTCTCTTCCTTCTTTCCTTCCTTCCTGTACTTCCTTTTAGTGAAGGTGGTTTCCTTGGTAGTGTGATTTAATTTCTTGCTTTTTATTTTTGTGTATCCACTGTATTTTTTCTTATCTGAGGCTACTATAAGACTTGCAAATACAATCTAATAGCTGAATATTTTAAGCTGATAAAAACTTAATACTGTTTGCATAAACAACCAAACAGAAAACTATTATAAACTCTACACCTTAAGTTTTGTCCTTGCTTTTTAACTTTCTGTTGTTTCTATTTCTATCTTATTGTACTATCTATATCTTGAAAAGTTGTTGCAGTTATTATTTTTGATTGTCTCATCTCTTTGTCTTGCTCTTTAAAGTAAGAGTAGTTTACACACTACACTTATACTATTATAATATTCTGTGTGTCTTTGTACTTACTATTACCAGTGAGTTTTGTATCTTCAGGTGGTTACTTATTGCATATTAACGTCATTATCTCTCTGACTGAAGAACTCCATTTAGTATTTCTTGTAGGACAGATCTAGTATTAATACAATCTGTCAGCTTTTGTTTTCCTGGAAAAGTATTTTACCTTCATGTTTGAAGGATAGTTTCACCAGATATACTATTCTAGGGTAAAAGTATTTTTTTTCCTTCAGCACTTTAAATACATCATGCCACTCTCGCCTAGCCTGTAAGGTTTCCACTGAGAAGTCTGCTGCCAGACGCATTGAAGCTCCATTGTATGTTATTTGTGTCTTTTCTCTTGCTGCTTTTAGGATCCTTTCTTTATCCTTAACTTTTGGGAGTTTGATTATTAAATGTGTTGAGATGGTCTTCTTTGGGTTAGATCTCCTTGGTGTTCTATAACCTTCTTGTACTTGAATATTGATATCTTTCTCTAGGTTTGTGAAGTTGTCTGTTATCCCTTTGAATAAACTCCCTAGCCCTATTTTGTTCTCTACCCCCTTTTCAAGGCCAATAACTCTTAGATTTGATCTTTTGAGGTTATTTTCTAGATCTTGGAGACATGCTTTATTGTTTTTTATTCTTTTTCCTTTTGTCTCCTCTGACTGTATTTTCAATAGCCTCTCTTCAAGCTCACTAATTCTCTCTTCTGTGTGATCAATTCTGCTATTAAAATAATGCATCAAAATGCATTCTTCAGTATGTCAATTGCATTTTGGCAAAAAGACAATTGACAGAAATTCAAGAAAGCCCCAGAATTTGTTTTCTATTATTTTAATCCCTTTGTTAAGTTTATTTGATAAAATTCTGAATTCCTTCTCTGTGTTATTGTGAATATCTCTGAGTTTCCTCAAAACAGCTATCTTGAATTCTCTGTCTGAAAGATCACTTATCTCTGTTTCTCAAGGATTGGTCCCTAGTGCCTTATTTATTTAGTTCATTTTGTGAGGTCATATTTTCCTGGGTGATCTGAATGCTTGTGCTCACATAATGACTGCACTCCCCTTCCTCCAAGCACACAGATTATCTTTCTGTGTCAAGTGCTCACCTCAGAGGATGGGGTAGGGGTGGTGTAGGTGATTCAAGACTGTCTTCTATCCTCTTCAATGCTTCTTTCCTTAATATGTTGTTTGTCAGTGTCTGCAAATTGATGAGTTAGGTATTTATTGTAGTCTTCACAGTCTGGGTTTTTTTTTTTTTTTTTTTTTTTTTTTTTTTTTTTTGGTGCTCATTCTTCTTGAGAAGGTTTTCCAGGTATTTGAAAAGACTTGGATGTTATAATCTAAGCCATACCTGCATTAGGTGGCACCCCAAGCCCAGTAATGCTTTGGTTCTTGAAGACTCACAGAGATACCACCTTGGTGGTCTTGGATAAGATCCAGAAGAATTATTTGAATTACCAGGCAGACACAGACACTCTTGTTTTCTTCCCTTACTTTCTCCCAAACACAGACTCCTTCTCTGTGCTGAGCCACCTGGAGCTGGGGCTGGGGTGATACAAGCATCCCTGTGGCCACCCACAGCGACTGCACTGGATCAGATCTAAAGCCAGCACAGCACTGATTCTTGCCCAAGGATCACTGTAACCACTCCCTGGCTACCACCTGTATTCACTCAAAGCCCCAGGGCTCTACAATCACCAGGTGGTGAAGCTATCTAGGACTTTTTTCTTCCCTATAGGGTGATAAGTTACCTCAGGACTCAGGCAGGTCCGGAGATGCTGTTTGGGAACCAAGGAGTGGAGTCAAAAACCTTAGAAATCTACGTCGTGTTCTATTGTACTGCATCAGAGCTGGCACTCAAACTATGAGATGCAATCCTTCCCACTTTTCTCTGCCCCTTCCACAGGCAGAGAAGTCTCACCCATGGCCACCAATACCACAAGCCTATGGGTAGTACTGCCAGGTTACCACAAATGTTCTTTCTGTATTATGATGTTAAGACCGGGTACTGTGGCCTCTTATCTGATTTTTGGTGCTTATGAAGATGCTTTTTTTGTGTGTGTTGATAGTTGTTCAGTTTGGTGTTCCTTGGGTTAGGGATAATTGCTGTAGGCTTCTTTTCAGCCATTTTGCTTCAACTCTTCCAATGTATAACTTTTGACTACTTAAAATGTAACCACTAAGATCCAGAAGCCTTACTGATAACATAGTTGATTAACACATATTTTGTACGTTATATTAGTTATATTCTGTCTTCTTACAATAAAGTTAGAGAAAAGAAAATATCATTTAAAAATCATAAGGAAAAGAAATATATTTATTTATCATTAAGTGGAAATGGAGTATCATAAATGTCTTCATCCTTGTCTTCATGTTGAGTGGCTGAGGAAGAGGAAAAGGGAAGGGCTGGTCTTACCATCTTAGGGGTTGCAGGATTGAAAGATGTGAAGGTGGAAGGGGAGGCAGGAGAAGCAGGAACACTCAGTGTAACTTTTATTGAAAAAAAAATCTCCTCCTCCTCAGCCTCAAATCTTAAAAATGCAAGGACAGGATCAATGTCAGTACCCTTTGACTCAGAGTGATTGCAAATCTGTGGAGCTTCTAAAACTTATAGACCATATGTACTGACACTAAATAATTTTAAACTGATTTAGGAGACTTCATGTTATATAGTTTTCTGGAAACAAAGCTATGAAACTGAAACTGACAGCTCAAATATAATAATTGCATTTGATTGAAAAATAAAGCTAAAATTTGCTGGTAATGGGATGTCCAGCCCCTGAAGAGTATTAAGTCAAATTTAAATAACTAGAAGTGTCCACCACGTGGTAACTGTTTGAGGGTTCATATGGCAGACATGGAAATGGTTCTGTTTGGTTTCTATTTTGACATACAATAGATCTTATTGGATGGGGTTTGATGACAACCTGGGGTTACAAAAATGTCTCCTGGGTGGTTTGAGACTTCATTCCATATTTATAGATTATTTATATTAATTTATTTCTATTAGACTAAAATACTATAATTGGCATCTCATCATAAAAAGCACTAGTAGTCTCCCTCTGGTTAGGCATCCCCTCTGCTCTCAGTCAGGATAAAAAGTGGGCAAGGTGTAGGGGAACATGGAATGAGGACAAAAATGATTTTGAGAAAAATCAAAGATTGGGAATAGAGTCTCAATTGAATAACCTACTGGTCGTCTTGGAAAATAGATAGAACTGATGAGTATGAAGAATATTGCAAAATGTATAAAACATTTTCAGTGTTCAAATACCTAAAAGCTCTCACTTTTATATAAAATGCTGGCAGTGGGGTTGTGTTGCCTATGCTATTTTAAGAAATGGTTTCTAACTACACTTTGTTTTAATTTAATTGTTGTTTTACAAGTTCCGCTGAGTAAGACCTACTGCAAAGAAGATGTTACCTTAGGCAGGAGTTACATTACATTTGGTAACCAAGACAGAATACCTAGCTGTTGGGTAATGATTCCTTTTAGGTTTATCTGTATGTTTACCTCTCTCCCTTCCCCTCCCCCATTCCTTCCTTCCCAACTCTGGAGGGGGATTCTTGAAGTGGTTTTCAGATCTGTCTTGGTTTAACACAATGGGTAAAAGGGAGGTTGAAATTAGCTGAACACTGCAAGTTACTGGTGTTGGGAGATGGGCTATAGCTGAAGGGAGGTGTGATGACTCTGAATGGGAAGCAGGCTGAACTGCATTGGTTCAGAAACGAAAGGCTTTCTACTGTTTCGAAACACTGATACCAACATTTTCCTTTCTGTCCTCACTCTCAAAATTAAATCTCTTCTTCCTTGCTTCTCCATAATACTTCATGGAGACAGTTGCCTTTGTTCTGGTCCCAGAATATATCTTCATCAGTTTCCCTAGTCATCCTGCCTACTTACCACATATAACCCTTGTTGCCTATTAATTTTAACCACTTTATATCCAAAATTATACTTGACTTACTGAGTAACAGTTCCTTGAAACAAAACTTACTACAATAGTACCAACTGTGATAGTGACTAAACTCAAATGTGTCCTAAGAGCAACTACTGACATTTTGACTGACAAATATGATTGTTATAAGGGATGGAGAAGTGTATTTTCTCAGTTACATATATGCCTGGACTTACCAGCCCCATGAAGACGTGTTTTTGATTGGTGTTTCAGAGTTGTGAAGTTCAAGTAACAACTTGAATTTAAGAAATACCAATGTGGCTTGTGGGAGGAGTTTTGGAACTCTCAGTAAGTCTGTACACTCAAATAATCAATGCTTTGATGGTGGGTAGTCTTCCCTTTGTTACCAAGCTCCCCTTTCTCCCTCGACACATATTTTAATTGACTTTTATTAAATATTATTCTTCATTGTGAAGGAGGTGAATTAGGGCAGAGTATAACAAATAGCATCAGGAATATTACAGTGAACTTTGCTTTGAAGCTAAGACAGACAAGGCAGTAGAGTTCTAAAAGGAATGCCAAAACTCTCCCTTCCCAGAATCTTCTTTGAAATGTTATCTGAGTTAATGCCCCATCTCTTTAAATATGGCCTGGAAGTGGTGTCAGGAGGGTGCTTTAAGAATTTTACACTTTGGTTAAGCTGGGCAGATTGGGTGGAACTGGTGAATTGGAAAGGAATACCAATTTGGTAAGTTTATGTTTGAGCATGCCACACAAAGTTAAAAACTGCACTTTGTTTTAACTGTTGTTTTGCAAGTTCCTCTGCATAAGACCTACCACATAGAAGATGTTACCATGTAGTCACCAGTCTCTAGACTGGCTGTTTTTTTTTTTTTTTTTTTTTTTTTTTTTTTTTTTTTTTTTTTTTTGAGACGGAGTCTCGCTCTGTCGCCCAGGCTGGAGTGCAGTGGCCGGATCTCAGCTCACTGCAAGCTCCGCCTCCCGGGTTCACGCCATTCTCCTGCCTCAGCCTCCCGAGTAGCTGGGACTACAGGCGCCCGCCACCGCGCCCGGCTAGTTTTTTGTATTTTTTAGTAGAGACGGGGTTTCACCGTGTTAGCCAGGATGGTCTCGATCTCCTGACCTCGTGATCCACCCGTCTCGGCCTCCCAAAGTGCTGGGATTACAGGCTTGAGCCACCGCGCCCAGCCCAAGACTGGCTGTTCTTAACTGAGGGTATTTAGAAAACTTTTAAACTTAGACAAAATACCTGCAGAGACACACATGCGCATGCATACACGCGTGTGCACGCACACACACATACACACGTTCACATGAATACACATACAGAGACCCTTTCCATCTCGTTTCCACCTATGCTGGAGGCTTGGATCCAGCAGATCTGCAGTGGAGCCTAAGCATCTTCATTTTAAATGCTCCACAGTACATTCCAATGTACAGCCAAGACTGAAAAACCCCTGGCTCAGACACTTCAATTTGGTCTGGAGTTTGATGTCCTGTAGGTGCTTTATTGTGCAACAAACTTATTTAACAAGTACTATGTGTCGGGCAGTGTTCCAAGCATTCTACAATAGCTACTCATTTAATTCTCATACCAACCCTATGAGGTAGGTATTATTATCATACCTATTTTGCAGATCAAGGGAAAGAGAGATACAGATAATCTTCTATCTTAAGTAAAAAGACACAAAAACTATGTCCTATTGAAACATATTGATTATTATTAAGTAAATTGTATATTAAAGTGCTGTGAATATTGTGAAATAACTACATATGATGATAACTTGTGGCATTAACCAGAGTGAAAGAAGACACCTTGGTCTGGTTTATGAATACTGAGGAATACATGAATCATCTTTACTCTCGATATGTTTGAAAACAAGATGGATAGCTAAAGAGTAGGCTCTCCAGTAAAATTTTACTCTAGAAGATGAGAAAGGAGTAATGAGACACAAGTCAAACATATTGTAACATGTTAATGTTTACTAATATCATTAAAATATATGATTGGGTCTTCCTTTTTTGCCTTTTTATAAATTAAGAAAAACCCTGGTCTACTTGATGACCTTAAAATGGACTCCAGGAATAATAATGATATCATCTATTACTAGAAAATTCAGCAAATTCTAACCAGAACTTAGAAACTAGTCCATAAGTTCAGTATTCTGTGTTTATTAATCCATAGTGATGTGTCAACCTTTACAACACAGTCTTTTATTAGTAAAGTTAAATCAGACAGAAATATAGATACAAAAACACCTAGGTTCCAGTCTCAGCCTTGAGACCAATGTGTTCTATGCTATTTCCCCTCTCAAAGCCTTAGTTTCTTCATCTGTAAAATGGATGGGTTTGCCCTAGATAATTTCTCCAAGGTCTCTATCAGTATAAAAATCTATAAATATGTTAAGAACTATTGTGACAGGAAGCTCATGGCTTTTGTTTCTTCAATGTAATAATTTGTTCCTTCCTATCTCCTGGGATCTCTGAGTGAGCACTGATTAGAAAGAATGTTGAGCTCTCTGGTAGACAGCTGACTTCTCTAACCCAGCAGAAATGAATCTGTCAACTTTCATTAGGCATTGTCAGGTAGCATCATGCTCAGTGATAGATTGTACCAGAAGTAGTGTTAGGTTGACATCCAATTATACCAAGGTTCTAAAAAGGTAGTCTATTTCACTCTTCTTAAAATTCCTGAGAATTTGGGATGCTGCAAAACATGTAAAATGGTTGATAGGAGGCAAGAAATTGTTTTATGCATTTTAATACTTTCCTTTTGAGGCTATCGAAGCTGCAAATGGTTGTATTATCAATAGAAGTGCCTTAAAAATTTGTCAAGGTTAGAAGAACAGGTTTCTGGAACACCTCATGGTTGTGATCACAACTGAGCCTTGTACTTTTAGCCAAGTTGCTCCCTGACCTGTTCCCCAAGATGGCACAATGTCAGGTAAGCTTCCTCCTAAGGAAAATGGCCCAAGTAAGAACAAAGATGGGGGTGATGGTTAGGAAGTGAAGGAGGCTTCTCCTGATTTCCCTGACCTTTTAAACAGCCATACCATCTGGAGACAGAGTGGGCAGCACAGCACACAGAGTGGGGAGCCACAGAGTGGGCAGTGGCGAATCAGAGTCATCTGGACTACATGAATAATTATGTGGAAATTTAAATTCCCACCCAATAAAATCCACTTTACATTTATAATAATTTTAAAATGTTTAAGTGAATCAAAATATAAATTTTTACAAATTCTGCAAGCCTTCATTTGGATGTGACTGTGTAAATCTGGCCTGAAGATAATTTCTTTCTATTTACCAACATAGAAAGGAATTCAAATTATGTTGTTAAATGAAACAAGCAAGTTTTATAACACAGTTTTAGTTTGATTCTACAAAAATAATGTAGTATATTTTAGAGAAAAGAAATGGGGACATTATGTTGTATGGAGCAAGGGCTGGGAATTCTAGATGACTTTCTCTTTATTATATATTTCTATATTTCATTTTTATACAACAAAGGCATTTTAGCTTTACATCAGATTAAAACAAAATAAAGACTTGTTTTAGAAAAAAAGAAAGTAAGGGATATTTGAGGGCTTTGGGGTAATAATTATTTTCTTCCAACAGGAATTGAATTATCAGAACCTTTTCATTATCAACTTTTGTCCTTAAACTAAAAGTTAAAATCTATTATTCTCATTGGGATTGATTTTCTGCTTCTTGCTTTACCTCAACAACCCTTTTGGCGAAGGTCCATTGAATAATTCAAGAATTCTTTCTAAGGTATAAAACAAGTCAAGATGGCTAGCCCCAGCTCCTTGGTCCCTTGCCTGCGTGAGAAAGGTCTCAGCATAGCTTCTTTTGCTGGGCATAGAATGGTTTTTGATTTTCTTGATGGGGCTGTTACCTGATATTTCAAGAGTTGCTCTGAATTTGCCTTGGGAATCTCTTGGTCTAGACAAGACCAGGCTGAAGAGACTATTTTGCTCATTGGAGAATAGTTTCTCATAAGGCTCCTTATTATCTGGGCAAAACCCAAAAATCTACTCCTTTGCCTCTGGCCCCAGCAGAGCCTTTTCTAATTAATACTTTATTTGGCAGCAGATGTTTTCTGTGTGCCATACACTGAGGCAACAGCTAAGCAGAATCCTTAAGTGAAGATATTCCGCTAGGAAGGGCACCTTCCCCCAACCCTTCAGGCTTTTCAGGCTTCAGACTTTTCAGGAAGGTCTTCCTTATCTTCATATCTTAAGGCAGTCTATTTTTCTTTTCATAATTGGCTTACTCTCTAAATAGTTACTGTATTTTCTCAAATTTCATAAAGAATATGTTCACCTTTTATGATACCAGCACTTTGGGAGGCTGAGGCGGGTGGATCACTTGAGGTCAGGAGTTCAAGACCAGCCTGACTAACACAGTGAAACCCCATCTCTACTAAAACACAAAAATTAGTCCGGCATGGTGATGAGCGCCTGTAATCCCAGCTACTGGGGAAGCTGAGGCAGGAGAATCACTTGAACCCAGGAGGTGGAGGTTGCAATAAGCCGAGACCGTGCCACTGCACTCCAGCCTGGGCAACAGAGTAAGACTCTGTGTGTGTGTGTGTGTGTGTGTGTGTGTGTGTGTGTGTGTTCACCTTTTAAACAATATGAAAGTATACAGAACAAAACATGAAAATCCTTGTTTGCTTCCTTCCCCCATCTTCAATGGTCTGATATACATCTTTCCAGTTCCCTTTCTATGCATTTACATACACATGTATACATAAATATATATGATGTTTCTTTGTGTCCACTAAAATTTTCTGTAAGGTTAAAAGTGTTCTAAATCTGTGCTATGCAATATAGCAGCCATTAGCTACATGGGACAGCTGAGCACTTGAAATGTGACTAGTGTGACTGAAGGACTAAATTTTTGATTTTACATAATTTGAATTTGTTTATATTTAAGTTTTTAATTGGCAACCCAATAGGAAAGAAGAAGTGAAATTTTCTCTGTAGACAACAAGATCATATACATAGATAACCCCTAAAGACTCCATGAAAAATTGTTAAAATGAGAACAGTAAAAGTGCAGGATACAAAATCAACACAGAAAAATCAGTAGCATTTGTCTATACAAACAACACACTATCTGAAAAAGATAAAGAAAATAATCCCATTTAAAAAACAATAGAAAAAAATACTCATGAATAAATTTAACCAAGGAAGTAAAATATTTTTATACCACAAACTATCAAAATTTAAATTTAAAAATGAAAAATACAAATATATGGGAAGATATGTTCATGGAGTTGAAAAATTAATATTATCAAGATAGCCATAGTACCCAAAGAAATCCACAGATTCAGTGCAATTCCTATCAAAATTCCAAGGTCATTTTTCACAGAAATATAAAAAAGAATCCTAAAATTCATATGAAATCACAAAAGATCCCAAATAGCCAAAACAATCTTCAGCAAAAAGAACAAAACCAGAGACATCATTCTACCTGATCTGAAAATTTACCACACAGCTATAGTAACCAAAATAGCATGGTAGCAGCATAAGAACACATATACAGACCAATGGAACAGATTAGAGAGCCACAAAATAAATTAATATATTTATGGCCAACTGATGTTTGACACAGGTGCTAGTAATATGCAATAGGTAAAGGACTAGTCTCTTCCATACATGGTGTTAGGAACACTGGATATCCACATGCAGAAGAGTGAAATTAGACTGTCACATCATATGTGAAAATCAAATCAATGGATCAAAGACTTAAATATAAGACCTAAAATTGTAAAAATACTAGAAGAAAACACAGGGGAAAGCTTCTTGACATTGGTCTGAGCTAAGATTTTTTTGGAGATGACATCAAAAACATAGGCAACTGATACAGTTTGGATCTGTGTCCCCATCCAAATCTCATCTTGAATTGTAGTTCCCATAATCCCCATATGTCAAGGAAGGGACTGGGTGGGAGGTGATTGGATCACGAGGGCAGTTTCCCCCAAGCTGTTCTCATAAAAGTGAGGGAGTTCTCATGAGATCTGATGGTTTTATAAGCGACAATTCCTCCTACACACACTCTTCTCTTGCCTGCTGCCATGTAATACATGCCTGCTTACCTTTCTGCCATGATTGTAAGTTTCCTGAGACCTTCCCATCCACAGACCCATTAGTCAATTAAACCTCTTTCCTTTATAACTTACCCAGTATTGGGTACTATCTTTATAACAATGTGACATCAGGCTAAAGCAGGAAATTAGTACCACAAAGAGTAGGGTACTGCTACAAAGATACCCAAAAACATGGAAGCGGCTTTGGAGTTGGGTGACAAGCAGAGGTTGGAACAGTTTGGAGGGCTCAGAAGAAGACAGGAAGATGTGGTAAAGTTTGCAACTTTCTAGAGATTTGCTGAATGGTTTTGACCAAAATGTTGATAGTGATGTGGACAACAAAATCCAGGCTGAGGTGGTCTCAGATGGAAATGAGGAACTTATTGGGAACTGGAGCAAAGATCACTCTTGTTATTCCTTTTTTTTTTTTTTTTAAATTATTACTATACTTTAAGTTCTGGGGTACATGTAGAGAATGTGCAGTATTGTTACATAGGTATACACGTGCCATGGTGCTTTGCTGCACCCATCAACCAGTCATCTACATTAGGTATTTATCCTAATGCTATCCCTCCCTTAGCCCCCCACTCCCTGACAGGCCCTGGTGTGTGATGTTCCCCTCCCTGTGTCCATGTATTCTCATTGTTCAACTCCTACTTATGATTGGGAACACACGATGTTTGGTTTTCTGTTCTTGTATTAGTTTGCTGAGAATGATGGCTTCCAGCTTCATCCATGTACTTACAAAGGACACAAACTCATCCTTTTTTATGGCCGCATAGTATTCCATAGTGTATATGTGCCACATTTTCTTTATCCAGTCTATCATTGATGGGCATTTGGGTTAGTTCCAAGTCTTTGCTATTGTGAATAGTGCTGCAATAAACATATGTGTGCATGTGCCTTTACAGTAGAATGATTCATAATCCTTTGGGTGTATTCCCAGTAATAGGATTGCTGGGTCAAACAGTATTTCTAGTTCTAGATCCTTGAGGAATCACCACACTGTCTTCCACAATGGTTGAGCTAATTACACTCCCACCAACAGTATAAAAGCATTCCTATTTCTCCACATCCTCTCCAGCATCTGTTGTTTCCTGACTTTTTAATGATCGCCATTCTAAATGGTATGAGATGGTATCTCATTGTGGTTTTGATTTGCATTTCTCTAATGACCAGTGATGATGAGCTTTTATTCATGTTGGCTGGCCACATAAATGTCATCTTTTGAGAAGTGTCTGTTCATATTCTTCACCCACTTTTTGATGGTATTGTTTCATTTTTCTTATAAATTTGTTTAACTTTGTAGATTCTGGATATTAGCCCTTTGTCAGATGGATAGATTACAAAAATGTTCTCCCATTCTGTAGGTTGCCTGTTCACTCTAATGATAGTTTCTTTTGCCATGCAGAAACTCTTTAGTTTAAATATATGCCATTTGTCTATTTTGGTTTTTGTTGCCATTGAATTTGGTGTTTTAGTCATAAAGTCTTTGCCCATGCCAATGCCCTGAATGGTATTGCCTGGGTTTTCTTCTGGGTATTTATGATTTTAGGACTTATGTTTAATTCTTAATCCATCTTGAGTTAATTTTTGTATAAGGTATAAGAAAACAGTCCAGTTTTGGTTTTCTGCATATGGCTAACCAGTTTTCCCAACATCATTTATTAAATAAGGAATCCTTTCCCCATTGCTTGTTTTTGTCAGGTTTGTCAAAGATCAGATGGTTGTAGATGTGTGGTGTTATTTCTGAGGCCTCTGTTCTGTTCCATTGGTCTATATATCTGCTTTGGTACCAGTACCATGCTGTTTTGGTTACTGTAGCCTTGTAGTATAGTTTGAAATCAGGTAGTGTGATGCCTCAAGCTTTGTTCTTTTTGCTTAGGATTGTCTTGGCTATGCAGGCTCTTTTTTGGTTCCATATGAAATTTAAAGTAGTTTTTTTCCAATTCTGTGGAGAAAGTCAATGTTAACTTGATGGGGATAGCATTGAATCTATACATTACTTTGGTCAGTATGCCATTTTCATGATATTGATTCTTCCTATCCATGAGCGTAGAAGGTTTTTCAATTTGTTTGTTCCCTCTCTTATTTCCTTGAGCAGTTGTTTGTAGTTCTCCTTGAAGAGGTCCTTCACATCCCTTGCAAGTTGTATTCCTAGGTATTTTATTCTCTTTGTGGCAATTGTGAATCGGAGTTAACTTATGATTTGGCTCTCTGTTTGTCAGTTATTGGTGTATAGGAATGCTTGTGATTTTTGCACATTGATTTTGTATCCTGGGACTTTGCTGAAGTTGCTTATCAGCTTAAGGAGATTTTGGGCTGAGATGATGGGGTTTTCTAATTATACAATCATGTCATCTGGAAACAGAGACAATTTGATATCCTCTTTTCCTATTTCAATACCCTTTATTTATCTTGCCTGATTGCCCTGGCTGGAACTTCCAATACTATGTTGAATAGGAGTGGTGAGACAGCATCCTTGTCTTCTGCTGGTTTTCAAAGGAGTGCTTCCAGTTTTTGCCCATTCAGTAGGATATTGGCTGTGGGTTTGTCATAAATAGTTATTATTTTGAAATATGTTCCATCAATACCTAGTTTATTGAGAATTTTTAGTGTGAAGGGCTGTTGAATTTTCTTGAAGGCCTTCCCTGCATCAATTGAGATAATCATGTGGTTTTTGTCATTGGTTCTGTTTATGTGATGGATTATGTGTATTGATTTGCATATGTTGAACCACTTTGCATTCCAAGTATGAAGCCAACTTGATCATGGTGAATAAGCTTTTCGATGTGCTGCTGGATTTAGTTTGCCTGTATTTTATTGAGGATTTTTGCATCGATGTTCATCAGGGATATTGGCCTGAAATTTTCTTTTTTTGTTATGTCTCTACCAGGTTTTGGCATCAGGATGATGCTGGCCTAATAAAATGAGTTAGGAGGATTCCCTCTTTCTCTATTCATTGGAATAGTTGCAGAAGAAATGGTACCAGCTCCTCTTTGTACTTCTGGTAGAATTTGGCTGTGAATCCATCTGGTCCTGGACTTTTTTTGGTTGGTAGGCTATTAATTACTGCCTCAATTTCAGAACTTATTATTGCTCTATGCAGGGATCCAACGTCTTCCTCGTTTAAACTTGGGAGGGTGTATGTGTCCAGGAACTTATCCGTTTCTTCTAGGTTTTCTAGTTTATTTACATAGAGGTGTTTATAGTACTCTCTGGTGGTATTTTGTATTTCTGTGGATTCGGTGGCGATATCCCCTTTATCGTTTTTTATTGTGTCTATGTGATTCTTTTCTATTTTCTTCTTTATTAGTCTGGCTAGCAGTCTATCTATTTTGTTGATATTTTCAAAAAACCAGCTCCTGGGTTCACAGAGTTCGAACTTTGCTAAGGATCAGACTGCTTCCTCAAGTGGGTCCATGATCTCGGGTATCCTGAATGGGAGACACATCCCAGTAGGAGCTGACAGACACCTCATACAGGAGAGCTCTGACTGGCATCTGGTGGGTGCATCTCAGGGGTGAAGCTTCCAGAGGAAAGAACAGGCAGCAATCTTTGCTGTTCTGCAGCCTCTGCTGGTGATACCTAGGCAAACAGGGTCTGGAGTGGACCTCCAGTAAACTGCAGCAGACCTGCAGCAGAGGGGCCTGACTGTTAGAAGGAAAACTAACACAGAGAAAGGAATAGCATCAACATAAACAAAAAGTACGTCCACTCAGAGACCCCATCCGAAGGTCACCAACATCAAAGACCAAAGGTATATAAATCCACAAAGATGGGGATAGGCCAGTGCAAAAAGGCTGAAAATTCCAAAAACCAGAACGCCTCTTCTCCTCCAAAGGATCACAACCCCTCACCAGCAAGGAAACAAAACTGGACGGAGAATGAGTTTGATGAATTGACAGAAGTAGGCTTCAGAGGGTGGGTAATAATGAACTCCTCTGAGATAAAGGAGCATGTTCTATCCCAATGCAAGGAAGTTAAGAACCTTGAAAAAATGTTAGATGAATTGCTAACTACAATAACCAGGTTAAAGAACATAAATGACCTGATGGAGCTGAAAAACACAGCACAAGAACCTCATGAAGCATACACGAGTATCAATAGCCAAATTGATCAAGCGGAAGAAAGGATATCAGAGATTGAATATCAACTTAATGAAATAAAGTGAGAAGACAAGGCTAGAGAAAAAAGAATGAAAAGGAATGAATAAAGACTCTAAGAAATATGGGATTACGTGGAAAGACCAAATCTACATTTGATTGGTGTAACTGAAAGTGACAGGGAGAATGGAACCAAGTTGGAAAACACTCGTCAGGATATTATCCAGGAGAACTTCCCCAACCTAGCAAGACAGGCCAACATTCAAATTCGGGAAATACAGAGAACACCACAAAGATACTTGTCAAGTAGAGCAACCCCAAGACATAATCATCAGATTCACCAAGGTTGAAATGAAGGAAAAAATGTTAAGGGCTGCCAGAGAGAAAGGTTGGATTACCCACAAAGGTAAGCCCATCAAACTAACAGTGGATCCTTCTGCAGGAAACTCGACAAGACAGAAGAGAGTGGGAGCCAATATTCAACATTCTTAAAATAATTTTCATCCCAGAATTTCATATCCAGCCAAATAAGTTTCATAAGCAAAGGAGAAATAAAATATAGAAAAGCAAATGCTAAGAGTTTGTCACCACCAGGCCTGCCTTACAAGAGCTCCTGAAGGAAGCACTAAACATGGAAAAGAAGACCGGTACCAGCCACTGCAAAAACATACCAAATTGTAAAGACCATCGACACTATGAAGAAACTGCATCAACTAATAAGGAAAATAACCAGCTAGCATCATAAAGACAGGATCAAATTCACACATAACAATATTAACCTTAAATGTAAATGGGCTAAATGCCCCAATTAAAAGACTAACTGGCTAATTGGATAAAGAGTCAAGATCCACTGAAGTGCTGTATTCAGGAGACCCATCTCACATGCAAAGACACACATAGGCTCAAAATAAAGGGATGGAGGAATATTTCCCAAGCAAATGGAAAGCAAAACAACAACAACAAAAAAATAGCAGGGGTTGCAATCCTAGTCTCTGATAAAACAGACTTTAAATCAACAAGGATAAAAAAAAAAGACAAAAGAGGGCGTTACATAATGGTAACGGGATCAATGCAACAAGAAGAGCTTACTATCCTAAATATATATGCACCATATACAGGAGCACACAGATTCATAAAGCAAGTTCTTAGAGACCCACAAAGAGACTTAGACTCCAACACAATAATAGTGGGAGACTTTAACACCCCAATGTCAATATTAGACAGATGAATGAGACAGAAAATTAACAAGGACATTCAGGAGTTGAACTGAGCTCTGGTCCAAGTGGACCTAATAGACATCTATAGAACTCTCCACCCCAAATCAACAGAATATACATTCTTCTCAGCACCACATCGCACTTATTCTAAAATTGACCACATAATCGGAAGTAAATCACTCCTTAGCAAATGCAAAAGAATGGAAATCATAACAGTCTCTTAGACCACAGTGCAATCAAATTAGAACTCAGGATTAAGAAACTCACTCAAAACCGCACAACTATATGGAAACTGAACAACCTACTCCTGAATGACTACTGGGTAAATAATGAAATGAAGGCAGAAATAAAGATGTTCTTTGAAACCAATAAGAACAAAAACAAAACGTACCAGAATCTCTGGGACACATTTAAAGCAGTGTTTAGAGGGAAATTTGTAGCAATAAATGCCCACAGGAGAAAGCAGGAAAGATCTAAAATTAACACCCTAACATCAAAATTAAAAGAACTAGAGAAGCAAGAGTAAACAAATCCAAAAGCTAGCAGAAGACAAGAGATAACTAGGATCAGAACTGAAGGAGATAGAGACATGAAAAACCCTATGTAAAATCAACTCTTGCTATTCTTTAGCAAAGAGACTGGCAGCATTTTGTCCCTGCCCTAGAGATCTGTGAAACTTTGAATTTGAGAGAGATAATTTAGGGTATCTGGTGGAAGAAACTTCTAAGCAGCAAAGTGTTCAAGAGAGGACAGAATGTAAACATTTGGATCATTTGCAGCCTGACCCTAAGATAGAAAAGAAAAACCCATGTTCTGGGTAAGAATTCAAACTGGCTGCAGAAATTTGCTTAAGTAAGGAGGAGCCAAATGTTCATCACCAATACAATGGGGAAAATGTCTCCAGGGCTTGTTAGAGACCTTCATAGCAGCCCCTCCCATAGCAGACCCAGAGGCCTAGGGGTGAAAAATGGTTTTATGGGCCTGACCCAGGGCCCCCTGCTGCTTTGTGCAGCCTCCAGGATTTGGCACCCTGTGTCCCAGCTATAGCTAAAATGGGCCAACATACAGCTTAGGCTGTTGCCTCAGAGGGTGCAAGTCCCAAACTTTGACAACTTCCACATGGTGTTGGGCCTGCAGGAGCACAGAAGTCAAGAATTGACGTTTGGAAACCTCCGCCTAGATTTCAGAGGATGTATGGAAACACTTGGATATATCCAAGCAGAAGTTTGCTGCAGGGGAAGAGCTCTTACGGAGAACCTCTGCTAAGGCAGTGTGGAAGGAAAAAATGTAGGGTAGGATTCCTCACACAGAGTCCCCACTGGGGCACTTCCTAGTAGACCTGGGAGAAGTGGGCCACTGTCCTCCAAACCCCAGAATGATAGATCCACTGACAGCTTGCACAGTGTGCCTGGAAAAGCTGCAGGCACTCGACACCAGCCTGTGAAAACAGCCAGAGGCTGGCGGGTGCTCCACCTTGCAAAGCCACTGGGACAGAGCAGCCAAAGTCCCTGGAAGCCCACCTCTTTCATTAGCATGACCTGAATGTGATACATGGAATCAAAGAACATCATTTCAGAGTTTTAATATTTAGTGATTGCCCCACTTGATTTTGGATTTGCATGGGGCCTGTAGCCCCTTTGTTTTGTCCAATTTCTCCCACTTAGAACAAGAGCATTTACCCAATGCCTGCACTCTTATCGTATGTAGGAAGTAACTAATTTGCTTTTGGTTTTGCAGCCTCATAGGCAGAGGGGACTAGCCTTGTCTCAGATGAGACTTTGGACTGTGGACTTTTGAGTTAATGCTGAAATCAGTTAAGACTTTGGGGTACTGTTGGGAAGATATGATTGATTTTGAAATGTTAAAAGTACATGTTATTTGGGAAGGGCCAGAGGCAGAATGATATGGTTTGGCTCCGTGTCCCCACCCAAATCTCATCTCAAATTGTAGTCCCCATAATCCCCACATGTCGAGGGAGGGACCAGGTGGGAGATGGTTGGATCATGGAAGCAGTTTTCCCTAGGCTGTTCTCATCATAGTGAGTAAATTCTTATGAGATCTGATGGTTTTATAAGTGTTTGACATTTCCTCCTACACACACTCTTCTCTTGCCTGCTGCCATGTAAGATGTGCCTGCTTCCTCTTCCACCATAGTTGTAGGTTTCCTGAGACCTCCACAGTCATGCAGAACTGTGAGTCAATTAAACCTCTTTCCTTTATAAATTACAGTCTTGGGCAGTATCTTTATAGCAGTGTGGGAATATACTAATACAGCAAATAAAGCAAAAATACACAAAGTATCAATCTAAAAATCTTCTACACAACAAAGGAAACAACAGAGTGAAGAGACAACCTGTAACTGAAAGAAAATATATGTAAGCCATACATCTGATAAGGGGCTCATAGCCAAAATGTATAAGCAACTCAAAAAACTTAATAGCAAGAAAACAAATAACATGATTAAAAATGGGCAAAGTACTTGAATAGATGTTTCTTAAAAGAAGACATACAAATGGCCAGTAAACATATGGAAAAATGCTCAACACTGCTAATTATTACGGAAATGCAAATTAAAACCACAATGAGATATCACCTCACACCAGTCAGAATGGCTACTATAAAAAAGGTGAAAGATAAGTGTTGGCAAAGGTGTACAGAAAAGAGAACCCTGGTATACTGTTGGTGGGAATGCATACAAGCACAGCCATTATGGAAACCTACATGAAAGTTTCTCAAAAAACTAAAAGTAGAACCTCCATATGATCCAGCAATTCCATTCCTAGATATATAGTTAACCCTTGAACAACATGGGAGTTAGGGGTGCTGACTCTCAGCAGTCGAAAACTCACATATAACTTTTGACTCCCCACAAACTTTACTACTAATAGCCTTCTGTTTACTGGAAGCCTTACTGATAACATAGTTGATAAACATGTATTTTATATGTTATATGTATTATTTAGTATATTCTTAAAGTAGGCTAGAGAAAAGAAAATGTTATTAAAATCATAAGAAAGATAAAATATATTTACTATTCATTAAGTGGAAGTGGTTCATCATAAAGCTTTTCATCCTGGTCATCTTCACATTGAGTAGGCTGAGGAGAAGGAGGAAGAGGAGGGGGTTGGTCTTGCTCTCCCAGTGGTTGCAGAGTTGGAAGAACATCTCTATATAAGTGAACCTGCACAGTTCAAACCCATGTCATTCCAGTGTCAACAGTATATACAAAGGACATGAAATCAATATGTCAAAGAGATATCTGCACTTACATGTTCATTGCAGCATTATTCATAATAACCAAGATATGGAATCAACCTAAGTATTATCAGCCTAAGTATTTACCTGTGGAAGAATGGATAAAGAAAATGTGAGATATAAACACACACACACACACACACACACACACACACACACACACACACACGCACGCACAATGGAATTTTATTCAGCCTTAAAAAGCAAATGAAATCCTATCATTTGTGACAACATAAATAAACCTGGAGGGCATTATGCTAAGTGAAATAAGCTATGCACTGAATGACAAATAAGGCATAATTTCACTTATATGTAGAATCTAAAACAGTTGATCTCATAGAGCCAGAGAGTAGAATGGCTGGGGGTGGGGAATAGGAAATGGGGAGATGTTTGTCAAAGAGTATAAAGTTTCAGTTAGATAGGAGGGATAAGTTTTTTTGAGATCTGTTATGCAATATGGAGGCTATCAATAATCATGTCTATTTCAAAATTGCTAAGAGAGTAAATTTCAAATGTTCTCACCACAAAAAGTGATAAGTATTTGAGGTGATGACTATGTTAATTACCTTGCTTTCATCATTCTACATTGTATATGTATGTGTGTGTGTGTATATATATAGTATATATGATATATATAGTGTATATATATTATATATATACACTGTATCCCATAAATATATACAATTATAATTTGTCAATTTATAATAAAATAAATAATTAAAAAATAAATAAAATTTAAGTTTTAGTAGCCATATATGACCATTGGTTATCATATTAGGCAGTGAACATCAAATTAGCAGGGACCAGGAACTTAGAAAACAGCAACAATATGAGAAATACAACTATGGGTAATGGGGTACCAGTGTTTTACCAGAGATGCATTATCTCACTTTATCTTCACAATCCTATTATTAACAGATTTTTTAAAAAACCATCAGGCATAGAGAATTTTAGAAAGTTGTCCAAGACAGAAAGCATTAGAGTCTGGATTCAAATTCAGACAATATAGCTCCAGAAAGTACCTCCCTGAGTTTAAGCATGCGGGAAATCATGTGATAAACTGGAAACAGCATGAGTTTTGGCATAGAGAAAACTAATTTTGGATCTTGGTCCTGCCACTTATTGGACTCTGACTGTGTGACATTAAGCAAGTCACCTATCCTCTCTGATTCTTTATTATAAAACCTATAATATGGGACTTGTAATACTTCTCACCACCAATGGGATATACACTTTAATGTATCATATGTTATTTCCCCCTCTTCCATCTTCTCTATCAAATAAGTTTGCCTTTAGGGCAAAACTACCTGTATTTGGGGATGTTGTCACTGGTCATGAAGCAGATTAAAATTAACTGAGATTAAAACAGGTCAAAATTAAGCAAACACATTATTCCTTGTAGGCCAGAGCTTATTATCACAGAATTCTAGATAGCTGAGCTAACTGAAGGGCAAGGAAGTCTCTGGAACTACCACACTGAATGTAAGGATAAAGGCGAGGAGCAGTTTGGTCTGCTACAGATTAATTGGCTAATGCCTACAGTTTGTAATCAGATTGTGGTTCAAGTTCTAATTCTAATAATTACTACTCGTGTGACCTTGGGAAAGTCACCTACCCTCTTTCTCTCTGTTTTCTCATATATAAAATGGGGGTAATAAGGAATTTCCAGAGACTTTCTTGCCCTTCAGTTATCTCAGCTGTCTAGAATTCTGTGCTAATTACATGTTGTCTTATAACCTTTGAGGAAAGATAATATGTAAAGTCTATTTCCCTGAAATTCAGAGCTGGGGTTGCTTTTGTGTTCTTGATTCCCTCAGTTTTCTTATCTCTGAAAAAAATGTTGGCACTTCTGCCTATGTGGTTTATGAATCCTGCCATAGTTTGATTAGAGTAATGTATTTTTGTAACACATTTGAACCACATGCGTGTGACATACTCCATTGCATGACTCTTTCGTTAAGATCTACTGGAAATGTCAGAGTCTCTTTAAAGGCAGTTGTTAAACATTAGCATAAGAATGTTTGTTAAACTCTTCCAGAAAAGGATACTGTGTAAATCGTAACATCATTTAAATTAGTCAACCACTATTAATTCAGGCTAATTGTAGAAGATTCCAAGCTGAACTGCTGATAAATCTAAAAAGTAGAGTGTATATAAAGGAGTGCTAGCTAGCTGGTGATGAGTAAGACTCATGGTGGGCCTACTTTAATGAAAGATAACATTCATTTGTAATTGTAATTACTATAATAATGGAGTACAATTAAAGTATTTGAAAACACAGTTTGGGCTATTAAGTAGTTTGAATATTCCTCTAACATTTCTGTTTATTCCATTAATTTTCTTAGCAAAGCCTTTCTTTATAGATATTGCAAGGTCAACTTAAGCCCAGCCTGGGTCCAAATGATCACAGAACTTGAGTATATGAGGTCCACATTAATGAGGACTTATTATAATGATAAATATAGAAAGATCAAAACCTGGGGCAGGCTATAGGTTATGCTATCTTTTATTTAATTGCTTTTTTTTCTATTATAAATTTCACCTTTCATACCACTCTACACGTGATGTTGGGATTAGAACAGTCTCCTGAGAACACCAGAACTAAATGTGTATGTTTAAATAGAGACCCACATATTGGCACCAGTTAATCCTTAATGAATGTAACATCAATAAAGTAAGTAGATAATAAAAAAGTTAACTTTTATTGCTAATCCTAAATCCTACTTTAAGGAGAAGAAAAACCTTAATGCTATGGCTAGGGTTGATTAGCACTAGATTAGCATTGGTGTACATTAATAATGAAAATAGCTGAGCCTGATTAGTGTCACTTAAAGTTTTGTGAATCAGATATATAGCCCTACAAATTAAACAGCTTGAATACTGAATAAAGAATCTAGAAGAATAATTATTATTTAAAAAGTTAAAACCTTCACATCTCTTCTAAAAGAAAATTTTTCATTGGTATAGAATTACATACCATTCACTCTACAGCATGAAAAGGGTGGAACTTTGCAGACCATAAAAAGTGAAATAAAGGAGCGACTAAAATTGATTTTTATTTAAGTAGATTACTAGTGTTTTCTTCCTTAACTGGAAGGAGTGTCCTGTACTTCTCCAACCTATTTTCAGCCATGATACTATTTTTACATGCACAATTAGACACTGACCCCTTTGAGGAAGTTAAATGTCCCTTATTATCCCCAACCTCAACTCCAAAACCTTTCTCAGCCAAGCAAGAGAATGGGAAATATATAGAAATGAATGTGGAAAATTTTCCAACATGTGTGCATATAGAACAAATTGTGAGGTCAGTGAAGTGAGTCCCTATTGTCCTTCTTACTCTGCATTCTTTCTTCCTCCCCAACCATGCCCAACCCAGTGGTTTCCTCTGTAGCCCAGGGTCTTCTATGTCAATGCTCTAAAAAAGCCTGCACTCCCCTTCCCCACCTCATTTTCCATCCCCTACTCTGCCTCCACAAAACTTACTTGTTCTGAGTCAATTTTACCAGATCCCTGCTGTCTTTTAAGAGTGTTATTATAGTAGTAATGGCAGTAGGAGGAATCATACTATAACAAGGAAAACTAATAGCCAGTGTGAGTATAATGACTGTTATATTATGCTCCAGGCACTCTGCAAGCATTTTACATCCAGTACTTCATTTAATCCTCACTTTTACAGATGATAAAATTGAGGCTTAGAAAGATTAAGTGTCTTGTCTAAGGTCCCACAGTGAATAAGAGGACTCTTGTTTGTTGTAGCTCTTAACTGCTACAACTCTATACTGCCTACATAGTTTTAGGAAAAGCAATAAGAGTTAATATCCCAGAAAGCCTTTTGAAAAAAGTTACAATGGTTGTTCCCTCCTAAACCATTTATAGTTCATTATCGGACTTTGCTGTATTGTCTTATTTAAAAAGTAGGGGAACGGGAGAGAGTAAGGAAGAGGGAGGAAAAGAAAGGAAGGAGGATAAAGAGGAAGAATTGACTCTCAGGCCAGAATGAATACTTTGCCTTAGTCAAACATTTGAGTACATCATGTCGAGGCTTCTCATTTTCCTTGACAAGATGCAGGCCACCCAAAGCTGAGGTGATGCCATGAAACTGGCGTAAATACAGTTGACCCTCAGTGTCTCCAAGGATTGGTTCCAGGACCCCCACATATACCCAAATTCTTGCATATTCAAGTCCCACAGTCACTGCTCTGTAGAACCCACATATATGAAAAGTTGGCCCTCTGTATACACAGGTTTCACTTCCTGCAAATACTGTATTTTCTATCTATGTTTAATTGAAAAAAAGTATGTATAAGTAGAACGGTATAGTTCAAACCCATGTTCTTCAAGGATCAAATGTATTCCCCATCTCCCTTTGCCATCCACTAACAAATTCCTGGTCCAATCACTTGTGGCTGAGGTAGCAGGATTGGTTTCACACAATATAAATAATAGCAAATTGTGTAAGAAAAAAACTGTGGGACACTTTCCTTAAGAGGTCTATACATACAGACATAGCAGGCCTCTGAGGTTACCTCAACTTCTCTTAGAGCCTATCAAGTGCAAATACGTATGATTCTCTTAGGGCTTAATTAGTGGGTAGACAATATAAAAGTTGAGGACATCCTCCAAATGACAGAAGAGTGGCCTTATCTCAGGAATGAGAGTTCTTCTAGCCCTAAGACTAATGCCATGAAATATTTGCTACCATGCCTTTGCGTCTTTCTCATTTACAAACCCAGTACTCTCTCCCAGGTACACTCTGGGGTCTTATTGGTTTCATCTAAAGTTCCTAATTAGCCATGAATGATTCTGGCTCCCTGAATGTAAAATTATTTTTGTTTTCTTTAATATGAACTGTGAGGACTCAGGATCCAGCTGGCCCTAGATACTTAGGGAAACTATTGAGCTCTGCTTTGGTGGCAATTGCCTTGGCTAGTTGAAAGCTCTGTTTAGTTCCCCAACTGTGTTTGTATGTGACTTATATAAATTAGTTACTTTTGAAATTGCAGGTGGTTTTAAAACAAAAACTCTTATTCTAAGTAAAAGGATAACTGAGGGCTGTACCTTCTGAAACTAACCTGAAGTAAGTAATCTTGTATCAGTTTCCTGATCATACTCTAGCTTTCTTCTCCAACTGGAGTGACCCTTTACCAGAGATGGTCTGAAGCTTTTTACAAAGACAGCCTCTTCTCAAATGTACACCTGGCAGTAATTTTCCCATGAATGGTCTTGATGCTAACAATGTCTGATTCATCTGCCTTTTTATTCTTTTCTGTTACTAACTCACTAGAAATAGTCTCTGACAAAGTCCACATGTATGAGAATTAGCCTTAGAACAAGAGAAGCCAAGACATTGGCTATTAGATGTTAGGGTGATAAACCATCCTGGTTTCCTCAGGATTGTTCCAGGCTTAACATTGAAAATCTTGTGTCCTGAGAAAAACCCTAGCCCAAGGCAAACCAGGATGGTTAGTCACCCTACCAGATGTACACTTACGCTATATGGTATATTAGAAAGAACACTGGTCTTCAAAAGTCTGAGCCCAAGTCCTAATACTGTCACTTATTATGTTAACCATATAATTTTCTGTTTATTCATAGTACTTATCAGAATTTTAACTTTGTATTTTGATCTTTATTTGTTTAGTGTTTGTCTTTCTCACTAGAAGGTAAGCCCCATGAGTGCTAGAGTCATATCTTGTTTGTTCCCCATTACAACTCCAACACTTAACACAATGCCTCACAAGAAGTCGGCACTCAACATTTATCCATTGAATTAATAAATTAATAAGTCACAACTGCTCTAGTTTTCCATTTTCTCATCCTTAATGGATACATTACTTACTTCCAATAGTTGTGAGGAATTGAGATAGTATGTATGTAAAAGAGACAATGTATGTTTAGTAAACCATACACAAAGCGTTATTAATGATGGTACTTACGATGTGTGCTTGATAATAATTTCTCCCTTCTATTGAGGAACCTATTCAGTGGTAGCCCTTTTCAATTTTTTTAAATTTCATTGTTTTTTTCCTTCAAATAGGTAGGTTGGTATTTTATCCCCATTTTAGAAATTAGAAGATTGAGGTTGCAAAGAATTAGGGCCAACTACAAGGTAAGAGGGCACAGTCTCCAAGACTGCACTTACTTCTGACACCAACTGCAAGTTTGGATGATTCCCAAAACCACTCTTATGTAAGACAAATCACTAGAAAGACTCACAGAACTTGCAGAAAGCTATCATACTCATAGTTATGGTTTATTGCAGGGAAATGATACAAATTAAAATCAACAAGGGAAGAAGCACATAGACCACAATCCAGAAGTACTAAATATAGAGCTTTCATTTTCCTCTCTCTGTGGAGTCAGGACATGTTACTCTCCTGGCATCCTAATGTGACATTACTCATGGTGTGTTACCAACCAGGGAAACTTACATGAGCCTTGTTGTTCAGAGTTTTTATTGAGACTGTATTACCTAGGCATGACTGATCATTTGCCCACATAGTTGATCTCAGTTTCTGGGTAGACTGATACCATCCAATCCAAAGCTCCTACTCCAAATCACATTGTTACTATCTGTCTATCACAAGGCCCCTAAGCAAATAAAAATTACCTCCTGGGAGCTGAGGGCAAAGGCCAGACCTCTTTTGGAGCAATTTTAAATTCTTTATTACAGAGAGGTGCAGAGAGGTCAATCAACTTGCCAAAAGTTGCACAGCTGGCACATGTACACCCTAGTCAGCCTCCCTCTAGTGCCCATGCTATTATTTTCCATTGTATGCCCTGTGTGCCTGATAAACAATGCAGTTTTAATGTGCTATAAAATAATATATGACCCTATACGTAGAATAAAGAAAGGCATAACTGGAAGTAAAAAAAAAATAGGCAGAAATTGTACTACTTTCTCATCTACCTTTTTCCTCTCACAGCTCTCAAATTTGAACCTTCCTTTATTCCTTGAACCACAACATAGGCCTATACTTGGAAAAGTGCAAAGTGGACAAAAGTGGGTAGAAAGTTTGTCTAGGGTATGCTTCCACTCTACCAACCTCCCCTCTTGTGCACTAGGGCTTATAAATACCCTCATATGTGCACACATGCATGCACACACAGAAATGCACACACACACATCCCTCAACTCACAAAGAGGCCTATTTTTTATGGTCTGTCTAAAAAATTCAATTTTGTGTATTAAATAAAAATTGGAAATCCTTCCTGGGGTCATTTACTTTTAAATATGAGCTTCTTAAACATAGAATAACTATGATGACAAAGAAATTAACATCATTTGATGAGATTTATAATAGGGATTTGTGGTTATAGAGTCTCCCTGTGTCTCCAATCACAGTGTAGCCAGCCATCCCATACATTTGCATGCTAGAAGCTGGAGAAGGGTGTGGAAAAATGATAAGTAATAAGAGGAGAAGAAAACAAGAAAGGAAGGAGAGATACTCTGAAGCTCTGAAGTAATCTGTACCTGTTCAGAAATGGAAAACAATTCAAGGGGCCACATCACATGGAACGTCATCCAAAGCTTAAATAAACCAGAGCAAGCCTAGCAAAGACTTAAAAAGAAGGCAAAGGGTTTGGTACAGCCATTTTATTTGTTATCTTTCTGGTGGAGGAGAAAGAGTGCAAGACTATAGCTAACCTACTACAGTGGCTAGCAGTAGAAACAGCATAGACCTTAGAGTGAGGCACACCAGAGTTCAAATTGCAACTCCACCATTAGCTTTATGGCCATAGGAAAATTATTTTGCTTCTCCAACCCTCAGTTTCCTTACTTGTATAATTGATGCTAATACTAAAACACATCTCCTAGGACCCTTAAAGAGATTAAATAAGGTAATGCATGCACAGTATCTTTGAGGTCAGTTACCAGGTCTTTGAGGTCAGTTTTGCCTGGAATCCTTACTTGGCAATGGGTAGTGGTGCAAGTCTGATGACTAGAGCGTGTGCTGAGCTACCTCCTCAGATGTGGCAAAATTGTGAGTAAAGCTTTGTTATCCTACTTGGTACAATCGAAATATCTTGCATTATGGGGTCAACACATCCAGGTTTCAATCCAGGCTATGCTACTTTCAAGCTATGTGACCTACAGGAAAATGTTTAGCCTCTCTGAGACTCAGTTTCCTTATCTGTACAACAGGGATAATAGCACATAGCTTGCAAGTTCTGTAAAGGACCTATCCCAATATATTGCTTTCTTATGCTACACAGTGTTTCCAGAGACCAAAGAAAGAGCATCTTCATAAACAGATAGATCCAATAAAATATTTTTATGTAAACTACATATCATACATATGCAAACATATATGATATATATGTATGAAAATATATACATACATTGAAAAAATTCTTTCTTTCACTGAGTAATAGTGGCACCACCCTAGTTGAAATCAATTGACCATAAATTGTATGTGGGTGTGTTTTCTAGACTCTCAGTTCTACTCCATTGATCTATGCATCTATCCTTATGCCAGTATTGCACTGTTCTGATTACTATAGCTTTGTTAAGTTGTGAAATCAAGAAGTATGATACTGCCAATTTTGTTCTTTTATTCAGATTGTTTTGGTCATTGAGTCTCTTGTAATCCACATGAATTTTAAAATTGTTCATTTCTGCAGAAAAAAAAAGCAGTTGGATTTTTGATAAGGATTGAATTAAATCTGGAGATCACTTTAAAGAGTATTGCCATCTTGACAACATTAAGTCTTCCAATCTATGAATACAATGTCTTACAGCTTACTTAGGTCTTTAATTTCTTTTGGTAATGTTTTATAGTACTTAGTGTGTAAGACTTGCACCTCCTTGATTAAATTTATTCCTAAGTATTTTTTTCATGCTATTACTAATGGAATTGTTTTCTTAAATTCTTTTTCAGATCGTTTGATGCTACTATTAATATATATTTTTGTATATCAATCTTGTATCTTGCATCTTTACTAAACTCTTAGCTCTAATAGCTTTTTAGTAGATTCCTGAGTATTTCCTATATACGAGATGTTTCTATATGCAAATAGATAGTTTTACTTCTTTTTTTCCAATCTGGATCATTTTTATTCCATTTTCTTGCCTAATTGCCTTGCCTATCACCCTGTACCTCCAGTACAATGCTGAATAGAAGTGAGGAGAGTAGAAATTCCTGACTTTTTTCTGATATTTGGAGGAAACATTTCAAACTTTTACCACTAAGTATGCTTCTAGCTTTGTGTTTTTAACCTCTATTGGATTGAGGACGTTTCTGTCTAGTCTTAGTTTTTTGAGCGCTTTTTATCATGAAAGGGTGTTGGATTTTGTCAAATTATTTTCCTGCATCTACTGAGGTGATCATATTTCTTTCTTTTTATTAATATTACAAAACTATAGTAATTATGACTGTGTGGTAATGGCTTAAGAGTAGGCATAAAGTTCAATGGAATAGAATTGAGAGTGCAGAAATAAACTCATATATCTATGTCAATTTTTTTACAAGGGTGCCAAAAACATTCAATGGAGAATAAATAGTCTTTTCAACAAATAGTTCTGAAACAGCTGGATATCCACATGCAAAAGAATAAATTTGGACCACTTCCTCATGCCATATACAGAAACATAAACTAGCTCAAAGACGTAGATATAAGAGCTAAAACAATAAAACTCTCAGAAGAAAACATAGGCATAAATCTTTGTGATCTTCAATTGGACAATGGTGTCTTAAATATGACATCTAAAGCACAAGCAACCAAAGAAAAATAAATAAATGAGACTTCATAAAAATTAACAACCTGTGTACATCAAAGGACACTAGCAAGAAAATGAAAAGAGAGCCCACAGAATGGGAGAAAATATTTACAGATCATATATCTGATAAGAGTCTAGTATCCAGAATATATCATGAGCTCTTATAACTCAACAATAAAAAGACAACTCAAATTTTTTAAAAGGCAAATGATTTGAATAGCCATTTATCCAAAGAACATCTACAAGTCAACAATAATCACATGAAAAGATGCTCAACATCATCAGTCATTAGGGAAATACAAAGTAAAATGACAATAAGATATCATTTCATATCACATGGAATGGCTATAATAAAAAAAGAAAAAGAAGTATTGGTAAGTATGTGGAGAAACTAGGACCCTTATGCATTGCTGATGGAGGTAAAAATGTATACCAACCATTGTGGAAAACAGTCTGGCAGTTCCTCAAAAAGCTAAGCCTAGAGTTTTATCATATGACCCTAGCCCACCAATTATACTCTTGGGCATATATCCAAGCGAAATGAAAACATATATAAACACTTTTACATAAATTTTCATAGTAGCATTATTCATATTCTTAACAGCCAGAAAGTGGAAATATCCCAAATGTCCATCAACTTATGAATGTATAAACAAAATGTGTTATAACCACACAATGGAGTATTATTTTGACATAAAAAGGGAATTAAATAATTTATACATGCTATAACATGGATAAACCTTGAAAACATTATGCTAAGTGACAAATATCAGACAGAAAAGGCCACATATTGTATGATTTCTTTTATATGAAATGTCCAGAATAGACATAGAGACAAAAACTAGGTTAGTGGTTGCCAGAGGCTGGGAGAAAGGGGAAATGGGCTGCGACTATTTAATGGACATGGGTTTCTTTTTGAGGTAATGAAAATATTCTGGAATTAAATAGAGGTGATAACTGCACAGTCTTGTGAATATGCCAAAGCCACTGAATTGCACACTTTAAAATTACGAATTTTGTGTTGTATGAGTTATGTATTAATAAAAAGTTAATTTTTAATCCAAAGAGCACTTTGAGAAAAAAATAAAAATTAATATGTGTCAGAAAAAAAAAGATTAATACAAAAATCTATCACTTTCCCTAACTCTTGCCAGCTGTCTCTGTGATACTTTAGGCTGCCCAGCTAGTCTTTCACAAGCTGTAGCAGTTTCAAGACGGCAGGGTTGTCCAGGCGCGGTGGCTCATGCCTGTAATCTTAGCCCTTTGGGAGGCCGAGGTGGGCGGATCACGAGGTCAGGAGATCGAGACCATCCTAGCTAACACTCTGAAACCCTGTCTCTACTAAAAATACAAAAAATTATCTGGGCAGGTGGCGGGCGCCTACTCCGGAGGCTGAGGCAGGAGAATGGCGTGAACCCGGGAGGCGGAGCTTGCAGTGAGCCGAGATCCTGCCACTGCACTCCAGCCTGGGCCACAGAGCGAGACTCAGTCTGAAAAAAAAAAAAAAAAAAAAAAAAGATGCTGGGGTCCCCTCAGAGTACTGGCCCAGGTCCAAGCTAATTCAGACCGTGTGGATCTTTTCTTCTTTCTTTACAACAGAAATGAGCAAGGGTGTCTCATTTCCAGGAGGGGAAAGTAGGGAAAAGAGTACTGTGGTTATATACCTCCAAAGTTAGCTAAGTTGAAACCTCAGATTCAAGATTAAGCAACATTAAATTTCAGCTGAAATTGTATATCTATCTGTTGCCACTTTATAAAATTTTTCACTTAAGATGACACAAAAGCCTATTTATTGAGTTGTGTACACCATTAAACTTTAAAAGTTTGACATGCATATGCTGTTTATTGTGTGGCAGTAATTAACTGTAATTGAAAAATATCCCATTTTATGGTTCTCTGAATTTTCAGTGATCTTTTCCCCTCCCTCCTTCCTCTCCTCTAACTCTAACTGCTTTCCTATAACTTAATCCTCCCCTGCCCCACACTCAAGCTGCTTTAATAGAAATATAAGCAATTTAAGTAGGGTACCCATTATGTCACAAGGTTTTAAAATTATTAAGGCTCCTACTCTCCTAGTCGGGTCTATCTTTGAGATATGTGACTTTATGCCTGGAACTGTCGGGGAGTGGAGCTGGGAAATATACCCATCACATAGAAGAAAGGAGTTCTGGTCTATTATATTCCTTTTATCCATCTCACCTTCTCTAAGAATGGAACATAAAGCTCATTCAAGAAAGATGCGTGAAAAATACTTCTGAGATAGCATATAGTAGAAGAAGTGTCTATGCCTTCATCAGAATCCCTGAGAGGTGAAATGTCCTTTTTATAGCTGGCCAATTCTGAATTTTAATTTTATCTCCTTTTTCATTTTATGACGCTCCTATGTATCTCTTACAGGATTTTTCTTCTTTATTGTCCCCTTCAATTTCCTCCTTCTACCTCTTGCCCTCAATTCTTATTTTCAATTGTTTTCTGTATGCTTTCATATTCTATCTTTTCTTGTTATGCTAGACTCAGGCCTCCTTGCTAAAGCACAGCTTATAATTCTTCCACTTGTACTTTCTAGGCAGGATTTTTATAACTAGATCTCCTACTTTTCTTGATCAGTCTCTTGCTTTCTGGCTTCACTCATTTCATCTCTGGTTCTTCCCATAATTCTTGGCTGAATTCCCACTTGATCCTACTACTGGTCATAACCTACCAGGAAAAATCCCCATGGGACATCATTCACTCTGAAATATTATTGTCTTACCTCAGAGTCACAGAAATTTGGTCACCTAAGCAAAGAAAATAAATTTTCAAATAGTAACATAGTGTCTACCTGGGCACAATTTAAAATAAATCCTAGGAAAGTCTCTGATCTTGTATTCCCAAATATTTAGATTTATTTTGATCTGCAGGTCTTCATGATGTTCACACTTTGTATGAAAGGAGTGTGCTTCATAAAGCATTAGACTGAATACAAGAAAATCAATACGCAATCTGTGTGATAATTAATTAAGGTGCCAGAATGAATTACTTTTTCTTCCCCTTCTGATTTGGGTCAGAGTCACGTTTGATTTGGGAAGTTGTCCATTTTCAATTATGGTTTGTTCTGTGTTCTTTTTATGTGACCAGAATGAATGACTGGCAGGAAATCATGTTATGTCAAAAATCTATGGGATAAGTTTAACATGCTGAAGATGTGGTTTGACAAAAGTTATTTCCAAGAAAAGCCTGATAAATCAGGGTGAGATAGTTTAGGAGAAAGGCATACCTACATGTATAGGTAAGACTGTGATGAAACCAACTTTATTCTCTGTACATTGTTTTCAGTTTTCATATACAGTCATTCAGCAAACATTTGGTGAGCAAATACTCTATGTCAAGCATTGTACAACGCACTAGAGGTGCAGCTATTTACAAGAATGTTGTGCGTTCAGAGAATTTATAGTCTAACAAGGGAGAGCAACATTAAAGAGTCCCACACATAATTAATTAAGTACAATTTTTTGTAGTGCTACAAAGGATTATACAGTAGTTACCCATTGTATCAGTCTGTTTTCATGTTGCTATTAAAAAATAGCTGAGGCTGGGTAATTTATAAAGAAAAGAGGTTGAATTGACTTATGGTTCTGCAGGCTGTACAAGCATGGCACCAACATCTGGCAGCTTCTAACGAGGGTCTCAGGAAGCTTATAGTCACGGCAGGGGGTAAAATGGAAGCAGGTACATAATTTGGTGAGAGCAGGAGCAAGGGGTGAGAGATGTGCCACACACTTTTAAACAACCAGATCTTGTGAGAATTCACTCACTATCATGAGGACAGCACCAAGCCATTCATGAAGAATCCACCCCCATGACCCAAACACCTCCTACCAGGCCCTACCTCCAATATCGGTGATTACATTTCAACCTGAGGTTTGGAGGAGACAAACATCCAAACTATATCATCCCTTATCTGTGTTTCACTTTCCATGGTTTCAGTTACTCATGGTACAGTACAATAAGATATTTTGAGAAAGAGAAAAAGAATACATTCATGTAACTTTTATTACAGTATATTGTTATAGTTGTTATAGATTTTATTATTAGTTACTGGTGTTAATCTCTTACTGTGCCCAATTTATAAATGATAATTTATCATAGGTCTGTATGTATAGGAAAAACATAGTATATACAAGGTTTGGTACTATCCACAGTTTCAAGTATCCACTGGGGGTCTTAGAATGTATCAGCCACAGATAAAGAAGAACGACTGTACCTTATCTTGCTGGATTTTTCCATAACTCTAAAGTTACTATTAAAACTAAAGCCAGGAAACATCCAGAAATATTTCTATGGTCTTCTGTACATAAAGGCTAAAGACATAAATAAATAATGGATGGAGAGATTCCTTCTCAGGGATACAGTGAGAGGTCTGGTGACCTCAGTTTGGAGTCTAGAGTATCAGGCAATGTGCCCCAACCAAAGAAAGCACTCAATAGTGTAATGCAGCTCATTTCCCAGTCCAAAGCTCAGCTTCCTTTATGCTTATTTTACTTGGTGAGAACTAGTCCTCATTGAATATTGTCCAGAGACAGGTTGATAATGATGGTCAAGAACAGGCTGTTTTGTTAGTGAATTCCAGAGGTGGTAGGGCTGATGACAGACCTAATTCTCTGGCAAGGGGATGGCCTTAATAGACAATAATTCTGGATTTCATGGTGTTAAAAATATCAGGATGATTGAATGAAGGAGGCTAGAGAACTTCTATAAGTGAACAGGGTCCTATTCATTCTGGATGATACAGGCATCACCAGCCTGAAGGCAGGGGACCTGGAAAAGATCTCATCAGGTGTAAGATTCTGTTAAGTTTAACTTGCTGAAGCATTAACACTCCTAGAAGAATGGCTGAATGCCAATTCCACTTTCCTTAAATGTGCATTGAAATAGTACTTGCTGGTGCCAATTTATTCTTAGCTCTGTGGGCCTGCCCATGTATATGTCACATAGAGGCGAACATTACTTATATTTGATGAAAGGGTCCCAGCCTAACAGTGCTCACAATTTTCATAACTCGATTTAGTGTAAATTATACTCACCTTAGGGAATGAGTAACTCCAAATTCCTCTCCCCAGTGGGCACATGATTAATTGGCTTAGTGATAAAAAGAAAATGGCTTCAACACAGACTTAAGCTCTAGTGGGCTCCCAGAAGATTAGGTTTTAAATCTCGATAGAGTTTACTTGGCCCTCCCTCATTAAACTGGGATAAGTCAAGTTTAAAAACCAAGGCCTTCTTATATCAGCAAGGGCAGGAAAACCGCAAAGTAAGGACAAGAGTTTACCTAGCATATATGCCAGACAGATGCCAAATGCTAGTTGACTAGCACATCTTTATGGGGAAGGATGCCACATTTTAATAATTAGCCCCATTTTAGAATAATTGGCATGTAGAATCTTTTTGAGATCTTTTGGAGATAACATTTTTGAGGAGTAATTCTATTTTCATGTTAAGCCCTCACCAGTATCTACATGTTCTGGGCTGTTGTAAATGTAATGATCTTAGGCATGTTCAGTCATTTGCACAACCAATATACTACATATGTAAGTGTATCTGTGGCCATCTGAACATGAATGCATCTTTCAGTCCCTTTGTGAGAATTTGGAGATGTTAAAAAAAATGGGAGTTTGTAGGAATGGTGTATCCCCTTTGGCAGGTATATGTTGCCAATCCACTTACACACTCTGAGAACTCTACAATCAGGGATTTAAAGATATTGCTTCTGTTAAATGCTCCCTCTAAACATATATGTCTAACTGGGGGTAATTGCTTTGCAAAGAAAGTATGCTCTAGAAAAGGTTGGTTTCAAAATCAGTTCTTGCCACTCAGCCTGCAGTTATCATTTAGTTGAGTGCAGGAAGCAGGGCTTTTTTATGTTTGACTCTTCCATACCATTGTGACCCCCATGCATAATTCAGGAAATTATGTGGAATAGAAAAATTAAATATTTTAAAATGCACAATGTGTGGAGTATGAAGAGAGACACTATTTAAAGAACCCCTACAGGGAATTCTGAGTTCCATCTAGTTTTCGAGAGTAGTCATGCAGAAAGTGGTAAATTATACATTTCGCTGGGCCCAAGTTTCTAAGGAGTCAGGTGTTACGAGTCTGATTTCATGTCATCCTCTCCAGTTTAGCTGACTAGTCTAACCCTTCACCCATACCAATTGTGCTCTCTGAAAGATTTCAGTTTAGCTGTATGCTAGGCCAGGGGGTAAATAAAGGCAGATAAAGTTATGGCATCGAGTTGCCTCAGCTCTCGAAAAGATTTGATTCTGACTCTACCCTCCCTAACACACTGCACAAATGCTATATCATTCTCCTTCATCCTGTACAAATATTCTGTTTCTGACAACCCACATATTTTCAACTGACTTACTAGTTCTTTAGCCACTTATATTAATCAGGGTTCTCCAGAGAAACAGAACCAATTGTGTGTGTATGTGTGTGTGTATACACATATGTGTACACACATTTAACCAATAGGCTACATATGTTAGGGCATTTGTGGCTATCTGAACATGAATATATGTTTCAGTCTCTTTGTGATTAAAACATGAACACATGTATGTACGCATATGTGTGTATATATGTGTGTGTATATATATAAAGCGATTTATCATAAGGAATTGGCTCACATGATTATGGAGGCTGATAAGTCCTATAATCTGCTGTCTGTAAGCTAGAGAACAGGCTATTGCAATAACCCAAAATGAAAGCTGACAGTGATATGAACCTGGTGCTGGCAATAGAGGTGGTGAATGTGTGGATTCCGCATATATTTTAAAAGCACAGGCAACAGTATTTGCTGATGGGTTGGAATGAGGGTAAGAGAGAAAGAGTAGTAAAAGATGATAGCATGACCAAGCAAATGAAAGGATCAAGTTGCTCCTTACTATGATGAGGAAGACTGGAAGAGGTTTTTGGGGGTGGAGAAATTGTGAGTCCAGTTTTAAACATGTTCGGTTTGCCACCTTTTCAATATTAACATACAAATTAGATGTCTTTGGTGCCTGGAACAGTGCCCAGCATGAGGCCCATACTCAGTAAATAGTTTTAACTGAATGAATTAATACTCTAAGTTCCCTCTGCCTCCTCTCAGTTACAACCACATCATCTCACCAAGTTAGTCTGCTCCTTCATTGTAATGGTTTCTCACATTTGGTGTTAAGTGAGCCTAAAAACACAAGTGATGATTTCCTTTGACCTCTTTCTAAGATAACTCTACTTAGTCTCACATACTTTCTATTTTCTGGGAGTGTCAAGAAGGCCCTGTTTGCTCTGGTTTCCCATCTGTGAGCAAGAAAAACAGCTAGGAAGCCCGTTATTAATCTTCTTGCATCAGTACTTACGATGTAAACCTGTGCCATCTTCTTTCATTAGTCACAGAGAAGACTAATTACACTGACTAGACAGACTGATGAACTCAGTATGCAAATATTCATGTAATGAGATGGTCTGCCCAATTGTCTCCTGCAGTTATTCAAATACCTCCCCAATTTATAGCAAAGCCAGAAAGTCCTACAGTTCACTAATGTCAAAAAGTGTGTATGTGTGGGCTTCTGGGCCGATGGATACATAAATATGTACAATTGGACATCTTTACAACTTGATGGTGGTCAAAGTAGAACTAGGGTGCTGGGACAAAGAAAAGCAGTTAATGTGTGTGAGTGTACCCTAAGAGTAGGATATTTGACAGGGATTTACTAACCAGCGCTAGCACAGACAAGTCATTACAACCTGAAGGAGGCACAGTCATCCATGAAGATTATTTCTGCTGCACTGAGGGTAAGCTGAAGATGAAGGGTGTTCCTGGTCCCTTAATAAAAGAGAAACAATGAATTATTTTGTATAAGGCAGTTTTCAGATGCCTGGGTAAAAGTCTACTCTGATGGCTTCCTTTCCTGAAGCAATGGTGTTAATCACTGGAAGTTAACTAGCAGGTTCAGTAACTGTAGCCACGATAAGAACCTGGCAAACAGTATTTTGTTCAGAGGACTCTGAGCTTCAGGGCCTCCTTTCATTGGTGGGTTCTGGTTTAGCTGAGAGTTGTGGGCTGAGTAGAACTTCAATGTCTTTCTGAGCCCCACATCAGCTATAGGCCCAGAAAAGGATTTTGTGCCATTAAAGGTGGGTCATTAGCTATAAGTGTTTTATCTCCACCAAGAGGGGTACATTTCCCACTGATTATTGTGCTCTGTTTTGGAGAGAATTTCAGAAAAAAACCCTAGAGACGAAGCTTTATAGCAGATGCTGGAGGTGGAGAGTTATTTTGTTATTTTTTGTGTGCATGTATGTGTTGGCAGGAAGGTATAAGATCTAAAAATTAAAATTAAAAACCATAAGAATTGGAAAGTAAGGAATAAATTTATTTTGAAATCTGGTGAGTATAACTGGAATGACAATGGATGTAAAGATGAACAGCTTCTCATGGCCAAACTAGGACTAGAGCTCTTAGTTGGACGCTGGAGCAGTCAGGGGACAGAAAGAACTCACTGATCCCTAGGGAAAGGCCAATGGTGCTAGGGGACCAGAGAGGGAAGATTTACTCAGCAACTCATTCATTCTTCATTCATTTATTCATTTAACAAACATTTATTGATTAGTCACTCTGAGCTGTATTGGGGCCTTAGTCTACATTGATGAATCAAACAAACGTGACCTGTTCACCTGGAATTCACATCCCAGTGGCTGAAATGGACAAATATATGGGAAAAAAACCGAATACAGTAATAAAAAGCTGTTATAAATGCTATTGAATGCTGACCATACAATAGACATTGCACAAGGAGATTTAATCTTTCCACTTCAAGGCAAGGACAGACCCTGTCACTCTCTAACATTTCTTAATTACTTGAAATGATTTAATTCTTAAATAATATATTTATTTTCTGTTTTCTCCAAGTAGGTTGAAAACCCCCTGATATCAAGTCTTGTTCACAATTATGTCTTGTTCACTGCAGTATCTTTCTCAATGCTCAATAATTACTTGTTAGTCAATTGGATAGATGAATATTTTATTATCTTCATGTTAACCCTGTTAGATGGGAAGTACAAAAATCAATTATGCCCATCTTATAGATAAGGATAAGAGGCTTTGGAATGGATCTGGATTTGGGAATCAGCATCTAATAAAGATATAACTACTAATAATCATAATGCTTTGTATGATTCTTAAGTTTGAAAATGTAAAAATAACTAGAATAAGAAAATATAAAAAGGTTATGACACCAACTGTTTGTCACTGGTTCATTTATTACTATAGCTGTCATCTAAAAATGTATGAAGAATGTGACATAGAAGAGCTAAATTCAGGTGAGAGAACATATTACATGTTAAGAGCATGGCCTCTGGAGCCATTCTACCTGCTTTGGAAACCTGGCTCTTCCATCTACTAGATTGGCAGCCATGGAGGAGTCAATTTATTTTTTTGGACCTCAGTTTCCCCATCTATAAAATAAACACTAGTTGGATAATATTATATTACTATATATTATATATTATATTATATATCCTGTTTTGCTCAGGTAATTTTCCTTGTTGTCAATATGAAGTATAGAATTGGAGTCTACTCAGAAATATACAAGTGCTATGTGTTAAGTTCAAGGTGCTGAAAGTACAAGGAACTTTTAATATTTGTAGATCCATTCAGAAAGCAAATCTTTGTAGGATAGATTAAATTTCAAAGCCACTGAGAAAAAGGATAAGATAAAATAGTCGTGCTGAGGAAAATAATATTATCCACACTAATACCTACAACCTAGAGTTTCTGTAAGTACTAAATGGGATTATACCAATAAATGGCTTAGAACAATGTCTGTCATAATAGTAAATGATAATAATAGTTTTTATTACATGGAGGAAAGATCATAAAATTAAAATGTATTTCCTTATATTCTACCATGCATTTCTTTTTCTTTTTTTTTATTTTTTTTAATTTATTTATTATTATTATACTTTAAGTTGTAGGGTACATGTGCATAACATGCAGGTTTGTTACATATGTATACTTGTGCCATGTTGGTGTGCTGCACCCATCAACTCGTCACTTACATCAGGTATAACTCCCAATGCAATCCCTCCCCCCTCCCCCCTCCCCCCTCCCCATGATAGGCCCCGGTGTGTGATGTTCCCCTTCCTGAGTCCAAGTGATCTCATTGTTCAGTTCCCACCTATGAGTGAGAACATGCGGTGTTTGGTTTTCTGTTCTTGTGATAGTTTGCTAAGAATGATGGTTTCCAGCTGCATCCATGTCCCTACAAAGGACACAAACTCATCCTTTTTGATGGCTGCATAGTATTCCATGGTGTATATGTGCCACATTTTCTTAATCCAATCTGTCACTGATGGACATTTGGGTTGATTCCAAGTCTTTGCTATTGTGAATAGTGCTGCAATAAACATCCGTGTGCATGTGTCTTTATAGCAGCATAATTTATAATCCTTTGGGTATATACCCAGTAATGGGATGGCTGGGTCATATGGTACATCTAGTTCTAGATCCTTGAGGAATCGCCATACTGTTTTCCATAATGGTTGAACTAGTTTACAATCCCACCAACAGTGTAAAAGTGTTCCTATTTCTCCACATCCTCTCCAGCACCTGTTGTTTCCTGACTTTTGAATGATCGCCATTCTAACTGGTGTGAGATGGTATCTCATTGTGGTTTTGATTTGCATTTCTCTGATGGCCAGTGATGATGAGCATTTTTTTCATGTGTCTGTTGGCTGTATGAATGTCTTCTTTTGAGAAATGTCTGTTCATATCTTTTGCCCACTTTTTGATGGGGTTGTTTGTTTTTTTCTTGTAAATTTGTTGGAGAAAATTAATTCAAGATGGATTAGAGACTTAAATGTTAGACCTAATACCATAAAAATCCTAGAGGAAACCTAGGTAGTACCATTCAGGACATAGGCATGGGCAAAGACTTCATGTCTAAAACACCAAAAGCAACGGCAGCAAAAGCCAAAATTGACAAATGGGATCTCATTAAACTAAAGAGCTTCTGCACAGCAAAAGAAACTACCATCAGAGTGAACAGGCAACCTATAGAATGGGAGAAAAATTTTGCAATCTACTCATCTGACAAAGGGCTAATATCCAGAACCTACAAAGAACTCCAACAAATTTACAAGAAAAAATCTACCATGCATTTCACATTTATTGATCTCTCCTTCTGGGCCAAGCACTGTGCTAGGCACTTGACAGATGGATGAGATGCATCCCCTGCCATCAAGGAGTATCCAATCTAGGAGAACACAGACTCATACACAACTGATTATAATGGTATGTCTATTCCCAATAAGCATTTCCAACCACAGGCATTATTTGCGATCATGTATCTCCTTCTCTTTATCACATAGCTATTCAGCATACAGAATGTTAAAGACCAGATGGTGTTAAGATGCTTATTTTAGGGCTAGTTGTAAAAGTTCATTCCTTATCTCACATTTAACACAGTATCTTAATGAGAAAACCATTCACAAAGCATTTATGGAGTACTTACTCTTAGTTGATACCTTGAGAAGGATGTAAAAAGGAGTGCAGCTATGGGGCTTTGGGAAAAGCACCAGACTTCAAGTCAGAAATCTTGAGTTTGAGTCAAGGCTTTGCCACTGAGCAAATTGATTGACCTTGGATAAGTCACCTAAAAACTGTGTAGCCGAGAATATTAAATGAACTAGAAAATAGGAAAAAGGAAAACAGCTGGCTTTCAATAATTTTCCAGTTATTCAGTCTTTCATTTTTTCAGCATAAGACAAGACACTGATGAATTAGTGAATGTCAATAAGATGGACAAACTCACCGTAAAAGATATCAAAGCAACTTTGTGATTAACATAGCTTTCTCCTGACACCTAGAGAACCCAAATGACAAAGTGGGGAGTTTGGAGAGGTAAGTAGCTGAGTGCTTCAGGAGGATTCACTAGTGGTAGGTGCAGGATGGGGTTTGGCTGGGACAACAATGAAGAGTCACCGCTTTTAATGAATTCATTCTCTTTGAGAATATTTAGAAAGCAATAAAAGGGGAATCTGACATCTCATCCTCCCATCCATTATTATGTCACTGAAATTGACTTTTGCTAAGTTCACCAATGACTTTATTGTCAATGAAACCAATGGTCACTTCTGAATCCTGATTTTATGTTTAGTAGTATTCTCCATGGTTGGCCACTCTCTCTTCCTTGATACAGTGACTTCCTTGGACTTCTGTGACACACTCTCCTGATATACTTTACAGGTGCTTTTTCTCAGTCTCCTTTTTGAGCCCCTCTTCTATTATCTAAAAATTGTATGGCAGAGGTCCTCAAAGCTCAGTTTGTTCTAGACCCTCTTTATTCTTACCACTCTACCCTCCCTAAATTCAGTTACCATGTATACATAAGTGGGCCCCATATCCAGCTCTCCTGGACTCCAGACTCACATAGCCAACTGCCTTGTCAACATCTGCGTCTACATGTCCACATCCTATAGACACGTTAAACTGGACATGTCACAGGATGAATTTATCAACTCACTACCCTCTGCAGTACATCCTGCTTCTCCTCCAGTTTTCCCCATTTCAACAAAGGGTAAGAATATTCTAGGTATTGCCCTTGACAGTACTCCTCTTCATTCCTCCCAAATCAAATGCAACAGCAAGTTCTGTTTTGTTGTTGTTGTTTGTTTTGGTTTTGAGATGGAGTCTTACTCTGTCGCCCAGGCTGGAGTGCAGTGGCACAATCTCAGCTCACTGCCACCTCCATTTCCTGGGCTAAAATGATTCTCCTGCCTCAGCCTCCCGAGTAGCTGGGACTACAGGCCTGCGCTACCATGCCTGGAGAGATATATATAGTATTTTTGGTAGATTTTTGGTAGAGACAGGGTTTCACCATATTGCCCAGCCCAGGCTGGTCTCAAATTCCTGACCTCAAGTTATCAGCCTCCGTTGGCCTTCTAAAGTGCAGGGATTATAGTCATGAGCCATGGTGACTGGCAAAGTTCTGTCATTTTTTTACACCAACATATACTTTGGCTATGTTAAAGTCTCTTAATCCTCTCTGTCACCACCTTAGTCTAAGCCTCAGTTGTGTCTGAGCTAGACCACTGCAACATTCTCTTAACTGAATTCAGCATATGTACTATTGCCATTTGCCTGGATGATATTTTACAAACATAAATTAGATAATTTCATGTCCTTGTTTAAAACTTTTAAAATAAGTCCCCATTACCCTTAGAATAAAGCCCCAAATAATTACTGTGCTCTATAAGGCCCTGCATGAACTGACCTGTGTCCATATCTCCGACCTCATCTTGTACCTTTCTCCCATTTGCTCTCCCCCTTCACTCTACAAACGTACTGGGCTTCCTGTCTCAGTGCCTCAGCATTATCTCTCTCTCTCCCTTTCTTATATTTCAGATTTCAGTTCAAATATCACTTCCACCAGGAAGCCTTCCCTAACGAACCCTTGCCTCCTGGCTAGCTTAGTCTACCTGTTTTGTGTTCCATAGAAAGCTGCACTCTCTTTTTCCCCTCTCAGAACCCATTTTCTTACTTGTTTAATGTTTTCCTTCTCCATTAGACTCTAGGTTTCATGAAGGCAAGAACTGTGTCTGTCTAATTTACCAAGCACGATATCTGGCACATAGCAGATATCTTTTAAAAGTGACTCTTACACAAATGTCCAAAGCAGCATCATTCATAATACCCAAAACATAGATACTGCCCACATGTCTGCCACCTGATAAATGGATAAGCAAATGTGGTATTGTGGGATCTGGCCAGCAGCCCACAATGCAACAGGGCTCTCTCTTTGTTCCCAGGTGGATCAGTAAGTCAAGAAATAATAGACACACACAAGATAGTGAAAGCTGGGTCCAGGGGGGTCACCACCTTCTGGTCTCACGGTGCCAACAATGAACTGGATATGCCAGCATTTATTAAGTTTAGTGAGGACACAGGTAGGTTAGTGATGGATTTAGGGTCATTTGATTATGAGGTGAGATGGTCACATGGGGATGAAGTAAGTCTTTAACATAACATCTGTATGCAGAAGTACAGTATACAGAGATAAGAATTTACAATATAGTGTGTGCATCAGTAATTTCTAACAGAGCCTTAAAACAGGAACACAGTCTTTCCATAACCTATGATTAGCAAGATATTAATCAGCAGTAACAGTTGCAGCAAAAGCTGGTTATAAACAATTCATAGAAACAGGACGTGAAGTTAGACAACCTGTTAGACCAGAATTTCTCAGAAGGGAGTATGCCTCAACCCTAAAGAGGCCTAGAAGAGCCGTGGCAAGATGAGGGCGTTTATAGCCCTATCTTATCCACATGGACAGACGCCCCCCATGTGTCCATTTACAGGCTCTCCACAAGGGTCACATTCCATTCCCAGAGCTATGAACATCTGCTTTTCTGGGATAGGAATCTTGATGATGTGAAACCTCCCTGACTGCACGTCCATTCATAGGCTCTCTGCAGGGGGAAGCACATCATGCGCTGTTGGCTCATTCTGGCAGTCCAACCTGGCATTGTCTTTAACAACCCTGCATGTAATTTTGTATTTACAATAATCAGGAGTGTTTCATCTTTTATTCCATAGCAATAGTTTCAGGGGGTCTCCCTACATCTCCCCGTTTTCTCTGATTTAAATGAACCAAAGCAATCATAGCTTGGCACTGATTACAATTGGATTGAAGAATACTTTTTCAAATTTTGCACATGAACAATAAACCAATAGCACAAATTATACACAGAACAAAATTAACGATAGTGGATCCTCCCAAAGATTTTACCCATTGAATGGAGTTGAGATTAGATAACCCCTCAGAGATACAGTCTAAAACTTCAGCACCGGGTAAAACAGTTAAGTGTGCTTGAGAGGGCTCAAAAATCTGTTCTTTTAGCTTGCTTATGTCTAAACTTAAGTTATCTTCACTTCCTTGTAAATGGCGTTTTACTGATTCCCAATTGTGAACAGACTCATAATATTGAAACGGAGTTATACAAAAATCAGAAGTATTCCAATCACATTGCATTTGTAATCTATGTTCTAAACTCATAATTCTATCTCCCATCCATATAACAGTTTGCCTTAGATCATTAATTTGATTGGCCAATTTTTGACTAATACCTGACTGAGAATTCCACATCTGAGTAGAATTTTTTTTGCCATTTATCCACAAAATGAACAGTTTGAACAGATTGATGTGATGCAACTCCAGCAGTTGCAGCAGTTGCAGTAACATAAATCAAGCCCATTATTACTGCAATTAATGTAAAAATAAATCGTTTACTCCTTTTAATAATTTTTTGTAAAATATTGTTAAAAACATGGATAGAAGGGGAAGATTCCCAAGGCCTATGTAAGGCTACGGGGAGCCAAATACCTTCTCTGGCTCTGACTATTAAAATATTATGATATTGATTAAAGGATGAGTCAGTACAAGTATATAAGCAACAATTAACACAGGTAATTATGTTGGTTTTTGAACTAATATGCATCTTTCCTACTAATAACATATATGGTGGTTTAACACAACTTTTAAGTGGTACAGTTTTGTTAGACTCCATATAGATAGTGTGTGTGTGTATATATATATATATATATATATATATATATATATATATATATATGAATGGTATTCTTTTTTGTGAATGTGGGGTGGGAGGAATAGGTTGTATGAGAGGTGGTGGGGGGGACATTTAGCAATGCAGGGGTATAAGTCCTCATAATCTTTACTGTCCCATCTTTGAATTGACCTTTTGACGATTGTCATAGTGATATTTTTGGCTGTGTGGTAATAGTAGTGTAAATCAATTTGTTGTCTTAGTTTGCGAGGTGACAAGGTGGATTTACTTATAACACTTTCTCCAGCCCAAACTCTCATACCAGTCATACCTATGGTTAATCTCCATATTTCTGAATATTCAGGTCCTAAGTGGGGAACAACGAGCCTTGGCTTTGGAGGGGCAACCCCTGCCCCTTTCCACTTAAAAGGCAAAAAAGGAGTTAAATCTACAATATAATAGGGGAGGGCTGTCACTACTTTTTTGATAAGTAATATCATAGAGAAAATGTTGACAATCTCTGTGACCCTGAGAGCAATCATTAGTAATATGACCTTTAGGAGCCCAATCAACAACGGTGTAGTGAGAAAAATTAAATAACACCGTTCCTTATGAACTAACACAATCCTTCCATATTAATTTGTCAGCATTTGAAGACAAGTTGAGAGGACACGCAGGTCCTAAAGGCTTATATTGGGATGTGTGAATATAATCAGTGATTCCTGTTTTGAACTGCCTTAGAGGTTTTAATGAGAACCGTGATACCAAGCGTCCTCAAGGAGGGACAGAGTGACTAGATGGTAGTGTGACTGCCCACGTTTGAATATGTAATGAGAGACGTCCATTAGTGGGTCCCAGGCACAAAGGTGGATACCTAAAACCTAAAGTGATATTGAAAGGGGTTCCTTCTTCTGAAGGTTGGGTAGGACAACGATCATCTACAGAACCAGGCATCCAAATACTATCATTAACATAGACCTCAATAGGAGCATCCATCCATGTCCTGGCTCGAATAAGAGGAGGAAAAGGAATATAGGCCCAATATGTATAGCTTTTAACAGTCTGTGGAGTGACAGAGGGTAGAAGGATCAGTGTCATCAGGAGGAGGCAGAGGCTGAGCCAGACCTGGATCGCTGGAGACAAGTTGTTCAGGATGGCTGACTGGATTGTCTGTTGTAAAGGAGTTAGCATGGTCATTTTCTTCTTTTTGATGATTGGATGTGTTAGTTGTTTCCTGCTGTGGCGCTTTTTCAGCAAATTTCTCTGTCTCGTTGTTGCATGCATCTTCAGAACACAATTTCAGGTGTCTAGCAGGAATCCAAACAGGAGATTGATGTTCACCTGGGGAAAACACAAGCATAGCCTCTTCCCCATGTAAAAATAGAACCTTTTGACAATATATTAGATTGAACGTCTTTCCACCATTCTTCCCTTCCTTGGTTTACCATAGGACGGTTACCAGAGAAATGTTTTTCGGCAGCAGTAACAGGACTAGATTTAGGAATACTAAGAAAATTTAACGTGAGCAATGCCAAGTTTAGTTGTATGTGAGAGGTAGACAACTCCTATCCCTCTCTTTTTGTTTAAGTAATCGTAATTTTAAAGTTCTGTTGCTTCTTTCTACAATAGCTTGGCCTTGTGGCTTATAAGGAGTACCAGTAATATGTTTAATATGCCACTGATCAAGAAAATTTTTAAAAGCTTTACTGCAATAGGCTGGACCATTGTTTGTTTTGAGCTCACTAGGAATTCCCATAACTGTAAAACATGAAAACATATTTTTTAACATGAGAAGTGGCTTCTCCGGTTTGACAGGTAACCCAGATGAAATTGGAAAAGGTGTCAACTGTGACATGCACATAAGCTAATTTTCCAAAAGAAGGAACATGAGTAACATCCATTTGCCAGATAACATTAGGAGAAAGACCTCGGGGATTAACTCTGGGAGATTGTGTGGGTAAAACAAGAACCTGACATTGAGAACAGTGTTGTACAATTTGTTTAACATGTTTCCAACTGAAAGAATATTTATGTTTAAGACCTGAGGTATTAGTATGAGTGAGTTGATGAAATTGTTCTGCATCTGTAATGGCTAGAGAAACTGGAGTATCAACTTTATGATTACCACTGGATAAAGGTCCAGGAAAGTTAGTATGAGAACAAATGTGAGTGATGAAAAAAGGGTGGTTTCGGTTTCTGACAGTTTTTTGTAACAAAGAGAACAAGGAAAACAGATTAGTATCAGCAATGTATTTGATGGTAGCTGTTTCTATTGCCTTGGTGGCATGGACTACATAAGCTGAGTCAAAGACAATATTAAGAGGCTGATCAAAATCATGTAATGTGATAACAGCAAACAACTCGGCTTTTTGAGCAGAAGTCTATGGAGTAGAAATGACTTTGTCTTTTGGCCCTACATACCCTGCCTTTCCATTACTGGATCCATCAGTAAAAGTGGTAACGACTATCTCTAGTGGTGATGAACAAGTAAGTTTTGGTAGAATCCAGGAAGTATTTCGTAGAAATTGAAAGAATTTCGACTTAGGGAAATGATTATCAATAGTGCCAATGAAGTCAGCCAGATTAGTCTGCCAGCACAAAGTTGCAGAAAAGGCATTTTTAACTTCATTTTTTGACAAAGGAACCACAATAATGTTTGGATCAAAGCCGGAAATTTTAGTGATACGTTGATGTCCTAACCCAAATCAAAGTGGCTATTTGATCAAGATATATTGGAAGAGTTTTAGAGGATGAATTAGGAAGAAATACCCATTCAACTAGAGAATCATTTTGTACTATAAGTCCCATAGGAGAGTGGATGGAAGGAAAAACTGAAAATCATAAAGGTAAATCTGGGTCAATACGAGAGACTTGTGCCTCTCTCTTTGTTCTACAAAAGACAACTCTTGTTTTGCTGGCTCAGATAGAGAGCGAGGACTGTTTAAATCTGTATCTCCTGATAAAGTGGCAAATAGATGAGATAATGCATAAGTAGGAATGCCTAGGGCTGGTCTGAGATAATTGATGTTACCTAGTAATTTTTGAAAATAATTTAAGGTGTTTAAATTGTCAGTACGAAGTTGGACTTTTTGAGGCTTAATGGAGTGAGCTTCTAGTTGCATTCCTAAGCACAGAAAAGGAGTGGCTTGTTGAATTTTATCAGGAGCAATGTGGAGTCCTGCATTGGCAACAGCTAATTTTAGAGGTAAAACATTGACTGAATTCATCTTTAGTGGGGGCAGCAATCAGTATATCATCCATATAATGAAAAATGAAATTATTTTTAAAAGTCTGTCGGATAGGTTGTAACACAGTACTGACAAACAACTGACAAATAGTAGGGCTGTTAATCATTCCTTGAGGTAAAACTTGCCATTGATATCTAGCTGTGAGAGCTGAATTGTTAATGGATGGTATAGTGAAAGCAAATTTTTCATAGTCTGACTTGTCTGAAGGGATATAAAAAAGCAGTCTTTAAGGTAAATGATAATTAAAGGCCATTCCTTAGGAATCATGGAGGTGGAGGGCATACCGGTTGTAATGCCCCATAGGTTTAATAACTGCATTAACAGCTCTTAAGTCTGTTACCATCCTCCATTTTCCTGACTTTTTTGTACAACAAACACAGGTGAGTTCCATGGAGATAAGGAGGGCTCAACAGTGTTTGCTTGTAGTAAGTCATTAACAATTTCAATTAAGGCCTCCAATTTGTGTTTGGAAACCTGACACTGCTCTACCCAAACAAGTGACTCACACATCCATTGTGCAGGGGCAGAGGAAGAGAAGGAGAGTGAGGGGGCTAGGACGTGGACTGGAGGGAAGCAGGGTTCCAAGCCTCTGAAAGAAGGGGTGCCGGAGTGTTGAAAGAAACAGTAGGCATAGAAGAGGGGAGAGGTCCAAAAGGATGAGAGGAATGAGAAACAGTCCATTCAGATGAATGCCACACGTCCACCTCTGGCAGAGGGGGCAATGGTTTAGTAGAAGAGTTTAACATATACAGGTTCCAAGATAGGAGGCGGAGGGAGGGGATCATCACTAGGTTCCTCCTCTTGGGGAGAAAACAAGGAGAGATTGAATTCTTCCTCATCATCAGGAGGAAGGCTAGTAGGAGGGTCAGCTAGGTGAGGTAAAGGGAGTGGTTCACCATCCACGTTAACTTGTGGCAGTTGAAGAGGATAACCAGACTGAAAAGGAAGTAAAGCAACACGAATAAGAGCGCAGTCAGTCCAAACAGAAACAGGAAGTAAAACACCATCTCTCATGAGTTGGCGGAGAGTGGGGACAACTCTATCCCAGTCTAACAGGTCCATAGAACCTTTGTCAGGGAACCAAGGACAGTATTTTTCAATAGTCTGAAATAAGAGAATAAGGTTATTGGAATCAGCCTTGATTCCACCCTGTTTAAGAAGAAGTTTAATAAAAGACAGATAAGCCTGGTGTTTAGACTGCTATTGTCCCATAATAACCCTGGAATATTGCCAGTTGACAAACCCAAAAAGAGGGGAGAGTCAGAAAAACATACCCAGAGACCTTACTGTCGAGACTAAAGACTAGTCATCACAAACCCACACTCGTAGTGCACCGAGCCGAGGAACAAAGAAGGCCACGTTGGACGCCAGGTATTGTGGGATCTGGCCAGCAGCTCACAATGCAACAGGGCTCTCTCTTTGTTCCCAAGTGGATCAGCAGGTCAAGAAACAATGGACACACAGAAGATAGTGAAAGCTGGGTCCAGGGGGGTCACCACCTTCTGGTCCTGCAGTGCCAGCAATGCACTGGATATGCCAAGCATTTATTATTAAGTTTAGTGAGGGCAGGGGTAGGTTAGTGATGGATTTAGGGTCATTTGATTATGAGGTGAGATGGTCACATGGGGATGAAGTAGTTCTTTAACATAACATCTGTATGCAGAAGTACAGTATACAGAGATAAGAATTTACAATATAGTGTGTGCATCAGTAATTTCTAACAGAGCCTTAAAACAGGAACACAGTCTTTCCATAACCTATGATTAGCAAGATATTAATCAGCAGTAACAGTTGCAGCAAAAGCTGGTTATAAACAATTCATAGAAACAGGACATGAAGTTAGACAACCTGTTAGACCAGAATTTCTCAGAAGGGAGTATGCCTCAGCCCTAAAGAGGCCTAGAAGAGCCATGGCAAGATGAGGGCGTTTATAGCCCTATCTTATCCACATAGACAGGTGCCCCCAAAGTGTCCCTTTATAGGCTCTCCACGAGGGTCGCATTCCATTCCCAGAGCTATGAACATCTGCTTTTCTGGGATAGGAATCTTGGTGATGTGAAACCTCCCTGACTGCACGTCCATTCATAGGCTCTCTGCAGTGGGAAGCATATCACGTGCTGTTGGCTCATTCTGGCAGTCCAACCTGGCATTGTCTTTAACAACCCTGCATGCAATTTTGTATTTACAATAATCAGGAGTGTTTCATCTTTTATTCTGTAGCAACAGTTTCAGGGGGTCTCCCTGCAATGTGGTATATCTATACAATGGAATATTATTTAGCCATGAAAAATAATGATGTGTTGATTCATTATACAACACAAATGAACCTTGAAAATATATAATAAAGAAGTGAGTCACAAAAGATCACACAGTGTTTGATTCCATTTAATAAAAAAAAAGTCCAGAATAGGCAAATCCATAGAGACAGAAACTACATTCATGGTTACCAGGTGCTGAGAAGAGGGGAGAATGAGAAGTGACTGTCAACAGTATGGAATTACTTTTGGGGATGATGAAAATGTTCTGAAATTACATAGGGATGATGTTTGTACAACTCTGTGAGTATAATAAAAACAACTGAATTGTACACTTTTAATGTGTGAATTTTACATATGTGAATTATATCTCAATAAAGCTCTTAAAATGAATTAATGAGTATAAATAACATAAACTATGTATCTGACAATGTAGAAAATGCTGAGTGATTTTTAATTTACGAGAGAGCAAAGAAACAAGCAATAGTAAAGCTTCATCTTGTGAATTGCACACACTCATTTCATGCATCTGCTTTTACCTCCTTAGGAACTGGCAACTGAAAGAGAAAGTATGGGTCCTAAATTTGGAAAGGACCTCAGAGATTATGTAATTCAACTATCTCACTCTCCCTATGAGAAATGGAGGTGCAGAGGGAAAGTGGCTCTCCAACCTCACACAGCATATTAGTGACCAGATATATACGAAAGCCTTTGTCTCCTGAGTCTCATTTCAGGTTTCTTTCCATGATACCCAGCCAAGTCAGCTTCCTTAAGAGTTTTCCCAGAAGCCCTTCACAACTTCTGTTTACAAAGTATTAATTCCTACCTGCAAGGGAAGCTGTGAGATACAGTTTCTGTTAGTAAGGAAGAAAGGGAGAACGACCCTTTGGGAGGCATCTTGTATTTTCTGCCACAAGTTCTTTTGCTGAAAATCTTGGATTGGCCAGTATTTAGATCTGGAAGAAGCCAATGTTCTCTGCTGTTACCTCTGAAGTCAGCATCAACATTTCCAGTACAGTGTGAATACAATAGCCACACATGGAACCCCTTTCATGATAAATATCTTTAGCCCCAGTTGAGAAGCTCCGCAGTTCCTGAGCAATTTGCATTTGGCAGGGCTGTGTGCAAGATATTACTGGCTCAAATGAATGTAACTTTACTTTAGAAACAGATCAAGGCAACATTCACTATCTTGGAATAAAGAAACAAGGTGAAAGATCCTTTTAGAATGCAAATTGCAACCTGTTTTGTAAAAATAGTGAGTGACAGTGGCGCGGTAGCTCACACCTATAATCCCAACACTTTGGGAGGTCCAGGCGAGCAGGTCACGAGGTCAGGAGTTTGAGACCAGCCTTGCCAACATAGTGAAACCCCGTCTCTATTAAAAATACAAAAATTAGCTGGGCATGGTGGCATACGCCTGTAGTCCTAGCTACTCGGGAGTCCGAGGCAGGAGAATTGCTTGAACCCAGGAGGCAGAGGTTGTGGTGAGCCAAGATTGTGCCACTGCACTCTGGTCTGGGCAACAGAGTGAGACTCCACCTCAAAAAAATAAATAGATAAATAAATTAAAATAAATAAATAAAAATAAAAATAAAATACGGAGTGACTTGACTTGTTGTCTTTTTTAAAAAATAAAAGTTCAAATTTGTTTTCCTATATGTTTTTTACTACATCTAATTACACTGGCTTTGGAAAAGAGTTGACAAACATGGATAATATTTTAATTTAAAATCATTTAAAAATGTGGCCAGGCATGGTGGCTCCCGCCTGTAATACCAGCCCTGTGGTTAGAATGTAACCAAAATTGCGGGAATTTAAAAATCTTTTTTAACCATTCACTTTACTCATGAGCCTAGTGGTTTTAATAGGATGTAATTAAGAACATTTTCCATGTCTTTCTATTTGTTTTCTCTGCTTGTTGCAAACTACCTCTTTAAAGTAAAACTGTATTGGAGAAGTCTAGGGTACAGTGGCCTCTTCTCTTGTAGTTTGTAACAACTTTTCCCCAAGGAAATTGATACTAATGGCACTGAAAATACCTGGAAGCTTGATGTATGGAGGACAAAAAGGAAAGAGTGACTACTTCTTCCCTATATACTGTATGGTAATAAAGAAACCAGGTTTGCAGAATCCCTTTAACTTTCTTGACTTAGTTTCATATCAACCCCAAAAGTCATGTAATATTGACCATTTGCAGAACAGAGCAATGACAATTCCTCCAGATAAGTTAATTATCTGCCTTAAAGAATGCCTCACATTTCTTGATCTACTAATAATATTAGATAACATGGACTATTCCAAGGCATTTTAATGAGTACCCTGGCAATGACAGTCTTCGGGAAAAATATTTCTGACTTCTAATTAACTTTAAAAATTTCCTTGGGCATTTTTCTGGTTGTTGTTGTTTTGAAACTGAGAATGAAAGAAGGAAATTACATGGTAGATATATAATGCATTCTTTCTGAATCTTTCTCTAGATGACATAAATTAATGGCTGTTCTCATTTTTCATGCTCCCATGCATGAAAAGAAAGAAATTAAGATAGTAATGCTATTTAACTATTATAAGAGGAATTCATCTTTGATCGGAATTATCCAGAGCTTTCCAGCTCTGGCATCTGTGTACTTTACTGAGACACCTCCCTGGCCAATGAACCAACTCAAGCTCTGCCAAATGAAAATGTGTAAATTTTAGAGATTCTGACTCCAAATCTTACTGTCTATATCTATAGCACTGGGAGAACACCCTTTTCTGAAGCATAAGAAATTCTATTACCCAGCAGCCTGGGGTAAGTTAAATTAGTCAGTAGACAATTTAACTACAGGAACACTTGCCTCTAGGAAAACCATTAATTTTGTTTAAAGTGACTATATCACAATTATTGAGGACTTTCAAATTTTTCTATTGCCAGAGAGTCTTGCTTAAAGAGAAGAATGTTGATTGACTACATATTTTTTCTTGTTCCTCTCCTCCTCAAAAAAATCACACACACAAATATGCAAATATGTACAGATATTTAACTCAATTTTGACTGACCTTTTAATAAGTTTTCTGAATAATTAAATAGGGGCTTTATAGGTTAAAAAAGATAATCAAAACTGTGGTATTGGACTTATGCTATGCACGAATGAGAGTGTCTCACATAAAGGTATTATATAGAAAAATGAACAGAAAAGTGAATATAATTTTACGAAGTGTAAGGTGTGTGGTATATTAATCTAAAGTACAACAAGCTCACTGAATATATGTATCAGCTTACATTTTTGATGTTATGTTTCAGTTTGCATTTTTGTGAACATGAAATCCTCAAATGCAACATAAGTCTGTGTGGGTCAAGTCTGCCATCCTCACTGCACACATTTGCAAATGCAGGCATCCCCTGAATCCAAAGTTGTTGCAAAAGAAACTGCTAAAGTAAATTAATTCTGCACGTAGTTTTCTAGGTGCCCTTAAGGGCAGCAAGTATTCCTCAAGGGAATTACATATGTTCACTCTTCATTGTTTTCCTCTAAAGGGATCATATTATCAGTGAAAGACGCTATTGGTCCCAGGCCTACTTTAAAAGTGTCTTTTAAAACATCGCTAGGCCTTCCTAGGAATTAAATAAAAGAAAAAGGGAGTCTGTACAGATCTCACCTCTGGTAACCAAAAGCAAGCATCTTAGGAGCTAACCTTGCTTCTGTTGCAATTGATACAGGGACAAATGGCCGTAATTATATGGGGTAGGATACCAAATCTCTATTTAGAGCCCAGAGCTCTATTGGCAGTGCATTCTCCAGGGTCTGATGACTAGTAAACAGGAAATAAGCCTATCTACCTTGAATGAGCACAGCTAACCCCTGGGGAGTTCCATTAAGGATAGCAGTGATGCTGCTATGTGCCGCTACTGGGCACTCTTCTATGTAGCTCATGCTAAGCGGAAATCGCATTCTTTTCTCAGCCTCTCTGCTCACTTCCTGTACTATATATAACTGCATTATGAGATCTTGGGTGTCCTTCTATAGAGTTAGGACCAAGTGTTCTTTGGAGGAATGAGAGAAGAGAGATTTGGAGGTGGGACAATCTAGCCAAATAATCTTAGTCACTTTATTATTCATAAGTACGTTAACCAAGAGTTCATTTGTAGCAAAATGAGATTCTTTATGTTGCCAGTTTTCTAAAGTATATTCTACTTCTCTCTGCCTCAGAGCAGGCCTTTTCAGAGAAGAACATTGTGCCTCCACTGAGTGGTACCTTGCTTTGACTTTGAATTCTGTCTACCATTTTTTATTCCTACCTCCTCTTCCCAAGTCTCCATCTATCTCCCCTGAATCCTCTCTGACATTCATCTTATTGTAGATTATATATGAAAATGAAAACCAACTAGATTTTTTCAGTTATTGCTGCTGCTTGTCATTCCTTTTTCTTCTCCATACTATGACTTCAGATTTGAGGAATGGCTACAATTCTTGATTATCTATGATAATTGTTCTCTGAGCCTTGTTTACTTCCTCTGGAAAATGAGTGTGAAGGACTAAGTGTTTATGCTTCCCTCCCCAAAAAATGTATATGTTGAAATCCTAACCCCCAAGATGATGCTATGAAGAGGTGGAGCCTTTGGAAGGTGATTAGGTCATAAGGGCTAAGCCCTCATGAATAGGATTGATACTCTGGAAAAAGAGACCTCAAAGAGTTCCCTAAATTCTTCCACCATGTGAGGTTACAGTGAGAAAATGGTTATCTGTGGGGGAGGAAGCCCTCATCAGACAATGAATCTACTGGCACCTTGATCTTGGACTTCCCAACCTGCCAAACTGTAAGAAATGAATGTAGGTTGTTTATGAGCTACGTAGTTTATGGTGTTTTATTATAGCAGCCTGAACAGATTAAGGCAATGAGACTAATAAGAATATCTACTGTTTGGAGTTTTAGGATTGAAAATTATTCCCCTTTGCGTATTCTGAGTTAGGAGCCACTCTTTGAGTCAGGCAAATGGAGATAAAAATGCCAGTTTCATTATTAATAAAGTTGATTTAAACCAGAGACTAATTACTACTACTACTTTCCTATTCACTCACCTTGAATTAAACTTACCCAGCCAGGCAGTCATAGACAGAACTGTGCAAACATGGTCTTGCCCTACAAGGGCAAGTCCTTCCCCCAAAACTTTACTAATGGCTGGGCTGGAAATTTATAGGTTCTCCAAAAGAGAGACTGAAAACTTGGAAGTGAATGAATCATACCTGCTCAGTCCCTTCTTTCAATGTTGCCAAGCAGCTTTTTCCCCCTCTTCAATTAGGCAGGAGTGGTGAGGGATGGCTTGAAATTGTTCCTCCCCTATTTTTTTCCTCTCTATAGAAACTTGAGCAGTGAGGCACAAGAGTTGTCTTATTAACAGCTAGGATTAGTGTGAGGATTAAATGAGATACCACATGCCAATTATCTTATATAGTGCCTGGCATATGATAGAAGTTCAGATGGACAATACAGGAATCAAAATCCAGCATTAGTCATTAGCCATATGGTTTTAGGTAATTTACCAAACCTTTCTGAACTTCCCTTGTTTGATCTCTAAAATTAAGGTAATAATAATAAGCTTGCACAGTTGTAAAAATTAGAGAAAATATCTGTGAAGGGCCTGGTGCATAGTAGGTACTTAGTAAATTGCAACTATTATCATTATAATGGTCCACTTATATAAATTGATTTGTAGATTGTGTCCTGCATTCTTTTTCCCATAGCAGATCGCCATAGCTTTGGCTTATATTGGCTTGGCAGCCACAGTGCTCACATTTATCAATGGGAATAGTCAAGGGTTGAATTGGTATAAGTGTAGCTGAGAAGCAAGTCCAGGACCCAAGGCAAACATTCTGGGAATGTAAGAATTTCTGTGGCTCATCCATACAGCAGCAAACCTACATGTAAATGTTCTAGAGGTGACTGAAGTTTGAAATGTCCTTTTTTAATATAAGTATATTTTTGAAGATTAAAAAAGTATTTGTTTTGCAAAGTACATTTTTTCCCATATGGAACTAATTTTTTGTAGGAAATTAGACTTGTAGAGGCAAGGTTTTCATGCCTTTCGTTCTTTTCAGGCTCACAAAATATTTCCTATCTGGAAACCCAGTTCTTCTTGGCCAACTTGATGTTGCTGACAATTGTATTTGGTAGGATAATTTCAGCTTCACCTAGGTTCAGAGAATAATTGCCAATATATTTCAGAAACACTCTTATAAAATATTAAGTTTTTCCCTAGAGAGCAATCTGGTACAATGAAATCTTCTTGAAATATTATTTGCCACCATTTGAGACCTTCCAGTTTGGTGAACTTATTACTGTCATACTTCATTAGTGTGTATTTTTGGTGTACCTTTCACATCAAAACCACCATTCAAAACATTTTGTGATTTAAAAGTAAGAAGTCTTAAAAAAGAACATAGCACTTTTTCTTATCAGAAATCCAGTGCAGATGAGAAGATTTATTGTCTGATAGTCAAGATTGGATTGTCCAGTTGTTTGTGAGAAACCAGTGAATTTGATCAGAAATGGAGTGAGGATACTGATGTGGCAGAGAGAATGCAAAATTTTGGTTTGGGGTTTTTGACTTTTTTGGGGAAAAGGTCTCTAAACCATTGTGTTTTTAACAAATTAATTATAATGGAAAGGTAGTAATCGTTTGTGTTTAACCACTAAAGCAAACAAGTTGCTTTCCCAGAGTTGAGACAGACACTCAATAGGTGAGTGAATGGGCCTGGCCTTGAAGCTGTGTCCCCACACAAATCTTATCTTGATTTTTAGTTTCCATAATCCCCACATGTCATGGGAAGGACCCGGTGAGAGGTAACTGAATCATGGGGGCAGTTACCCCCATGCTGTTCTCATGAGAGCGAGTGAGTTCTCATGAGATCTGATGGTTTTATAAGGGGCTTTTCCCCACTTTGCTCAACACTTCTTCCTGCTGCCCTGTGAAGAAGGTGCCTTTCTTCCCCTTTGCATTCCACCATGATTGTAAGGTTCCTGAGGCCTTCCTAGCCATGCGGAACTGTGAGTCAATTAAACTTCTTCATAAATTACCCAATCTCAGGTATTTCTAAATAGCAGCATGAGAACCGACTAATACATATTGCTCATAAGTGGGACTGAGTGAGAGTAACCCAGCTACACTACTGTATAAACAAGCCAGAGCTTAAGGGATATTGTTGAGATCATTAATATCATTTAGGTACATGAAGTATAGTGACCCACTTTCTATCTTCCAGAACTAGGCAGAATAAAGATAGAAATAAACTCTTCTTTTAAACTGCCTCTGTTAGTTGTTGCTTGACAGACTTGAAGTCAATGTTGGACCCATAAACCTCAACAAATATTCAAAGGGAAATTTCAAAATAGTTGTTCAAAGTGGCTAAGTTTTCACCCCAGTGTAGAGAACAAAACAGTCTGTATGTACTGTGACTGGGTCAAGAAAATATTTGAGGTGGCATTATCAAGCAATTTAAATGTGGTCTTTGATGATTCAGAAACAAAAAACCACCAGAGAAGTCAATCTGTTATTCCAAAGGTCAGGGCCATCAGCCCCAATAGCTGAAAAAAGGAAATAATGCAAAGAGCTCCTGGTCCTAGGGCTGGTAAAATGAGAGGAAAGGACATCCCCAGGAAGCCACTCTCCTGTATTCTTGGCTGAGAGGCAGCTGGTAACACCAAGTGAATAACATATTTACTCCATTCACAAATGTGCAAGTAAATTGAGGCTAATTTGTGTTAGGATTAAACTTATTCCAAAGAGCTGGTTCACTTGAGTGGTCTGAGCAGGCCAGCCATTTTTAGTAACTTCAGCTCTATGGGTAAGTTTAGGAATACCAAACTAACAAATTAAGAAGGAAAAAAAGAAAAAGACATATTATAAAAGTCTAAAATCTCCATGGACTTATGAGCAATTTCTGTTGTTCTTCTGAAATGTATTGCTTTTCATTTCTCCAGATTTGATGTTTATTTATTTATCTTTAAATTAAATTAAATTTTATTTTATTTTTTTGAGATGGAGTCTTGCTCTGTCGCCCAGGCTGGAGTACAGTGGCGCGATCCTCGGCTCACTGCAAGCTCCGCCTCCCGGATTCAAGCCTTTCTCTTGCCTCAGCCTCCTGAGTAGCTGGGACTACAGGTGCCCGCCACCACACCTGGCTAATTTTTTCTATTTTTTAGTAGAGATGGGTTTTCACCGTGTTAGCCAGGATGGTCTTGATCTCCTGACCTCGTGATCCACCCGCCTCGGCCTCCCAAAGTGCTGGGATTACAGGCGTGAGCCACTGCGCCTGGCCCAGATTTGATGTTTAAATGATTGCTGACAATTCCTGTTTGGGAAAACTCATGCACAGATAGCTATTACCCTGTAAGAAGAGATGTGTGAGCGTATTCTGAAATGTTCATCATGTGCCATAGCTCAAGAAACGTATGGTACACAGCCCCAATAAAAATGAGATGCAGAAATTAAAATGGGGGGATGCTTCTGGTTTTTGTTTGTTAACTAAAACTATGTAGGTCTAAACTTCATGCTTTTGTAGATGAGTTACTGATACAGTGGTTAGCCATGCCAGTGTCTTGGGGACAAGCCTTATGGATCCCAGTATTGCAGAAAAACCAGACTCAGTGCAGTTGTTACATTTCACAGGACACACTTTGACCTGTGATGTAGCCAGGTTTTTAGTTACAAGCTTCATCATAACAGGGCTCTGTTGTGTTTTGTACAGTTCAATAAATCAATTTGAACAGATACATCTCGTTGGAAAGAACTTAGGTACTTTTTTTTAAATGAGGAAGCAAGCAGGAAGGATTTGAATACAAATTGAAGTTTATTATTATGTGTCTTAGATATTATGTGATTGCAAAAAACAGGAATCTTCACAAGTAAGGCCTAGTAAAGGAGAATGCATTTTAGGGTAAAGGGAGTCTCATGGAACCCCATCTCATAGGGAATTGGAAATTGTCAGGCAGCTAGCTCATCTTTCCACCTCTTGCTCTCTGTAGCAACACAATCTGTCATCTCTGCTTCTTTCTGCACAGGGGCTCAATCCTGCATTCTACAAAATGGCTTCCTCTGCCTGGCTCTTAATTTCAACTTCCCCACACCTCCAGCTCAGCTGTAGCTTTAGGTTGTTGTTGCACCTATTCTGGCCCCAAATGTTTTTGACCTAATGCTTTCAGTACCCAGCTGACCTATTTAGTCTTTGTTTCTCTTTGTTCAAATTTTCAAGAGAATTGGATTGGCTTTTGCCAGTCAACAATTGATTCACTCCCAGCATGTGTGTCCACTCAAGCAGTGTTTGGGGGAAAAAAGTGTTAACAAAAAGTGTACAGCTGTGAGCAATGTAGTTTAAACTAAAAAGTTAGTTGGATACTGTGAAAGGACTAATGTATCAAATACAGCCATTATTGTGATGGTAATGATGATAACAATGACTGTAGTAATTAAATTACCATAGTAATTTAGTAAAGTAATTAAAACAGCTACATTTATGGAGCTCCTTATAAGCTTATTATATAGACTTATTTAATCTTCACAAGAACCCTAAGGAGTAGGTATTATTACTGTCCCAGTTTTTACTGATGGGAAGATTTAGGCACAAAGAAGTGACTCGTCCAAGATCACATGGCCATTAAGTGGTTGAGCAAGCCTCAAACCCAGACAGTCTGACACAAGAATTATGATGCTCTACTGATGATTCTGACACTGTTACAATGAATTTGTGAAAGGTGGGACTGCAAGATAGCTTCTTTGTGAAGAAAAAGGAAAATTTGTTTAAACCAGCAAAACCTATATGATACATACTATATATATATATATATATATTTTTAATCCCTCCAATATCCTTTACACAAGGAGAAAGGGATTAGGATCTCAAGAAATATTTGTGTCTCTATGTGGGTGGAAAGAGAAGAATTACCCTCTCATCTGAGTTATTCTAGTACTTTTAGATAAATGAAATAACCTTTAAATATTCGTGATCAGAGCATTACCCATTTGTCTCTTTGCCTTCATATTTATTTGAATTCAAATTAAATCTGCCTTTTAGCAAAGATCAAGAATAAGATCTGGCACTTTGGAGTGGAAGCCAAAGCTGGTATATATGTGATGTTACTGCCCTCTTCCCAAGCCACCATTTTATTGCTCTTCTGGGAATCCAGTTAAATTACAGCTGCTGATATATTGTGGACTGAGAATCTAAATTCAGGCTTTGACCAAGTCAAGGGCTGGTTTCTTTGGGCAATATTTCACTTCCTGTTTTATCTGTGCTGTCACCTAAATTTAGCACTTAGACTATACTCCCCGATGTCTGCAGAAGTTTTAAATTATTTTCCAGTGATGCATACCATGTCTATGCAGAATTGTGTGTGACAGATTTGCAGTAAAATCCCAGAGCTCTCCAACTCCTTTTTAAATGAATTAGATCAGTAGCTCTCACAGATTTGACTTTGGAATGGGTTGTAAGGTGATGCGTTTCCTGAAAAACTGATTGAGTTCTCTTTGGTGTGTGTGTTTTTTTTTTCTCTGCTGTGCATTTTACCATTTGGTGGACTAATCAGTTTCTTAAAAGCAAAAGATGGATGCTGTCTTCTAAACCATGGGAGGTGTCAAATGCCTGCTGCATTAAGACCCTTTTCCCTAATTGCAGGAATGATAGCTATGGGCAGAACTGTAATAGTGTTCTAAATTGAGAAATCTTGAATAAGACATAAATCTAAATTCCACACCTTTCTTTTTTAATGTGGGCTTCAACAAGCGTCAGCTGTAATTGGTAGAACAGCCTGACCTATTAATCCATAGATAAAAATGGTTCAATTAAAGAGAAATATAAATATTGAAGGTAACATAAAACCAAATGAAGCACATCACAGAATTTATGTGCAAATAAATTAACTGAATAAAAATTCTCCAGTACATACAAGGTCCATATGCTGTCTTGGTAATGCTATAATTAAGTCAGAGAGTCATGTCATACTGGCCTTTTCCATCTGCTCTGTGATCTGTTAAGGGACCCATTCAAACAGAATGACAGCTGACCTCAAAATGATACACTCTACTACTGCCCATTTTAACAGGGCTGTTGGTTATGCACATTTTGTCTTCATTTATACTGGTCTACGAGTGTTTTTCCATTAAATCAAGTAAATTGGAGCATGTGGTTTTCTATTAAATAGGTTTATTTAAACCACTATTATATTTTCGGAATGAACTTTTTATTTTTCAGAAGCAATTGATTGTACTGGAGAAAATTTTGTTTTGTTTTGTTCTAAATTCAAGTGGTGTTAGAAAGAGATAGTGATTAAGAATAGCAAAATAAAGGCGCTCTTCTCTTTTTCCTTCTAATTTTTGGTATTTGATCAAAGCAAAGTGGTTAATTCTTGGAGCCTCAGGATGTTGTGTATGTAATTGACACAAAAGATGTGTAAAAGAGGAGCCAATATTTATAATACTAATTGATTTCATTTATTTTACTTCCCTTGTGTATGCCTCACTGTCATTCTTGCCATTATCTTAATGTTCTTGTTTCCAATAACACTCAGAAAAGTCATTTTAAAGGCAGGGGATCTGGAGCACAGATGTGTCAGGTGTAAAGGCTCTCATCCACAGAGACATTCAAATTGGCTAAAGGAAACCCCACTGAATAGTGCAGCTGAAGATCCAGCATTTGTCCATCTGTTTGTGCCAGGTTACCTTGTGACAGTCTATTTAATTTCTGGTCCCTGGAGTGTCTCTATTTCAACAGTACATGCATATTTCTTTTATTAGAACTGCAGAAGGGGAAAATTGGTAACTCTTAGAACCAGGATGACCTTTAGAATATTACATTTTTGTTTTGTTTTGAACAAATAACACAAGTTCTACAAGAGGGTTTGCTCTAGTCAAACACTCAACTTCTTAGAGGGAATTTTAAATGTCTCCTATTTGGCCTTGGAGGAAAAAAAGAAAAAAGAAATAAATTATACTTGCAATATAACAGAGAGTGCTTAGAAAATGGGTTTAAAATACATTACAATTTAAAAACTTTTTAAAGTAAAACCAGAGACAGGCAGTGTCCATGGAGTGACCAAGACTAACCCACATAAGAGGCTGGAGAATAACAAAAGATAATCGTCAGGCAGATGCCCATTGCTCTCTGAGGAAGCATGACCTTGGCATGTTGGTTTCTGAATTAATTCAGAGAACCTAATTTGTCAATATGGAAAGGTCACATAATACATGATATCTTATTTATAAATAAAAATCCAGATGGAATTTCTTAGTAAAATGTATTTAGGTAAGTCTACAAGGGACAAGAGCCATATTCATTTACTTACGCAGTCTAGAAACATTTGCTGAGCATCTAATATATCCGTGGCATTATTTTAGCTTCAAATGATGTGTTAGTGAACAAAATGAAGTCTGTGCTCTCATAAAGCTAACATTACAGTGCAGGGGTTGTGGGAAGGCAGATAGTAAACAAACCTGTTATCTGTTCTGTACAGGGCCGAGGACCCATTAATTAGCCTTGCATCTGGATGTTGGTTCAAAGATAAATATTTCTGAGGTTTTCCTGAAATTGTAAACTGTATACCCAAGAGCATCCTGATGAGCTAAAATGAAATTGATCATATATACTCATTTCAATGAAATAATGTTTGAAAAATTTCCTTTCATTTTGCCCAAGTCCATGTAGTACTTTATTGTAGTGTGGTGAAAAAGATATAGGATTAGATTCTGCCAAGAAACTTTTACCTGAGGTACTTATATCCCAGTGGAGAGAAACAATGCTGCCTAATTAAAAGATAAAGATAGAAAAAAGGGGCAGAGCCAAAGAAGGAAAGATAGGGGGAGTAAGGGTGGAGGTAGGGTTAGGAAAACTAGATTCCTGCAATATTCCTTAAATATATAAGAATTTATTTCATATTAGGGCAATATCCTAGTAGCTTAGTTTAGTTGGTGAGAGCCCCATGTTAGGATGGCATCATAGTTAAAGATTCAGTCCTTATTTGAACCAGTTAGCTCAAATCTATCCCATCCCTTTACCCCAATCAGTCATGATACGAATATCAGCCACAAATCACAAGCAGGTATACATTTTCCACACTACTGGAAAAAAAGAATGAATCAAACACATCTTCTTTCTGTATGATCAGTGAGGCATGAGAATAATTGGTAGATTGATGATCCGAGATGTAGTTGGTAAATTAGAACCATGAATTCTGCCAGACCTTTGGAACAAAACATATTAAATAGGATTTTTTTGTGTGTGCCAGTGGCAGTGGTAACATGGGAGAGGATTATTTAAAATTGTGTTTAAATATTCAAAGCTGTATGTGCTGGGTATGTAAGTGAACTAGTATTTCTCTTCCCTTAAGTAACCTTGAGATAGGACTACATTTATCAACGTTCTCTTTTTGTCTCCCTCTGCAGTCTTCCTTCAAAACCTACAGGCTTTTAAACAAAGGCTCTAAATGACTCTTATCAATATATCTGTTCCTGGGCCTCTCCCAAAATGACTTAGAGATAAGTTGCCTCAAACCTGGCTTGGTTCAGTGCTATAATCCATTATGGTTCCTTTTGGAGGTAGCAAATTCTCATCAACTTCCCTCTTATTAATCACCTATCTAAATGTAGCATCATCAGAACAATTTCAGAGTTTTCTAAGGCAGGACCTTGACTTCCTGTCATTTGTAAAGTAGCTTATAACAGCCCTGACACTCTGCTAAAGTGCTTAACTAGTCATTATTCCTCCTTGTACTACATAGCCTTTATGCTGCCAATAGCCCGTCTCGCCTTTCCGATGTCCCATCATGTTACCTTTAAAACAGTAATTTTACTATTTTATCTTTGCGGTGGGGTCGGGGTAGAGTAGGTCAGGCTATTTTTGAGAATCTAGAGAAAACAGAAATCTCTACACAAGAGAAAATATATGTGAACATATGGTTTTGTGTACCTTTTCAAGGGATTTGTAAACTTGTGAAGCCCATCCATAGACCTCAGATTACAAAGTCATGGTGTCAAGATTATATGATTCACAAACATATTTAATTGAAGTAAACCTCATCTATGCCTACTTATAGACTCATAAATATTATGACATTTTCATTTTTATTTTATTTTTCCATCTAAACTTCCTTGCCTCTCTCCTCCACTCAGGGTCAGATTTGCATTGTAGTCTGCCAGCTTTTTTAGTCTTCTTTGGCTCCCTCCTCATTACAGGAATTTCCCTTAATGACATTCTTGCATTTCAATCCTTTCTTGGCATTTGTTTCTCAGAGGTCCTAGACTAACACATTCTTCTATTTCTATAAAAATATACTATCATATTATAATATTTTTAGAACTATTAAGAGAAGGTGTCTATTTCTGTTTTTTCCATTTCTTTGAATTTCACTTAACATTTTTTTTCACCTGCTTTGAAAAACTTGATTGTTCATTAAGTTAGCCACAGTGACAAGTGTATACAATTTGAATAAAATGTTCCTGGTATGTTTTTATGATTCCCAAATGCATTTTCTTTCCCCTTTCTTTCCTTCCTTTCTTTTCTTTCTTTCCTTCCTTGCTGCTTTTCCTTTCAATTTTATTTAAAGATTTTTTAAATGTACCTTACACCTTACACAACCATACATTTATCTAAGGATAGTCTGAAATTCTTGGTTCCAATGACATTTTGTTTGTGTATGGTACTTTCTCTTTAAGCTGCTTGTTGTTGATTTCCAGCCACTTAAAAAAGAAAATACTGTTTGTTAAGTTCCAATATATTTCTGTGTTAAAGATACAATGGTTAATGTTATCATTTCCATGAGTGAAAGGGGTTGTCTGTTGTATTCTCTACCGTATCCATTCCCAGAACTTAGCACAGTGCCTGGCAGACAAAAGGTGCTCAATAAATGTGTGTTGAAAATACAATGAGGCATTAGAGCTTGTACCTTGAAAAAAGCTTAATGTTTTAAAAAGTCATTTAATTATCCTAATCCCACAAACTTCTAAAATGTTCATCCATTTTTCCCAAAGTCATGTGCTAACTCTTCACTGATTCTGTCTAAATGGCTATTACAATGACAGGTGTCCCAGGGAAGGAAAGCCAGTCAAAATAACAAAACATTTTTAAAAGAATGAAACTTTATTTCATTCAAGCACAGAAATTTTAACTAAACTAATAAAAACTGTTTCAATAGAAGTTCACTGATTATGTTTAAGAAATAGGTAATAATAATTTATTACTTTTTTTCTCAGTTGATATTTACAAAGTACAGTTGACCCTTGAACAATGTGGGTTTTAACTGCATGAGTCCACATATACATGTTTTTTTTTTTTCAACAAAACTCATATCAAAAATACAGTATTCACAGGATGTGAACCCTGTGTATATAGAGGGCCAACTTTTCCTCTATGTGGGTTCCACAGAACTGACTATGGGACTCGAGTAGGGTGGGTCCTGGAACCAATTGCCCCGTGTATACTGAGGGAAAACTGTACTTAAAATCAATCCTCTCTGAGAATGAAGGCGATAAATAAATATGAAAATAATTATCTCAAGTATGTTAAAAATAGTCCTAGAAAATAGAATTTCAGAATTAGAAGGGACCTTAGAAACTATGTAGTTCAAGCTTTTATCCAGTATAAGAAATTCTGAGACAGTACCCCTCTGTAATGACAGAACATGATATTTTTGTAGGTAGTCTATCTCATTGCTGAAAAGTTCTTCCTAAATACTGCCACAAATCCTGACTGTCTGTAATTTTCCTGTATTTGCTCCTAGTTAAGCCTCTGTAGTCATACAGAATCAATGTACTTTCTCTTCCATTTGAAAGTGCTCTCTATATTTGATGATATCGAATTGATGTCACAGATTTGCTATTGATCTATCATGTAACTCTATAACAGTCCATACTACCTGGTGTCTGGGAAATTTCAAGTAAGGAATCAGTTGGAAAAAGCCATTTGGAGAATAAAGAGTACATCCATAGCTTTCTCTCTGATCTGCCCTCTCTCTAGGAAATCATCTCCCATGACTCATTGCTCATGAGGATGTGGATATGAAATCATACTAGCAAACATCCCTGCATAGTTGGCACCCGCTATTCCCTATGTAGTAATTTGTTTAGTATGTTCTTTTTTTCCTCCTACATATGTTGGAAGGCAAACTTTAACAAGGTTTCTTTCTGGATTGTTATAAGTTCCAAGCTAGTTTCTTTTGTTAAGGATTAAATAAAATTTCCATTCAGCCATTTGCTAAAGAGGTGAGATTATTTTTTTAGTGATTGGAGTATAGCAGGTGAATCAAGGTGAATTAATATGCCATTGAAATTAGTTGTGAAAACCATTCTCTTTATCTTAGTTCTCATTATAGATGTTTAGGCCAGCAAGGGTTGTGTCATAAAGTAGGTATCAATTGTATTATTTTCTATGAATGCCAACAAAACATTTCTTTAGTGACAAATATAATCAGGCAACATATCAGATATTCAGTATTCTTCTCAAGTTGATTGGGCATTGCTTCCAGTTTCTGCCAGAAGAGCATCACCACATATTACAAGAAGCATAGCCCTCCACTCTATATCCTTTGATATTTTGCCCAGAAATGTTGAGAGTTGGAAATTAATTACAATATAGCAAAAATGTATGAGCATCAGCTAAAGCTTCATCTTTGCTTCCTCTTTTCTCTCTGAAAAATTGAGTCTGGTGATTCTTCTTCAGTTTTTACATGTGTGCTATAGAGACTCTGAAAAGAGCAATCAAGGAAAGGAATTTAATTGCTACATGCACTTGAGTAGATCTCAGATAAGAACAGGTAATCTTTGAAGTTATAAAGCAGCAAGAAAGCAATAACTTTTTTTCCAACCAATGGTTTCGATATTTGGAAGACTGACAGGCTTAGAGACACTTTTTCATTCCAGCAAAAGAATAAATGTATTGTCAACTACCTCCCCAAAGGCTGTCAAGTGAGTATTTTTTCAGTATATTTATCATGGTTTATTATTTTACTTTATGTGTAGGTATCTGCATTATGTCCTGAATAAGTCATGTGACTGAGGACCATCAGTGGCTAGTTTGAGCATGAGTGTAAGTTGTATGTGGTAGTTTTGTAGGATAACACATTTTAGGATTGGAAGAAACAGAACTTTTCAGTTTCCAACTATATTAGACTAGGAAAATTATACACTTAAAGGAACGAACTGGCTTGTCCAAAGTCACATGGCTGGTTCATAGGAAACATAGTGGTAGAACTCTTTATGTGACTCTAGTTAGAAGTCCTTATACAAAAATAATAGAAAAGACCACCAAAACAATTTCTTCAGGTTTTTATATCAAATCTGAACCTTGCCAAATAAGTTGTATTAAACTAAAGATTTCTTGTATGTAGGCCATTCTTCAGTACCTTTAACAGTATTTCACAAGGAAAATGCAAACAAACTAAAATGCTTCAGTTTGGAAGAGACAGACAAATGAAAACATTTTTATTGAGAATTTTAAAATAGGTAAACAAAAACTACAAATAGAAAACAGCCAGAGTACATATTTAGTTTAGTATTAGCCAGAGTACAAATAAATACATATTTAGCTTAATCTCCTAGACTTCATTCCATTTAGAAATGTGGGAAATTTTATAACACATATAGTACTCAGAGATATTTTTGTGAGAATGCATTGTGATTTGGTGTGTATGCTTACAACTAAATTGTAATAATCCAAAGGAGTCTGCTATATATCTCTAATTCCTTCTGCTTAAGTAACATGTACCAACCTTTAAGCAGTGACTAAGGAAAGGACCTGACAGAACCCTTGATCCTCCTTTTTTATGTCCCTGGGCCTCTTCCAGCCAGGTTTTGCTGAAATACCTCCTCTTTGCCTTAAGACCATTATTGCTTAGCCTTATTTGTTGTTTATTTTTTATGTGCTTGCTCAAAAATTGGTCTGTGTTATGACTTTTTTCATTCTTTCCCTTCCTATTATATTGCCCTTTACTACCCTCCTGCATCAGAACCACTTGCCTTCCACTACTTTCAAACAATATTAACAACATGATGTGTATCTCTATATAACTTTCTAGATGCATTAGCATACACAGGAAATTTTGTTTGTTTTACACAAGTGAAATTATGCTATGTACACTTCTCTGCACTCTCACTTAATGGTACGTTTTGGAAATTCCTTCAAGTCATTTGGTATGATACATACAACTCATTATATTAAAAAATGTATAGTGTTGTAAGCCGTGGGTACATCACAATTTATTCAAACATTTCCCTGGTGTTTACTGACCCCATACATTTGATAATGTTATTGACCCACTGTGTTCTTTCTTTTTCTTCTGATTCTATATAGTTTATGCTCTGACTAACCCACTACTTTTAGCTCTTGCTTCTAGTTTGCCTTGCGTTGCCCTCTAGTGATTTCTTATATTTAGACCTCAGTTCTATAAATGAATTGTAAGCTTCTTGAAGACATACATGTTTTGTATCTAATATTAACCATAGTATAAAACAAAATGTGTTCACAAAGTAAGAGTGTCAGATTGATAATTTGGCCATGGTGGAGCAGAAGTTTTAGAGCTGTGAATCTAGACTAGGGAAAAATAGAAGAATCTCAGACCCTTAGTTAACTTTTCTGTTGTGTTGTTATTTCTGCCAAACATTTAATTTTTTTCCAAATCCAACTGAGAGTATATCTCTTTTATGAAAATATTTAATTCTGTGAAGTTTTTAGTCTCCAATAACTTATGTTGTCTTAGTTCATTGCTGTTGCTATAACAAGATACCTTAGAATGGGTAATTTATAAAAAAGAGAAACTTGTTTCTCACAATTCCAGTCTCACAATTCCAGAGGCTGAGAAGTCCAAAATCAAGGCTGCCAGAAGATTCCAGGTCTGGTGAGGGCTTGCTCTCAGCCTCATAGAGGGCAACTTCTTGCTGAATCTTCACATGTCAGGAGGTAAAAAAAGGGACAAACTTGCTACCACAAATACTTTTACAAGGGCACTAATCTCATTCATGATGGCAGAGTTCTCATAGTCTAATCACCTTCCAAAGGTCCCACTCCTTGATACCATCACCTTGGGGTTTAAGTTGCAGCATGTAAATTTTGAAGGGACATATACATTCAAACCATAGCATATGGCACCCTCTCAGAAAACTGATTTTTGTCTCACCCCCCTGCTGACTCTTAGCCAACATGGTTGATTTATTGGCAGAATAGAAAGACCGCAGGGGTTTTTAGATCAGGGGGTCATTCCTAATCTCAGGTAACTCTGCAACTGCTGCTAAGATCTGGAGCCAGGAGGTATCTCAGATGATATATCATCTAATTTACATATTGAAGATAGCTGGGATTAAAGAATTCCTTAGTATGCAGCCCAATACCACAAGCCTATTGTGAAATAGGTGATCCTTCTTGACCTTTTTTGGTATAGATGCCCTCACCACCCACCAAAGCCAAGTTCATTAAAGCTTGGGCAACTCTTCTGCCTAGAACCCTTCAGTGGTTCTCCAAAATATCCAGATTAAAGTGCAAGTTTATGAATGTAGAAAACAAGACTCCCACATCATCTCTCCTCATCCCACCTATATATATTCGGCTTAATCTTTCACCACTTCTGTTGCTGCTGCTGGTGGTGCTAATAATGATGATAATTCTGATGATAATAACTAATGTTTTACTGAGTGTTTTCTATATACTAGACACACGTATTCTGTATTTGAATCTTCACAAAACCCCTATAAGATAGGTACTTTTATTATGCACATTTTACAAATGGATAAATCAAGCTTCAAACAAGTTATGCAACATGATGTCATGAAGCTGTTAAGTGAGAGAACTAGGAATGTTTGACTAAAAAATCCATGTTCTTAACCACTATTCCAGTGCTCCTCAAATATTGTGCACAGTAATCCCATTGAGTGCTTTTAGAAAAACATGATTTTCAGACCTCACTCAAGAGATCAAGATTTAGGGCCAAGTAATATGTGCATTTACTCAGCACCTCCAGGTGATTCTGATGTATTACCGCCCACCATTTGAGAGGTACTATTCTGTACCAATGCCTCTCAAATTTTAAAATGCGTATGAATCAAATCACTTGGTGACCTTATCAACCTACTGATGCTGAATCAGTAGAATTAGGGTAGGGACTGATTTTCTGCATTTCTAGTAAGCTTCCATCCAGGAGGATGCAAATATTATTGGTCCATAAATTACACTTGACATAGAAGTCCTACACTACATGCCTTAGTGATAAAATGCGAGTTTACCATAAGTATGAGGTATATTTCAGTTAAGTAGTATGTTATACAAATAGATATATCCCTAAAAATCTCACATGAAAATATTTTCTGTCACTTGAATTTCATTTTCACATTGACTTTCAGGATCATTTCAGAGTTATACCATTATTTATTTTTAGTAGATCTCTAGTAGCCTACCACTTCAACTTTGTTTGTCAGCCAAGTACTTAGTAAGTGATGACCTCTTACACAAACACTCAAGTACCCTAGAAGAGCTTACTAGAAACAGAAAACCTGTCATGAGTCCTCTAATAAAGTGGATATTCTTTTTGTTATATAAGTAGGAAATTTAAAAAGAGGAAAAGCAAATTTTAGATTTCTAGATCTGAAAAGGACCAGAAAAACAATTTCATTCAAACTGAATTTTATAGGTAAGAAAAGGCAGGCAAGAATAGGAAGGTAGTGTAACTAAATTTACATAGGGGATTAGTGGCAGAACTGGAACTCAAATTCTAGTCTTGTTGGAATTTTTGTTTATTTGTTCTTGTTGGTTGGTTGGTTGGTTGTGTTTTGAAAGCATACCCTTAATTCCATCTTAGCTTCAGTGTTGGAGATCTGTACTTCTAAGCTGTATTTAAGGGGAAAAGGCCCAACAATTACAGCTGTTTTTCCTAAGTAAATAGGACTCTCCATCAGGGTTCGCAAACTTTTTATTTTCTGTAAAAGGCCAGATAGTAAACAGTTTAGACCTTGTGAGCTATAAGGTGTTTGTCACAAGTGCTCAATTGCTGTCATAGTATAGAAATAGCCATATATGATTATATATATTAATATATAAACAAATGAGGGTGGCTGTGGACACTGCATTTTGAATTTCATATAATTTTTACATTATGAAATATTATTATTTTTAATTTTTTAAAACCATTTTAACCTGTAAAAAAACTTTTTTTCTTTTCTTTTCTTTTTCTTTTTTTTTTTTTTTTGGCTCATAGGCCAATACAAAAACAGGCAGCAGACTGGATTTGGTTCAATCGCCATAATTGGCTGACACCTCCTGTAAATTAGTTTAGTTCTTCCAAGTGCTAATATAATTTTTCCTCAAGTTGAGCAGGTAGTTCTTGAACGTTACGTAGAAAACAAGTTAGCCATTCAAAGTTCACTGGTAGGATTAGTGCATTGAATGAATTTTGTTTACTGGAAAAATGTAACAGTCAGAAAGAGGTACACATTAACTTATGAGTGAGGATATCTGCTTTGCTGAATTATTTCTAATCTCCAGAGAGGAAAAGCAAAGCCCAAGGGGTAGGCACACCATAGAACAATTTGTTTCATGATAGCCATAGTAGTCTTTTTTACTAAAAGGACATTGCAATTCTTTTAAAGCGTTCTGTGAATTGGCTGGCATGCTCTGTGTTACTCTCTGGTGGGTGTGGGGGAGCTAGTATAGGAAGTTTGCTGAAGTCTTAATGTGTCCTATTCCTTTAATTCATAGCAAGGAGGCAGGAAAATGAAAATAGTTTGAAAGCAACTGAAGTATAGATGGTACTTGGTCAAATACCAAAGGTTTCAATGAAAGTCATCTTGGTTCATTGTCAGATCATCCCAAAGAACCAAGAAAAAAAAATAAAAAAGAAAATGTCATATTAGCATAGTTGTTTTGCAAATGTCGACTTTAACAATGCTCAGGTGACAAAGTTGATGCTCTACCACATATTTATTTATTTTAATAATAAAAAACACAGTTGGAAATTCAACCAGAACGTTGTCAAATGCCATGAGCCTTTTTAAGGTTTGTTGAAAATGGTTGTTAAGCTGCTTCCTCTCAAAAAGTTCCAATTGAGATAATTTCAGTATTTAAAAGGAGGTGAGGATCCTTATAATAATAATAATGATCAAACTTTGAATGCAGAGTTCTTTCAAAAAATAGGTTTCAGAGGAAAAAATCCACAAGAACAAATTTAACCATTCCAGTATGATATTTTCAGACTGCCCAGCCTTTGGATAATCACCTGCAACAGAAAGATAGCTAAGAAAAGATGACAATGTGCCTGGATGGTTTCCCACCCTATTTCCTTTCCAAAACGAATGACTTCCCTTATGTAAAGTTATCTTATGAGAGAACCAAGAAAAGGATTCTTGCTAGGGATTTATATGAAAGAAATAATTAAAATCTGAGTATATTTACAAGAAGAGATTATGTTGTTTCTTCTATTCTTTATATTGTGATTAAAGTAGAGAGAAGACATTTTTGGGCAAACTTACTAGGGGGAGAAGTGCTCAATTAGAAGTTTCTCGGTTTCTCAAAGATGGAACTTAATTGAAATAGATATGAGAAAAAGCAAAAAATAGAAAGTGCTATTCTGAACAGAAGAAACTTGAATTAGCTAAAAGAGTGATATGTGTAGTGTTCCTTGCAGTGTTGAAATGTGTTCAATAAAAATGTTTCTATGAAGTAACATCACTTTCCCTATTTCACTGGCAACAGTTGAGATTCAGAATCACCACGGTTGTTTCTTTTATAGCATCCACTGGTAAGTCTGATGATATCTATAACTGTCTAAAAATTCTACCAAAATGTTGAAGTGGAGATGATAGACTTCATTTTGCTCAGTTAACACATTATTAGAAATATTCTATGGAAATATAACATCTGAATCAAATTCTATTTTCTCTACTGATTTTCATAATTTTAGAGAGATATGTAACATTATTTTTATTGATTTTTAATAGACTATGGTTGATAGCACTTTAGCATAGTTTCTTTTTCCTCTTCATTTCTAACTTTTGTCAAATAGCACATTATAAGCAGATAAATGTACCTGCAACTTAAGGAAATTCAATTTTAATATTTTCTGTATGGTAAAAACAATTTTTATATAAATAACTGCTTCAATTTATCTGTTTTTAATTTTAGCATTTAAGTAATACATCTGATGTGTGTGTGTGCACACATGCACACACCCCAAATGTCTTTCAAATGAATTTGCTCACAGAACCAACAATAACGACAATTACAAATAGTATAATATTTTTTGTTTTAGTTCAGGCTGCTATAACAAAATACCTTAGAGTGAGTAATTAATAAACAACAGAAATTTATTGCTTATACTCCTGGAGGTTGGGAAGTCCAAGGTCAAGGCACCAGCAGATTTGGTGTCTGGTGAGGACCTGTTCCTCATGTATGGGGACTTCTGTGTGTCCTTGCATGGCAGAAGGGGCAAACAAACTCCCTCTTGCCTCTTGTATATGGTAACTGATTTCATTCATGAAGAATTTACCCTCATGACCTAATCACCTCCCAGAGACTCCACCTCTTAACACCATCCACTTTAGGGATTAGGTTTCAAAATATGAATTTTGAGGGGACACCAATAGTCAGACCATAGCATTTTTATAGTATACCATCACAGAAAGACCTGCAGATGTTTTCTTATCAGAAAATAAGACAATCTATCACTTTTCTATTCCAGTAAGATACATTTTAGCTTTGTGTTTGTAAAATTGTCTTTCTAATCTCAGACTGCATTTTATTTCCATTTTCTGTTTGACCTCGTGATTTCTGATGCCACAGACAGCTTTTATTAACTTTATTTTTTATTTTTATTTTTATTTTGAGACGGAGTCTCGTTCTGTCACCCAGGCTGGAGTGCAGTGATGCAATCTCGGCTCACTGCAAGCTCTGCCTCCCAAGTTCACACCATTCTCCTGCCTTAGCCTCCTGGGTAGCTGGGACTACAGGCGCCCACCACCATCCTGGCTAATTTATTGTATTTTTAGTAGAGATGGGGTTTCACCATATTAGCCAGGATGGTCTCAATCTCCTGACCTTGTGATCCTCTCAAAGTGCTGGGATTACAGGCGTGAGCCACCATGCCCAGCCACTTTTATTAACTGCAAACATTTATTTGTGATGCCGGAGCAATTCGAAATTGATTTAGTCATATTAGCTAATTATCTGATCAATTCAGTCAGCAAATTCAATTCAACCTCTTTTTTGATATAATTAGCCAATGGTTTAAATGAAATTTCTTATCAAATAAATAAAAGTTGTAGAACCAGTAGTCATGTAGACACAGCCATACTATGAGCTTTCTTCCCTACCCCATGTTATTGAACTATTGTAATATGTTGCACATTCATTCATTCAACAAATATTTACTAATTGCTAATTATGAGTTGAGCACTGTGCTAAGTTCTACAGATATAGTAAATCTCTCTCTCTTTAATATGTTTACACACAGAATTATTCAAGAGTAGTCACTTAGTTTTTCCTACTCTATCATCATTGTGGTTTTAATAGCCATGTAGGGCTCATTTAGTTCAGGTGCTTAATACTACTATCTACAGGAGCAAGATATCTGAGGGTGAGGAGAGACTTTATAAACAATAAAAAAAAAGATGATTATGGAGGCCCAAAGTCTATAAGGACTATACACATTTTACAAAGCCTACATATCAGCTTCCATTTGTTCTTCAGAAAGGAGCTAGTACTAGTCCTGGCCAATTATGGATCTTCTTCTTTGTGCCTTATGTTTGTACCTAATCTCAGAGTCTGATCTCTACCTTTTTCTTTTCTTGTAAGATCCTTCATTTCTATAACTTAATCATTATAGATTAAGTTATGATATTAATAACTCCAGAAATTACTGTGAAATTGCTGTATTCCTGCATCTCCAACTAGAGTTTACTACCTCTGTGGTCTCACTACATGGATCAAAGTTGTTCTGCTGGTGATGACCAAGATGACAAAGGAGTGCTACTTTGGAAAAGCCATATCTTACTTGGATTCAGAGCTAAAAATAAAAAATAAAAAAAAAGTCCACTTGCAACATTGCTATTCGTCCATCCCATCTTCTGAGTAATACACTTAAACATACTCAGGTAATAGTAGTTACTACTTAATATATTTAATACGTATGCATTGCCAAACCTTGTGGAATATACTAGCATGAGAAAGCTCATCCTCATCCTTTTATTTCAGTTGTTCTTAGGAGTTTAACTACTGTAGTGGGTGACTGGTGGTTCAGTAGTTAGAGCAGCCATTAAATGATTTGGTGTGTTTATAAGATTCTCCCCCAAAATTTGTAACTGTTATTTAGTTTCAATTTTTGAAAGGCTGACCAAACATCAAAATTAGTTGGCTGTTTATCTGGATTAACATAAAAGGAAATGTCAAAAGCAAATCTTTATGCCATTGAGGCATTTCATTATCCATTTGCAGGCTGCATGATAGGGAAAGCTTCATTTTGCAATAGCATAATACGGATAATTGCTAATGAAATACATTTGACACTACTAATACATGATGGTAGAACGAGACTGGAGAATTAAAATGTAAGGTCCTTGGGAATATGAGCTGTATCTTAAATCATATTTTCAAACCCTAGTAACTACACAGTGATGGGCACATAAATGCTCAAAAATTATTACATGATTCAAAAATACCAGAATAATTAAACTGATATTTGATTCCTGCTCTAGCGTAGGGATTTCATAAGGAAGTTTGAGAAATAGCCAGCTTTTATAGTCTTCCACAAGGAGATATGTTATGCAGATGCCCAGATCCCCCAAAGACAACTGCCTTTGCACACTGTGTCAGGTGGGGTTTAGGGTTTTGGATTACTGGTTGTCCTACTGCTCTACTGAAACCTTAAGCAGAGGTTCTAAAAACATAAGCTGTAGAGTTGGGACTAACTCTGCATTTTGGCACTTGGAATTACTATCACAGTGAAACATGGGAGTGAAGAGTTCCACAGAGGGCCAAGGAAACAGTATCATCAGCTTTAATGAAATCAGCTCCATGTATGTCCAATAAAGCATGGGATGAAGACTAATCACAAGCATCAAAGAAGATAGTGTTTTGTGACTTTGTGCATTATTGAATGTATTCAAGTGTTAACAAGATGATTATTCATTGCACCTGAATATGCGTCTAGGTTAATTTTTTTTATTGAAAGGAAATTTCATTAGGATAGTGTTTATTCACATTGATCCAGCTGACTTCAGAATATGGTTATATATTTTTCTGCATCCTACTGCTATTATAAGATCCAGGCTTATATTAGATTTTCTCTGGTATTAATTTTGCTTACTTTAACCTTTATTTCCTGTTCCGCCTAAACCCTCCTTTCTGGACAATTGCAAAAGGATGCCATAAATATCCTCCACAAAGGCATGTGTAAATATGATCATATTTTCGTGATTCTCTGCTATGTGCAGTGCACAAATGCTATGAAATAAATGAGCACTTAGATGACTATAGTGAGTCACACCACTAAGACATCATTAAGACTATAGTGAGTCACACCATTATTGTGCTCAAGTATAGTGTTTGTTGATATGCACAAATTAATTCTAAAGAGTGTTATCATAATTTGCTCATGGTATATGTATTCAGATTCTTTGGAAGAACTGAAGACATCATTAGAAAATTACAGTATTATCTCAATATTTTAGTTGGCAGGAGGTTATAACAACAAACTTTCCCATTTTCTTCTAACTCCTCTTCATTGTATCACTGACTCCGTGTACCGCATAGCAAGAGATAAGAGGAGCAGGAATAGAGAATGGGTAGGACTAATGTGAGGAAATTTTCTGGAGAAGTCCATTTCAACGTTAGCTTGTAAAATGAGAAAGATATGGGTAAGAGGGCAGTAGAGCCAAATTATAATGCCCTGCTACATTCTTTTATGCCTTGGCATTAAGAGATCTTGGGCAGAGATAAAGCTATACAAATTCATGTGGATAAAGTCATTTCCCTACCAGGAGCCACCCCATACTCTGCCAAGTTAGCCAAGTTAGGAATGTGATATCTGAGTCATTGTGTGCTTTCTGATGCGAGAATGAAGACTTATGAGAAGAGAATCTTGATGGAAGGAGAGGGCAGAATACCAGATGTCCTAAGGCAGGTAGAGAGAGTAGAGAGTACTGTAAGAGGGTGGCCTGCCTTTCCACATATAGAATTATGCTGTCCAGTGCAATAGCTACTAACTACAGGTGGCTATTTAAATTTAAATAAGCTAAAATTAAATTCAATTAAAAATCCACTTCCTTAGTCTGAGTAGTCACATTCAACACGCTCAATAATTGCATGTGGCTAACTGCTGTTGTATTAGATAGCACAGATATAGAATCTTTCTATCATCACAGAAAGTTCCCTTGGACAGCTCTGTTCTACAGCAATGGGCAGAAATAACTATTTGACACACTGGGGGCTAGGAGGTCTCTAGAGAGCCGTGAGTGCTGACATAACCACAAAACTATTTTTTGGTGAATAAGTGAGAACACCAGTGGTATCAAAGCAGAAATCAACATTACAAATAGGTATATATTTCACCATCCTGGAAAGTTCAAATGCAACTCTGTAATGCTTTCCACTGGAAGAATAAATATGAGCATATATTTCAGTGAAGGAGATTGAGGGTTTCTTCTTCATTTTTTTAAAATTTGTGTTGATTTGGTCTGATGTTTTTAATTAAAGACACCTAGATGACTTAATTGTTAAACTGTCATCTATTTTAGTTTAATTTCCTATGTGAAACGAGTCGTCATACTCCCCTCAAAATATCATCTAGGCCAGGTGTGGTGGTTCACACCTATAATCCCAAAAACTTGGGAGGCCAAGGTGGGAGGATTACTTAAGCCCAGGAGTTCTAGGGCAGCCTGAGTAACATGGTGGGACCTCATCTATACAAACACAATACAAAATAAAAATCAGTCAGGCATGGTGGCATGTGCCTATAGTCCCAGCTACTCAGGAGGCTGAGGTGAGAGGATCACTTGAGCCCAGGAGATCAAGGCTGCAATGATCCATGATTGTGCCATTGCACTCCGGCCTGGGTGATCATGTGAGATCCTGTCTCAAAATATATGTATATATATAATTTATTCATAGGCAAGGATTGTGATAGAGTTGTTCCCAGTAAGTCCTTATTGAATTAAAAGGAAGCTGCCTGCCTATGCTTGGTCAGAAGACAGCCACTAGTATTAAGTCTCCCTTTGCACCCTTCCTGGCTACCTCAACTGATCAGGAAGAAAATCCATTTATTTCAAATAAATTTGAAAATATTATATTTGCTTGAACAAATTTGTTTCAAATGCTGCCTTACAGGAATTAAGGCATTCATTTATTTCTTTTTCAGTCTTTTATTCAATAATGGAGCACCTTTCATCTTTGAGGCACTATCAGCAGACCTTGTGGACTTTATGAGGTTAAATTATTCACTCTTTGCCCTGAAGTTATTTATAATCCAATGACATATAATTACCAAAAAAAAAAAAAAAAAAAAGCAGAAAATGTAAAGTCACCAAAAAGATAGGTAAAGGCAAGGTGTTATATAAGTTAGAGGAAGAACGAACTCCTTTGGGGTTGGGAAACTGGAAGGAGAGCTGCTATTGAGTACCTACTATATACTAGGTTTTTAGCCTATGTAATTCCACTGTTATGCCTTACCATGTTCAAAAGATTCATTCTGTTATTGAAATAATCAATTTTTAGTAGTAGCTAAATATGAATATTCTTAGAGTCCAGTGGGTAGTGGATAGCATTTCTTGACTTTGTAGCCTGCAGAAAGTCAGCCTCAAATCAGCACTTGGGAGTACCTTACCTCTTTCCCTTTCCACCTCTCTGCCCTCTTCCTAGAGTTCTGGCTCCATCACGCTAGTGGCCTATTTGATGGAAGCCTGTGAGACTATCTTTCCTGGATCCATGCTGGTTCTTTCAGACTTCCACAGAGATAAGTTTGCATGCCTTTAGATTTGTGATAATGGGGCATCTATAAAGAGAAGTAAATCTCTCTCTTACTAATGCTAATAATTTATTGCGTAAAACTTTGCCTTGGGGTGCTAAAAAGAACCTTTACCATACATAAGGGGTAAGATTGGAAAAGCAGCACTTCCTCCTGCTCCTTCTCCCAGCATTCACATATATTATCTCATCTAATCAGAAAGATTTTATGGAAGACATTGAGGAATGTAGATATTGAATATGGTAAGAAGACACTGTGTGTAAAAGGACAAATTCAAGTGCAAGTTTGTTGTTGTTGTCACTGCTTGTTTGTTTTTTTGCTGTTCAATCAAGCATATTACACAGAATAAATCATATAGATTAATTCTGAAGAGTGAGTCATTGAGTTTAATCCCATTCATGAGGTCTCTACCCTCATGACCTACACACCTTCCAAAGACCTGACTTCCAACTACTACCAAATTGGAATTAGAGTTTCAACATATGAATTTTTAAGGGACACATTCAGTCCATTAGAGGTTGGAAATTATTCCATAGAAAACAAGTAGCCAAACCATCACTGAATGCGACTCCAGCTATTTAAACATAATGCATGTTGCTTGTTCTTCATTTTTGTGAGCTAAACTCATGTTCACACAGACAGATGTCATCTAACACAGTGGGAGAGGAGGATGTGTGGTAGAGCTGCCTACTTGGTTCATTCAGTTACCATCAGGCATCTAATGGTTCAAATATGCTAAGGGGAGGAGAGAGAAACAAAAGAAATAAAATTGATGACCTCTGACCTGAGGAAGTTTATAGTCCAATTAAAGAATAGGTTGTGGCTACATTTAACATGAACGAAAAACACTGTAGCAGAAAATGTTATAGAATACTCCATAGTCATTCTCCTTTTACCTTTCTATTATAACCCCAATTTTGTTGTTGACAGCAACCTGCCTTCTCAGATTTGCTTACACCTAAGGTGCCTGTGTGACAGACTTCTGCCCAATGACATATGCTGAGATTAGGCACTACCTCTTCCTGCTTTCCTTCTCTTCTTGACTAGAATGCAGACATTAGGCTGGAAGTGGAACAACCAGCCTGGGACCATGAAGTGACAAGCACAAAGTTGGCAATCAAATGCCAAAGATAGAACAAAAGGATATAATGAACCTGGAACGTGAATGGCATTCTGGCACAAAGCAGCCCTGGGCTGCTTACTTCTGGCTTTTTTGTTATGTGAGATGAAAAAATCATCCATTTGCTTCAGCCACTGAGATTACATTTTCTGTTACTACTCAAAGCCAAATGCAAAGCCAGTTGATACAATACTCGTGGAATAGCCAATCCCAGAGTGCAAATGAATATGCAAATGCAAAGACCCTAAGGAGACTTTATGGAAAAATGTTTCAGCTAGGTGTTTGAAGGATTAAATGAATAATTTCAGATGTTCAATAGCAAATGCTAATGCAGGGTTGTAATATAAAATTATGTTCATGAGACGAAAGCATTTAAAGGAAGCCAATTGTGAAATAAATTAGTATTAGGGGTATGAGAAATGGATGTGGATATGTGGAGGTGAAGAGGTGCCAGTGGTGGGGAGGAGCATCAGAAATCATGGGGCCCAAACAGCAACTAGAAAATCTTCCAACCTCATTATCCCAAAAAGAGGTTGCAAGGGAATGAGCTGGCCAGAATAGAAGCCCTTTCCCTGATACTCACATCCTTATTTATTCTGATAAATGAATCTATAATGTGTCTCAGGCCAAGCCTAAATGAATGCCATTCTTTTTCATTAGTAAGTTATTTAAAATCAATGTTTTCTTTAAAAGAAGATTTTAGATGTTACTAATTTAAATCTCATTAACCGCTTACTTTATTTTCCAGAGTTCAATCTAAGCTGCATCTTTCATTTAGATTTTAAGTTATAGGCTATATGTAATTCTACGAAAATGCCCTAGATACAAAGGAAGGAGTATTTGAAACTCACAGGTGAACATTAGTTTAGAAAGCTTCAAGCATTGCCAAGTCTTTGAATGAGGTTTATCTTTATAGGCTACTTAAGGGATGTCAACCAGAAATAACTGGTGTTATCATAGCTTACAATGCTGGGGTTGGGGGCTGAGATCTTTTCCCCATCTTAAATTTGCAACTCAAAATAAATTCGGTTACAATTTTTTATGCGTAGCACTAAAGGCACACTACTGTGTTCCAGAGAAAGGCAATCTCAGATCTCATCATTTTTGATGCCATATTTCAGAATATTTAGTTTTAAATAGGGCCCCCAAATGACATTATAAAGGGCATGCAGCTTAAGGCAAGCTGTCATAGAGACTAAAAATTTAATATGGTTTTCTTCTAAAAGTGGTTGGCTACAAGCGTAACAGTGGTACCCTATTATTTCCTTTGCATATAATTAACCTATCACAACCAATGGTTATTTTCAATTATGTGACATCAAATGAATCTTAAAAGAGATTGAAATAAGATCCACGGTAGCTTTGGAGGATTCCTGCAATTGACAGTTTGACACAGCATGGCTTCAGATTATGTCAAATCTGACAAAAGCATGTGTAGCCTGCTTAAAAGGAGAATATTTTTTCAATTCTATCTTGTTGGAAATATTTGCCATGAAGTAATAATAATGCCTTTAATATGCAAATGATTATAATTGCCTTTATTACACTGTCAAATGGAAGCTCAAATACCAGCTCTTTGTTTTACAACCCAGCACATCACACAAAATAAGAGAAATGACTGCTTTCATCATAGAGTTCATAAGAGGAAGAACAAATTCTCTTTTCCCTGAAGTTGCTTTCATTTTCTCTCAGATATGTTCTTTTTCCACAACCCTGAAAAAATTAAGAATTTAACTGACCACTGAAGCATTCTGACATTCAGATTTTCTCCTTAGTCTTTATCTCCATCCTGATGATCCTATATGTGTCCAACACTTTTGGTAAGAAAAATTGCACCTTTGAAGGGGACTTTACAGTAAAGTGGCCCATATAACTATCTTTATTCTTATCCACTGTTTGATCTTACTGTTCATTTTTTAAAACTTCCCAGGGGTCTCATTTTTTCCTCATCACTTAAACAGGAATAATGTTTTGTGCTGTTCATTTTTTTCAGCAACCTCCACTTCATTCACCTTGGCTCATTTCATTAGCCAACAGTCCCTGAAGGATTGCCATCTTCCACTCCTTGCTGGAGAGGCCCTGCCTGGATGTGGTGGTTTTTCTACCATTAGGCACATGCGGTGGGAGGGGTGGAAAAGCAGGGGGAAGTAGTTTCTTCATAGCTTCAGTGAAGATTATTTAAATCTGTGACTTTTGAAAGACATTTCCAGCATATGGGCCTTCTCTATTTTCTCACAGAGACACTTTAATTCAGAACATTAAATACTTAGGTGTCCTAGTATACATCCTATACTCCAAAGATTACAGTCAGAGACTCCTTTCAACAGATGGTTGTGTGTGTGTGTGTGTGTGTGTGTGTGTGTGTGTGTGTGTGTGTGTGTAGGGGGGTAAATTCATTGTCTTTCCTCTGTTTTTTCACTTACCCCATTTGCTCCTGCCAATATTTCCTGTGCCTAGGATGATTTCCCTTCTCCCATTGGTGGATGCAGCCACTTACACCAATACTTCATCATTCCCAAAACTTTATTTCTTTGGATTATTCTTTACTATGATTTTTCCTCCCATCTGCCTATGGTAGGTAAATGAGCAGACTTACCTTCGGTATGGGAAGATTCTGGGCCAAGACATTTTCTTTCTTTTCACTCCTTTGAATCACTGTTCAAACTCGTAGTTAAGATGTAAATCTTAGGAGGGTTATACATTAAGCCAGTGTCAGTTAACTCTTCTGCACTAATTACATTGTTAGAGATTAGCCTCACCATCAGCCAGCCTCAAAGGAGTGGGGCTTATGGTATATAAGTTTGGGTGCCATGGGGAATAGAAAGGGTCCTTGAATGGAATCTTCCCAAGAAGGGTATAATCTACCTCTTCATGCCACTGTCCTTATGCAAGCTCTTTTTTTCAGTAGCCTCCCCCAGTGTCTATTCCTCAAATCATCTGCTCTGTACCAATAGTCATCTTTTTAAAACTCACATATCCTACTTAAACCCTTCAGTGACTCCCTGTTGTTTACATGATAAAAATGTAGCTCCTTAACCTGGTTAAGATGTTCAGGACTAGGCCTTAGTAACTATCTTCTGTCTCTGACTATCATTCACCATCTTCTCACTTTGCTTTTCAGTCATGAAGAATTGTTTTTACTTTTCTCATGTACACCATGTGATTTGATGCCTCTGTGTCTTTGTTCACAGTGTTTCCCATATCTGGAATATACTTTGTCTCATTGTTTGGCCAATAATCCATCCCCAGTTCCTGCTCCCATCCCCAATGCCTGCCAATTTTAGTAGTACATAATAACTGCTAAAATTGTATTGGTTGAATGATTGATTGAATGAATGAAGGTTTTTTATACATCTCTCAACTTTTCTCAGGGATTCTTTTGCTTAGTATATCCACACACCCTCTTCAGCAGTCTAAGGAGCTAGTCAGGTACCTCTGCTTGCCCCCAAGTCACCCTATATTCCCCCCATTTATAACACTTACTGTAATGCTGTGAGCTTCTCTAAAGGCAAGGACCATATTTTATTCTGCTCTGTCCCCAACACCTGAAAGAGGGCCTGGCTGAGAACGGATGTTCAGTAAATTGTTTTTGAACTTAAATGTTTCTTGAACCTAATTCCTATTTTGGTGAAGAAGAATCAGCAAATCCCTTGTCAAGTAACACCTAATTTCTGCTCTTCTAACACCAAACCAGTCTCCTGAAGCCAGAAGATCTCTTAAGCCCTTTGAATAGTGACCACTATTTTAGATATTAAACCGAAATAGAGCATGTACAATTTCCTAATGAACCCTACAATGTTATACTGATGAGTTGCATTATTATCTGTTTTGTACATGTCAAATGAAACTTCTCAGACTACTTCCAATCAAGGCTGGGGCCCTACACTTTCCTACTTCTTCCTTCCCCTGTTTCCTTTAGTCCCTAAAAACCCTAGAATTCCCCTGCAGTCAGTAGTTCAGTACACAGAAGAAGGCAAGTTGGTTAGGAACTGTCAGAGTTGAGATTATTTACTAAGAATAGCATTAGCAGGGGCCTAACTTGATTAGATTCAAAATTGCCCAGCTGCTAAGGTGGCCCTGCAGACTCAAAGTAACACTTAACAGATTCACCAGGTATTCCCAGCATGGCCACTTACTTTTAATCTGTCTCCCAGTCTTTCAGAGAGATAGGAAGTCCCCCTCTATGTCCCTGTGGATGTCTAATCATTTATTAGGGGGGCCTAGGTTTACTACAGTGATCCAGCCTGCACTAATGTTAGAATCCTCTCCTTTGCTACTAAGATTATATAGTATCTCTTACTCAGATGCTAAAAAATCCAACCCCGGCTATGAATGACATTAACCCTGTTCTACCCTGCTATGGTTTGAACGTTTGTGTCCCCTCCAAAATCATATGTTGAAATCCTAACCCCCAATGTGATAGTATTAAAAGGTGGGGCCTTGGGGAAGTTACTAGATCAAGAGGATAGATCCCTCATGAATGAGGCAATTGCCCTCATAAAAGAGGCCTCAGGGAGCTTCTTTGTGCCTTCTGTTACATGAAGACACAGTGAGAAGGCACCATCTATGAAGCAGGAAGCCCTCACCAGACACCAAATCTGCTGGTGCCTTGATCTTGGACTTCCCAGTCTCCAGAACTATGAGAATTAAATTTCTGTTGTTTATAAACCACCCAGTCTAAAGTTTTTTTTGTCATAGCAGCTCCAATAGATTAAGACCTACCCCTTCCTGCAAACTAGATATATCCTACTCTGCTTTCTAGGGTGGTCCAAGGAGTTCCATTCCCATTCCTCCTGACCTTATGCCATATTCTTCTGGCTCTAAATTCGCATTCTAGACCTTCCCAGGGCCTTGCCTTCTTATTCCTGCTGTCCAAAGAAAGTCTTAGAAAGTATCAGAAAGCATTTTATAGCCCTGGTTTACAAGAGGGTAGAAAAATGTTTTTTGCCCTACTCATTCCTTCTACCTGAGTAATCTAGAGTTTACCAAATTTTCTTATATGGCTAATATAAATATTTTTATCTTATACTAAAGAAACTACCCTTTCTGGCTTCCTAGTCACTTAATTTTTTAAAAATATAGCATCTTTATTGAGATATAATCCACATACCATGCAGTTCTGCCATTTAAAGTGTACACTTCAATGATCTTTAGTATATTCACAGAGTTATCTTACCAAACCAAATTTGCTTCTGTCCTCCTGGCACAGCAAAGCCAAACAGTGGCATTGGGATTTGCAGTGAGAAAAAATGAGGCATTTATTGCAGGATACCAAACAAGAAGAATTGGACAGCTAATGCTTAAGACCTGAGCTCCCTGGTGCATTACAGGTAAGGGTTTTTAAAGGTGGGGAGGCAGGAGTTATAGGCAAAGTCATAAATCATTACATAGAAGCTACGTTGGTTTGGTCTAAAAAAGCAGGACATCTTGAAGAAGGGTATTATATGTCATAGATTTTGGATTTAAAGGTTTTCTGGTTTTTGATTGGTTGAGAAAGCAAAGCTTTGTCTAAAATCTTGGGGTCAGCAGAAAGAAATGTTGAGCTCTGGCATACGGGTGTGACTTTCTACAGGTCCCTCAGGAAGACATTTGGAACAAAGAAGAGATGTCAGGGTTTAGTCCTCAGTTTCCCCATAGCTGAAGTCTATGTGCCAGTGGATGGCATTTTCCATTTGATGGGGATCTGGGTTTCTGAAAAACAACTCAGGGACATTTGTTAAGATGTTATCCTTAGTTTCTATAGGGAACCAAACATTCTGTCACTCTAATTTCCCTGGCTATTGTTTTAAGCTATTATTACCTTTTCACTTATCAGGCTGCTCATTTACTTCTCAGGGTTAGCTAGGTGCCTAGAATTTCCCTTGAAGGTACAGAGATTTTCCTTTATTTCTATGCTTGAGGGGAGGGCAATAGGCACCTAAGAGGGGTCCCTGTTTGCCTCCGTTGTGTAATCATTACCACAATCAATTTAGGAACATTTTCATCATGCCCAAAAGAAACCCAGGCCTATATTAACAGTCATCACCCATTTCCTCTCAACACCCCTCCAATCTCCTGGCAACCATGAATCGACTTTCTTTTTCTATGCCTGTTCTGGATGTTTCATATACATGGAATCGCATATGTGGACTTTTGTGCCTTCTTTCACTTAGCATAATGTTTTCAAGTTTCATCCATGTTGTAGCATGTATCAAAACTTCATTCCTTTTTATGGCTGATAATATTCCATTGCATGTGTATGCATATTTATATCACATTTTGTTTATCCATTCATCTGTTTATGGACATTTATATTGATTCAACTTCTTGGCTATTATGAATAATGCAATTATGAGTATTCATGTATAAGTTTTTATATAGGCATATGATTTTATTTCTTTTTTGTATATACCTAGAATGAGAATTGCTAATTTACTTCTAAAATTAAGACCCGAGACTCCTACAGAAAACAAACATCTACTATGTTCTCTAATGGGGGTGGAAGGAGGAAAGCTTTGCCATTTCCACCTTGTAAATCAGTAGGGTAAACAAACCTAATTATTAAAAAGAGTTACCTTTTTCCTGTCTTTAGAGTAATCAAAGCAGAGCATTCTTGGTACACAAGCCCCACGTCAGGAAGTAAATTTTTTGTGTGTGTGTTTATCAAAAGTCAATGATATATTGACATTTGCATTACTAGTCATCCTGTTTTAAAGTGAGCGATGAAACACTCTTCTCCTAGGAAGCTATTTTTTTTCTCCATATATGGACAGAGCTAATTAACAAATGGACCTATGGCCACCTCCACGCCGTGACACATATTCTATATTCTCTGGAGCCTGTGCATATTATAATTCTGGTGGTAAGTGTAATGTCATAACTTTCAATTTATACCTGAAGAGCCGTGGTTGGTTGACAGCATACAAAGGGACATATGTGAAAATGTACTTTACTAGTTGGATTTTATAAATAGTATGTTAGGGAGCAGGGCAGAGCAAGATGGCCGAATAGGAACAGCTCCAGTCTCCAACTCCCAGCGCAAGCGACACAGAAGACTGGTGATTTCTGCATTTTCAACTGAGGTACTGGGTTAATCTCACTAGGGAGTGCCGGACAATCAGTGCTGGTCAGCTGCTGCAGCCCGACCAGCGAGAGCTGAAGCAGGGTGAGGCATTGCCTCACCTGGGAAGCACAAGGGGAAAGGGAATCCCTTTTCCTAGCCAGGGGAACTGAGACACACAACACCTGGAAAATCGGGTAACTCCCACCCCAATACTGCGCTTTAAGGAAACAGGCACACCAGGAGATTATATCCCACACCTGGCAGGGAGGGTCCCACGCCCACGGAGCCTCCCTCATTGCTAGCACAGCAGTCTGCGATCTGGCAGCAAGGCAGCAGCGAGGCTGGGGGACAGGCGCCCGCCATTGCTGAGGCTTAAGTAGGTAAACAAAGCTGCTGGGAAGCTCGAACTGGATGGAGCTCACAGCAGCTCAAGGAAACCTGCCTGTCTCTGTAGACTCCACCTCTGGGGACAGGGCACAATAAATAACAACAAAAGCAGAAGAAACCTCTGCAGACGCAAACGACTCTGTCTGACAGCTTTGAAGAGAGCAGTGGATCTCCCAACACGGAGGTTGAGATATGAGAAGGGACAGACTGCCTGCTCAAGTGTAACTCTCTTTAATAATTAGGTTTGTTTACCCTACTGATTTACAAGGTGGAAATGGCAAAGGTTTCCTCCTTCCACCCACATTAGAGAACATAGTAGATGTTTGTTTTCTGTAGGAGTCTCGGGTCTTAATTTTAGAAGTAAATTAGCAATTCTCATTCTAGGTATATACAAAAAAGAAATAAAATCATATGCCTATATAAAAACTTATACATGAATACTCATAATTGCATTATTCATTATAGCCAACTGAGTAGCCTAACTGGGAGACATCCCCCACTAGGGGCAGTCTGACACCCCACACCTCACAGGGTGGAGTACACCCCTGAGAGGAAGCCTCCAAAGCAAGAATCAGACAGGTACACTCGCTGTTCAGCAATATTCTATCTTCTGCAGCCTCTGCTGCTGACACCCAGGCAAACAGGGTCTGGAGTGGACCTCAAACAATCTCCAACAGACCTACAGCTGAGGGTCCTGACTGTTAGAAGGAAAACTATCAAACAGGAAGGACACCTACACCAAAACCCCATCAGTATGTCACCATCATCATCAAAGACCAGAGGCAGATAAAAACCACAAAGATGGGGAAAAAGCAGGGCAGAAAAGCTGGAAATTCAAAAAATAAGAGCGCATCTTCCCCGGCAAAGGAGCGCAGCTCATCGTCAGCAACGGATCAAAGCTTGACGGAGAATGACTTCGACGAGATGAGAGAAAAAGGCTTCAGTCCATCAAACTTCTCAGAGCTAAAGGAGGAATTATGAACCCAGCGCAAAGAAACTAAAAATCTTGAAAAAAAAGTGGAAGAATTGATGGCTAGAGTAATTAATGCAGGGAAGGTCATAAACGAAATGAAAGAGATAAAAACCATGACACGAGAAATATGTGACAAATGCACAAGCTTCAGTAACCTACTCGATCAACTGGAAGAAAGAGTATCAGCGATTGAGGATCAAATGAACGAAATGAAGCGAGAAGAGAAACCAAAAAAAAAAAAAAGAAGAAAAAGAAATGAACAAAGCCTGCAAGAAGTATGGGATTATGTAAAAAGACCAAATCTATGTCTGATTGGGGTGCCTGAAAGTGAGGGGGAAAATGGAACCAAGTTGGAAAACACTCTTCAGGATATCATCCAGGAGAACTTCCACAACCTAGTAGAGCAGGCCAATATTCAAATCCAGGAAATACAGAGAATGCCACAAAGATACTCCTCGAGAAGAGCAACTCCAAGACACATAATTGCCAGATTCACCAAAGTTGAAATGAAGGAAAAAATCTTAAGGGCAGCCAGAGAGAAAGGTCGGGTTACCCACAAAGGGAAGCCCATGAGACTAACAGCAGATCTCTCGGCAGAAACTCTACAAGCCAGAAGAGAGTGGGGGCCAATATTCAACATTCTTAAAGAAAAGAATTTTAAACCCAGAATTTCATATCCAGCCAAACTAAGTTTCATAAGTGAAGGAGAAATAAAATCCTTTACAGATAAGCAAATGCTTAGAGATTTTGTCACCACTAGGCCTGCCTTACAAGAGACCCTGAAGGAAGCACTAAACATGGAAAGGAACAACCGGTACCAGCCATTGCAAAAACATGCCAAAATGTAAAGACCATCGAGGCTAGGAAGAAACTGCATCAACTAACGAGCAAAATAACCAGTGAATATCATAATGGCAGGATCAAGTTCACACATAACAATATTAACCTTAAATGTAAATGGACTACATGCTCCAATTAAAAGACACAGACTGGCAAACTGGATAAAGAGTCAAGACCCATCAGTCTGCTGTATTCAGGAGACCCATCTCACATGCAGAGACATACATAGGCTCAAAATAAAGGGATGGAGGAAGATTTACCAAACAAATGGAGAACAAAAAAAGCAGGGGTTGCAATACTAGTCTCTGATAAAACAGACTTTAAACCATCAAAGATCAAAAGAGACAAAGAAGGCCATTACATAACGGTAAAAGGATCAATTCAACAGGAAGAGCTAACTATCCTAAATATATATGCACCCAATACAGGAGCACCCAGAGTCATAAAGCAAGTCCTTAGAGACTTACAAAGAGACTTAGACTCCCATACAATAATAATGGGAGACTTCAACACTCCACTGTCAACATTAGACAGATCAACGAGACAGAAAGTTAACAAGGATATCCAGGAATTGAACTCATCTCTGCAGCAAGCAGACCTAATAGACATCTATAGAACTCTCCACCCCAAATCAACAGAATATACATTCTTCTCAGCACCACATTGCACTTATTCCAAAATTGACCATAATTGGAAGTAAAGCACTCCTCAGCAAATGTACAAGAACAGGAATTATAACAAACTGTCTCTCAGACCACAGTGCAATCAAACTAGACTCAGGACTAAGAAACTCAATCAAAACCGCTCAACTACATGGAAACTGAACAACCTGCTCCTGAATGACTACTGGGTACATAACGAAATGAAGGCAGAAATAAAGATGTTCTTTGAAACCAATGAGAACAAAGATACAACATACCAGAATCTCTGGGACACATTTAAAGCAGTGTGTAGAGGGAAATTTATAGCACTAAATGCCCACAAGAGAAAGCAGGAAAGATCTAAAATTGACACTCTAACATCGCAATTAAAAGAACTAGGGAAGCAAGAGCAAACACATTCGAAAGCTAGCAGAAGGCAAGAAATAACTAAGATCAGAGCAGAACTGAAGGAGATAGAGACACAAAAAACCCTCCAAAAAATCAATGAATCCAGGAGTTGGTTTTTTGAAAAGATCAACAAAATTGACAGACCGCTAGCAAGACTAATAAAGAAGAAAAGAGAGAAGAATCAAATCGACGCAATAAAAAATGATAAAGGGGATATCACCACCGACCCCACAGAAATACAAACTACCATCAGAGAATACTATAAGCACCTCTACGCAAATAAACTAGAAAATCTAGAAGAAATGGATAATTTCCTGGACACTTACACTCTTCCAAGACTAAACCAGGAAGAAGTTGAATCCCTGAATAGACAAATAGCAGGCTCTGAACTTGAGGCAATAATTAACAGCCTACAAACCAAAAAAAGTCCAGGACCAGATGGATTCACAGCTGAATTCTACCAGAGGTTCAAGGAGGAGTTGGTACCATTCCTTCTGAAACTATTCCAATCAATAGAAAAAGAGGGAATCCTCCCTAACTCATTTTATGAGGCCAACATCATCCTGATACCAAAGCCTGGCAGAGACACAACAAAAAAAGAGAATTTTAGACCAATATCCCTGATGAACACCGATGCAAAAATCCTCAATAAAATACTGGCAAACCGGATTCAGCAGCACATCAAAAAGCTTATCCACCATGATCAAGTGGGCTTCATCCCTGGGATGTAAGGCTGGTTCAACATTCGCAAATCAATAAACATAATCCAGCATATAAACAGAACCAAAGACAAGAACCACATGATTATCTCAATAGATGCAGAAAAGGCTTTTGACAAAATTCAACAGCCCTTCATGCTAAAAACGCTCAATAAATTCGGTATTGATGGAACGTACCTCAAAATAATAAGAGCTATCTATGACAAACCCACAGCCAATATCATACTGAATGGGCAAAAACTGGAAAAATTCCCTTTGAAAACTGGCACAAGACAGGGATGCCCTCTCTCACCACTCCTATTCAACATAGTGTTGGAAGTTCTGGCTAGGGCAATCAGGCAAGAGAAAGAAATCAAGGGTATTCAGTTAGGAAAAGAAGAAGTCAAGTTGTCCCTCTTTGCAGATGACATGATTGTATATTTAGAAAATCCCATTGTCTCAGCCAAAAATCTCCTTAAGCTGATAAACAACTTCAGCAAAGTCTCAGGATACAAAATTAATGTGCAAAAATCACAAGCATTCTTATACACCAGTAACAGACAAACAGAGAGCAAAATCAGGAATGAACTTCCATTCACAATTGCTTCAAAGAGAATAAAATACCTAGGAATCCAACTTACAAGGGATGTAAAGGACCTCTTCAAGGAGAGCTACAAACCACTGCTTAGTGAAATAAAAGAGGACACAAACAAATGGAAGAACATACCATGCTCATGGATAGGAAGAATCAATATCATGAAAATGGCCATACTGCCCAAGGTAATTTATAGATTCAATGCCATCCCCATCAAGCTACCAATGACTTTCTTCACAGAATTGGAAAAAACTGCTTTAAAGTTCATATGGAACCAAAAAAGAGCCCACATCTCCAAGACAATCCTAAGTCAAAAGAACAAAGCTGGAGGCATCACGCTCCCTGACTTCAAACTATACTACAAGGCTACAGTAACCAAAACAGCATGGTACTGGTACCAAAACAGAGATATAGACCAATGGAACATAACAGAGCCCTCAGAAATAATACCACACATCTACAGCCATCTGATCTTTGACAAACTTGAGAGAAATAAGAAATGGGGAAAGGATTCCCTATTTAATAAATGGTGCTGGGAAAATTGGCTAGCCATAAGTAGAAAGCTGAAACTGGATCCTTTCCTTACTCCTTATACGAAAATTAATTCAAGATGGATTAGAGACTTAAATGTTAGACTTAACACCATAAAAACCCTAGAGGAAAACCTAGGTAGTACCATTCAGGACATAGGCATGGGCAAAGACTTCATGTCTAGAACGCCAAAAGCAACGGCAGCAAAAGCCAAAATTGACAAATGGGATCTCATTAAACTAAAGAGCTTCTGCACAGCAAAAGAAACTACCATCAGAGTGAACAGGCAACCTACAGAATGGGAGAAAATTTTTGCAATCTACTCATCTGACAAAGGGCTAATATCCAGAACTTACAAAGAACTCAAACAAATTTACAAGAAAAAAACAAACAACTCCATCGAAAAGTGGGCAAAGGATATGAACAGACATTTCTCAAAAGAAGACATTCATACAGCCAACAGACACATGAAAAAATGCTCATCATCACTGGCCATCAGAGAAATGCAAATCAAAACCACAATGAGATACCATCTCACACCAGTTAGAATGACGATCATTCAAAAGTCAGGAAGCAACAGGTGCTGGAGAGGATGTGGAGAAATAGGAACACTTTTACACTGTTGGTGGGATTGTATACTAGTTCAACCATTATGGAAAACAGTATGGCGATTCCTCAAGGATCTAGAACTAGATGTACCATATGACCCAGCCATCCCGTTACTGGGGATATACCCAAAGGATTATAAATCATGCTGCTATAAAGACACATGCACACGTATGTTGATTGCGGCACTATTCACAATAGCAAAGACTTGGAATCAACCCAAATGTCCATCAGTGACAGACTGTATTAAGAAAATGTGGCACATATACACCATGGACTACTATGCAGCCATCAAAAAGGATGAGTTTGTGTCCTTTGTAGGGACATGGATGCAGCTGGAAACCATCATTCTTAGCAAACTATCACAAGAACAGAAAACCAAACACCGCATGTTCTCACTCATAGGTGGGAACTGAACAATGAAATCACTTGAACTCGGGAAGGGGAACATCACACACCGGGGCCTATCATGGGGAGGGGGGAGGGGGGAGGGATTGCATTGGGAGTTATACCTGATGTAAACGACGAGTTGATGGGTGCTGACGAGTTGATGGGTGCAGCACCGCAACATGGCACAAGTATACATATGTAACAAACCTGCACGTTATGCACATGTACCCTAGAACTTAAAGTATAATAATAATAAAAAATAAAAAAATAAAAATAAAATAAAAAAATAAATAGTATGTTATGAATTTGTCATGTAGTAGATTTCATGAAACCTGTATGTTTTTAAAAAAAATTCCAGCATTTTATTGATATTTAGAAAATATGTTTTAGTTCCAAGAAATAGAAGTGCAATCTCTTACAGGCAGGTAGGTGCAAGGGTGAGGAATATAGTGATTTATAATTTCTCCTTAAAGAGGGTTTCTGCGTTGCCATTTCACATCCATTAATGGATTTAAAATTATTTTTCTGAATCTTAGGGATTCTTAAAAGGAAATCTCCTTGAATAGCAAGAAAATTATCATAGGTCATGCTATTGTCTCAATATTTGTATCCCCCTAAAATTCATATGTTGAAGCCTAATCCTCAAAGTATTGGAATTAAGAGTTGAGGCCTTTGGGAGATGATTAGGTCATGACAGCTCTTTTATAAGGATTAGTACCATAATAAAAGAAGCTCAAAGAATCTTGTTCATCCTGTCTACCATTTGAAGACACAGGAAGAATGTGCCATCTTTAAAGAGAAGAGCAGCCCTCACCAGACACTGAATCTATCAGCACCTTGATCTTGGACTTCCCAACCCCCAGAACTGTGAGAAATAATTTTCTGTTGTTTATAAATTACCCAACCTGTGGCATTTTGTTATAGCAGCACAAATGGACTGACAGAGGTCAGTCCTTTGGCTGATGCACATGCTCTTTGGCTCTGTCTACAAGGCTTTTAAAAACAGCAAAAATTAGCCGCTCCTGCAGTACAATGCTCTTACCTTTGGTTTCTTTATGGGAGAGGATCTATGGAATCTTTTTAAATGCCAACATGAATTTAAGGTATGTCTGTATGTATGATCCCCTTAGACTGAACTTTCACTTGAGTAACTTGAGGGTCTAGAAAGTATAACATAATAAAAGCCCTTAAATGAAAGTTCTACAAAATCTGTAAAAAATAGTGAGAATAGAGGAAATTGAGCAGCAGACTTAACATCTAGTTCAAGTCCTAGTCTGCTGCTTACTAGGTATATGACAATGAATATGTTGCCTGAAACTATTCTTTGCCTTAGTTTCATCATCTGTAAGTAGGGGTAGTAATCATAGTACCTACCTCATGATGTTGTGGAGATCAAATGAGAACATGTATATTAAGGTGCTATACAAATAGTACAACATGGCTGGGTGTGGTGACTCACACCTATAATCCCAGCACTTTGGGAGGCCAAGGTGGGTGGATCACCTGAGGTCAGGAGTTCAAGACCAGCCTGACCAACATGGCAAGACCCTATCTCAACTAAAAAATACAAAAATTAGCAGGGTGTGTTAACGGACACCTGTAATCCCAGCTACTTAGGAGGCTGAGGCAGGGAGAATTGCTTGAACCTGGGAGGCGGAGATTGCAGTGAGCCAAGATCATGCCACTGTACTCCAGCCTGGGTGACAGAGCAAGACGCCATCTCAAAATAAAATAAAATAGAATAAAATAATACAAATATGTGTTCCCATAATTGTTTTAAAATTGATTCATGTTTTAATAGTCATAAGAAAGCAAGGTCCTATGGCATGAGGATTGAGGTATAGGGGCAGCCTGGATTTACATGAATTTAAATTTTCATCAGTTAACACAAGTTCCTTTCAAAATCTAGGCTTTTGTTTCACTTTACTCCTTCACAGTAACATATATGAGATGAAGACACTCATGTATCAGATCAGTTCAGTATCAATACAGAATCATCAGCCAAGCAGGGACATGACATCAAAACTCAAACTGAACACTAGTTAATGAAGAACTAGAGCATACAAATACTATTATCAAAAGACATGCTGTGTCATCAGGACTTGATTTTGGTTACTCTCTTTGGTACTGGGTTAGAGTTCAACCTTTAATTTTGGTCTGCCGGTGAGGTGGAGTGATAGCAAAGTGGAGCAACCTCTACTTTCAGGGTCCTGAGGTACAAGCCTAGTTTCAGCTACATCTGTTTCCACTAGGCCCACTGAGGGCTAAAAATCTATCTGTTCAAATATTTCACTGGAGCTAGAAATGGCTTGTTTAAAGGGCCCCAGATGCCTTTCTTTCTCTATACAGTGTATTCTTTTTGGCTTATCTTTGCTTCTTGGTCTTGTTAAACATCTTCATTCCTTGGTGTCTCAGACTGGACTGGGCTGACAGTTCTTAGGCTGCCCCATCCTTAGGGGAAAGAACTAAGTGGTTTGTCTTTCATGGAGGTTAATAAGTACTTCTCTTGTTGGTTGGCTTGTGTATAACAGCTCAGGCTTTGGCACTCAATCTGTCATGGATCTTAATAAATGACCCTCTGTTTATGCACTTAGAAATAACACTTGTATTACCAGTATAGCTACCAAATGTTGAAGTAAATCACCACACATGACAAACAGATCTTAAACCATTTGCTTGACTATTTCCTTGACCTGTCTTGGAATGTGAGGAAATGGAAAAAAAAAAAGTCAAGTGATAGGAATGTTTTGCATTTGTAGAGAAATAGAGGAAATCCACTGTAGTTCTAAGGGAAAACATGCATAGCAACTATTATTCCAAGGAGATTGTTTAGGTGTCACTATTTCAAAGTTTGCTATGTATTTTCAAGTTGTTAGGAAATATTTCTAAATTGTGTCTACTTCCCTGTCTTGATAAAAAGTTGATCAAAGTTAAATAAATCTTTCCATAATGTTGGGAAATCTCATCGTGTCCCTGACCATCTTTACTGTACAACTGTGGTGTTTGGTGTCTCTGGACCACTGCTTTGATCATCAATGAAATATGTCTAGGATCATATATGGAGATGTAAAAGGTTTAGGAAATTGAGCTGAATTGGATTGAGCACTTCATTCCTTGCTAATATTTTTAGTAAAATTACTACCACGATTTTTTTCTATGTGACTTGCCATCTTTTTTAAGTAGAACATTCAAAATATGGCTTGAGAGTTCTTTTAGTTGTAATCTAGCTGATTAAGATTTTATTCTATTAGAAAAATTAGACAGAAAAAGGGAGGTAGAGAGAGAGAAAGAGAGAATATTACATTAACCAAAATGGTGTCTACTCTATGGGCACATTTACGATGTAGAAGATTTTTTTTTTTTTTTTTTTGGTTTGTTTGTTTGTTTGTTTTAGTCTAGAGATCTATCATAGTAGACAGGAGAGAATTCAACTAAAAGGAAAACTTCACTTCCTCTATTTTATTGACTATTGAAGTTGGGAGCAAGATGACAAACAAATAATAAAATTGGGATAGTACCCAGAACCTATGTTGTTTCAATGTAGGCTTTCACTTTTCTTTTTCTTTCTTTTTTTTTTTTTCTTTTTTTTTTTTTTTGAGACGGAGTCTCACTCTGTCACTCAGGCTGGAGTGTAATGGCACAATCTTTAGCTCAATGCAACCTCTGCCTCCCGGGTTCAAGCAATTCTCTTGCCTCAGCCTCCCGAGTAGCTGGGATTACAAGCACCAGCCACCATGCCTGGTTATTTTTGTATTTTTAGTAGAGACAGGGTTTCACCTGATATTGGCCAGGCTGGTCTCAAACTCCTGACCTCATGATCTGCCTGCCTCGGCCTCCCAAAGTGCTGAGATTACAGACTTGAGCCACCACGCCTGGCCGGCTTTCACTTTTCATTAGAAAGTGGGCAATATGCAAATGCCCATCACTGAACGACTGGATAAAGAAACTACAGTATATATATATATATATGATGGAATACTAGTCAGCCATAAAAAGGAATGAAATAATGGTGTTTGCAGCAATCTGGATGAGATTGGAGATTATTATTCTAAGTGAAGTAACTCAGGAATGGAAAACCAAACATCACATATTTTCACTCATATGTCTGAACTAAGCTATGAGGATGCAAAGGCATAAGAATGATACAATGGACTTTGGGGACTTGGGGGAAAGGGTGGGAAGGAGGTGAGGGATAAAAGACTACAAATAGGGTGGCGTGTATACTGCTCTGGTGATGGGTACACCAAATTCTTACAAATCACCACCAAAGAACTTACTCATGTAAACAAACACCACCTGTACCCCAATAACCTATGGAAAAAATGGAAATAAATAAACTATGGTATCACTACAAAAAAAGTGGGCAATATGATTACATGAAAAAGTCTTATTCCCAGAAAAATTATTTTTTCAGTTATATACTGCTGGACATGAATGCATACCATTCTTCTTAGGAAAGAATTTTCAGATGGTTGACTCTCATTCTATTTGTAGTTCACTGAATGTGCTCTATGGCCCATAAAAATAACAAGGAAACTTTTTATTATTTGATACTGCATTATTCCAAGTTGCCACTGCATAGCAACAACTACTTCCTTTGTTGTTTAGTAAATTCTCAAATCAAATTAATTGAGACATTTTATATGCCCTGTAATTCATTTAGATCATACATGGTGAGCATTACATGCAAAATCTTGTGACTATCCATATGTAGTTTACATGGGCCTTATTCACAATCACTGAAAAGACTAGTCAGAAAACTTCCAAATTCCTATCACGAATCTAATTTGGTGAGTTTGAATGTACCCTATAAAATTCGCATTGAGATTTAATTGCCATTTTAACAATATTGAGTGGTGGGACCTGTAAGAGGTGTTTAGGTCATGAGAGCCCTACCCTCATAAATGGATTAACACCATTATAGTGGGTGTGAGTATGTTATTACCAGAATGTGCTTATTATAGAAGGATGAGTTTGCCCTTGTTTTGTCTCTCTCTTTGCCCTTCTGCCATTGGATTGTACAGCAAGAAGGTCCTTGCCAGATACTGGCCCCTTGATTTTGAATTTCCTAGCCACCAGAACTGTCAGCCAAAACACTATTGTTCAGTGTAAATTACCAGTCTGTAATATTCTGTTATGGGTGCACAAAACATACTAAGACAATCAGTTGAATGTTTTGTTTATTTAGCTTAAACTCTGACTGCCAGAATTTTTTTCTTGAGACGAGGTTTTGCTCTGTTGCCCGAAAATTTGACATCTGTATGTTAGTTCTTTTTCAACATATATTAATAGCAGATTGACTTTGAATAGTTCTTCCAACTTGGAGTCCTTTCGGGAAAATGAGCAAGTCTCTGTAAAGGATACCATGTGAACTAGATTATGTGCTAATGGTAAACACCATTATAATATAGCTAACATTTACTGAACTTGTTTTATATTCCAGCCACATGACCTATATAAACTTAATTCTGACAACAATTCAGTGAGGTAGACATTGTTTTCATTATTTCCAATAGTTGAGAAAAGTGAATCACAGGGTGGTTAAACAAATTGCTCAAGTTTGCACAGGTTCAAAGTGGCAGACCTGTAATACGGACTCAGGCACTCTGACTTTAGTTTTGTGAAGCAAAAAATATCGGAGACAGATTTTAATCAATTTAAATAGAGGCTTGTTCTGCCAAAGTGAAGGACTATGGCCCATGACTCAGCCTCAGGAGGTCCTGAGAACATGTGCCCAAGGTGGTTGGGTTACAGCTTGGTTTTATACATTTTAGGGAGATGGAACTTACAGGCAGAGACATAAATCAATACATGTAAGGTATACATTGGTTTGTCCCAGAAAGGCATGACATCTCAAAACAAGGGCTTCTAGGTCATAGGTAAATTCAAAGATCTCCTGATTGGCAATTGGTTGAGACAATTAAGCTCTGTCTGAAGAGTTGAAGTCAGTTGGAGTGAAGATAAGGGGTGTTGTGGAAGCCAAGGATCTTGTCATGTATATGAAGCCTCCAGGTAACAGACTTCAGAGAGAATAGATGGTGATTTTCTCTTATCGGACCTTAAAAGGGTGTCAGACTCTCCAAAAATGACCTAGTAAGGGAAAGAGATTCTTTCTCTACAGAATGCATATTTCCCCCAAAAGAGAGAGTTTTGCAGGGTCATTTCAAAATAGGTCAAAGAAATATATTTGGGTGTAAAGTATTTTGATTTCCTTCAGGGCCTGCTATCTGTCATGTGATGTGATACCAGAGTCAGGTAGAAATTGGTATCTTATTGCTACAAATATTCTATTTTATCAGTAATAAGATCTCTGTTTTAATGTTAATGCTGGTCAATCGTGTCTAAACTCCAAAGGGAGGAGGCTATAATGAGGTATGTCTGACCCCACTTGCTGTCATGGCCTGAACTAGTTTTTCAGATTTCTTTGGGATCCCCTTGGCTAAGAGAGGGATCCCTTCGGTTAGTTGAGGGGCTTAGAATTTTATTTTTGGTTTACAGTATCTACACTTTCAATCACTGAATCGTACAACCCAGCAATGCCACCATATGATATAGTAGAGCCCCATTATATCATAATTGTTGGTTGATCCTCTGTGCCATTTAGCCTGTGTCCCATTTTGTCCTCTCCTATCCTTGGTGCCAAACACCTATTTCCTACATTTCCTTACCATCAGGGCATCCTATATCCCGTGCAGATGGCTTTGGTCTTTAATAGTGGCATCTTGATCTCCTAATAGAATCAGAGTTGTCAAGTTTGTTTTGTTTTGTTTTCTCCCTTATTGTGTTTAACTCTGTTTGTTATGCTCTATTTTTCTATTGCTCCTGTGTCTCCTCCACTGGATCCTCTTCTCTTGTTCTCCCTTTTATTTTTTTCTTCGTTCTTTCTCTTTATAAATGCATTTATAATTATGGCTCTGGTGAATACCTCTGAGCACCTTTCCCACCAACCTCTATCACCAGCTGTAATCATTTTCATAAGCTCCTTTCTCTCTAACCATTTACTATATCCTGCCATGAGCTCACTTAGCCTAAAACAAACTTATCACCCTCTTTACCAAACCAGTTTGACACTACCTTTTAAATTTTAATGGCATGATTCAGCCTTAAAACTTCCAACTCATTTGTTATTCAACCTCTGGTTCCCTTATCTCGTCAATCATCAAGTCCTATTGATCCTTCTTTTGTAATATATCTCATCCATTAATTCCTTTGTATTCCTGGGGCCTGAATATTTTCCAGGCCTCATTATATCTTGCTTGTAATAGTATAATAATCTTCTAACTAGTCTCCTGGCTTCCATGGTGCTTACCCCCTATTGTCTCTCCGCATTTCACATCCACATCATCTGTTCCACTGAGGGTAGAGAGGAGGAATATAACTATAATAAATTAAAGTTAAAATAAGTAGAAATAGAATAGTTTGAAATCAGAGAAGCAAGCTGTCATTGTTGGTTGAGATAATCAGGGAAAGCTTTAGGAAGTGGATGGAATTTAGAATTTATATAAATAAAGAGATCTGAGGAGGGCGTTTAAGATTGGGGAAAACTGGGTGAACAGAAGCTTGGGATGGAAATGTAAGAAGTTTGGGGATACTTAGTAGGGCTGGCTGAACTGGAACATTATTGTAGGAAAAATGAGGTTGAAAATATAATCTGGGCTCTGATTGTAGGGATCCTTGAATACCAGGCAAAGGAATTTAAAATGTATCATGTAGAAAATGGGTAGAGACATGATGAAATTGGCATTTCCGGAAGCTGAATCTGGCAGCTGTGTGTAGGGTAGATTAGTGGGAGGAGAGACTAGAGAGGGGGGGCCTGGTGAGGAGGTTGTAATAGGGTTCAGATGTGAGTTAATGATGGCTTTGAATAGAATGACAGAACAGAACTGATGAGATGGATGCAGATGTGCAAAGCATTATGGAAGGAAATTTGATAAGGTTTCCTTGAGAGGCTGAATTTGCAGGCAGTTGGGAGAGGAAATGGGAGGGTTGGACTCCGGATGACCAGGAGAATATGTATCAAAATGTTCCCAACCTTCAAGCTTCAGTGCTTCCTCCTCTAAGAGTACTTGTCCCCAAGGAGCACTGTGAGCAAGCCACTTTGTCTATAATAGATGCTCAAATAGCATTAAGGGAAAGCCCACTCCAGCTGGCATGACGTTGCATGCTCTGAATTCCTAGACACCTATTGACTCTACTTTTAGTAAGCGTTTAGCATACATGATTTCTACTAAACCAGTTTTTAATTTGAGGATGTTTTACCTCTACAGTGAGAGAGATCAGGAGAGTTTTGAGGGCAGAAACCACGCTTTATTCCTTAGATTCCCACCTATCTAGTCCAGTTTTAGACCCACATTAGTTGTTAAAAATATTTTCCTTGATTGTTTCCTTTCCTCCTCTTTGGGGGCTTGGATTGATCATCTCACAGGTGTACTTTCCTGTCCATTATTATGCTGATGAGACTTACAGTTTAAACACGTTACCACACCTGAGCCTCAGGTACTTATAGAAACTTTCTGTGGCCTGTCTTCATAGTCTCTTTCCTTTTCCAGTGCAGTTTACTGAGTCTGATCACATATTTTATGTTTCAGTAGGTGCTTGTTAATTGTTGGTTTACTTTAAGATTCCTGGCTGTGGTATAAGCTCTGTTTTATAGCTAATGCAGCTTTAGTTCCATCTGCATATTTTAGCAATACTACACAAAGTGAATGTATTGGCACAAATGACAGACTTTGTTGGTTTAATTTTGTAAACTGTTTAAAATTTGGTTCATTTCTTTTCATTTGCAAAGTATTTTTATTCAAGTGTATTATATAGCTATTCATCTCAGAAGAAATTTGCTATTGCCTGAAAAATACAGTTTGCTTTATGATCCTAATATTATAAAGGATCAGAGAAAAGAATATCTCTACAAACAAAATATTTATTTGATCTCGAGACTCTTCTCAAATACATTTTATTCATGCACCGATCAGAATTTCTACAAACGTACGATTACATGTTACCTTAAACTGGTAAGATTTAATGTATTTGACAGTAATTCCCATTAAAGGAAACTGTTGCAGGACTCTTTCTCCTATGACTATATTAGAGCCCTGAATCCCAATGCCAGATCTGCCCTTTAATTTCTTTGAGAACTTAGGCAAGGCACTTGGCATTCCTGGGTCTCTTTCTCCCATCTGTAAAGCAAGAGTATTGAACTAGATCAACTTCTATGCTAGCATTAATTTTGGTTTCGAGTTAGCTAAAAAAAAAAAACAAAAAAAAAAAAACAAAAAAACTTTCCTTTTTTTTTTTTTTTTTTTAAACAAAAAAAAGCATATACCATGAAAATTGTAGGAGCTAAGGACAGATTGTGCTCCAGCATACACAGGCCTCATAGAAATTGGAATGGGGGACAGGAAAGCCATCAGGATTAGAGGTTATTTTGTCTCAGGATCTGGCTAACTACAAAGCTCTCTCTCTCTCTCTCTCTCTCTCTCTCTCCCTCCTTTTCCCCACATATTTGCAATATTCTCATTCTACTGCTGACTTCCTTGTATCTTCAGCTTACATATGGCCCACAAAAGTTCTATCCTCAAGTCCCCCACCTCCTTCTATCTCAGCCGCTACAATTATCAGGCTCATCCTCTCAATGTTCAATTATAAAATTCAAGAGAGAAAATGATTGACTCGACTCATTTTTTTAAAGCCAGATCTTGTAAAACATAGATTGGCTGGTCAGGCTATAGAATGAATGCATTTGTATGAATTGTTCACAGTGGTCCAATTAGTTGTGGCCAGTGGAGGTGGGAGGTTGATTCATTTGGAACTGAAATGAGAGTTAAGGATTGCAAAAGGTATATTCTAGAAAAGTACTTAGACAGATAAACAGGTACTCTGAATTGCACCTAATACATCTTCCATCACTGAAATTCTGTTAATCAAAAAGTATTATTTCTTATTGAATAACAAAAGAGATGGTTCTCTAATAGTTAGGATTTCAGGAATTAGCCAGCAAGTAGGAGAGATTTTAGTTTTGTTATTGTTAAAATATAAATTCCAATGTAAAATTAAGATATGCTTTAGGCTGTTTTTATCTTTAGAATGTGTGAGTTTTAGCTTCCTTTTTGAAAAAGTGAGCATTGGATTCCTAGAACCAACTTGTTTTAGAAAAGAACAGAACTATGGGGCACAGAGAAAAAGCTTCATCTAAAGTAAGGCCCATTTTTACATCTTACCTTAAAAATCTAGGCAAGGATCTCAATAATGGATCTCACTCTTCATATGTCCAAAACTGAACTTTTGATTCTTACCTTTCCCTCATCTACTCCTTGTCACTTCTTTTCTTTCCCCACCGAATGGCAATTCCATTCATTTTGTTGGAGACACAAAACCTGGGTTATTTTTTTACTTCTCTATTTCTCCCATATCCCATATCCAATTCATCATCCAGTTCTTGAAAATATATTCCAAATTTTATCATCTTTACCATTGCTACCTTGCTAGTCAAAGCTATCATCATCTTTTACTGGGACTATTGCAATAGTCTGTGTGATCACTTGCTTTGGGCCACATAATGAAATTAATAGGTTTTCAGGGGGTGGCTTGAATAGGAAAAGGGAACTCTTTTAGAGAGTCACATAACATATGGGTTCTGGTCCCATTTCTTCTATTAATTTAACTAGCTATGCAAACTGGGGTAAGTCACTTCACCTTTCTGGAACATGAAGTGGTTTCTATAATGAATCTCTTTCTCTCTCAGTATTCCACACCATACTTTCCCTCATCACCTTGCTTCTGAATCCCCTGCTGTGCTTTCTACTGACCATCTGGAGGGACCCTCTCTTCACAGCATCCAGTGCTCCAGGCTGGTGACTGTGGGAAAGGGAGTTCTACTATTTGTGATGCTCACTGTGTTCCAGGCATTGTACCAGGTGCTTTATGCACGTTATCTAATTTGAACTTCTCCATAACTGTATGAAGCAGGTATTATTTTATTCCCATTTTGGAGATGAATAAATTAAGCTCTAGATGCATTAAACAGCTTACTCAAGTTGTAAAGCTAATAAGAAGTGGATCAGCCTTTTCCAGGCTGTTTGTAAAAGGAATATCATTCTGTTTTCTAGAACTTGGAGCTTGGAGGGAAGTTTTGACTATAAAGGTCAAGAGTGGAGATGCGGAAAATTTCAAGTGCTGATGTTGTTCCCATTCAGATTGAGAAGCCAAGCAAACTGGAAATCCTCATCTGTTTCTGAAGATTCCTACAGAAGTCTTTCCCTGACTCCTCTACCACCAAAACAGGAAGCAAGGCAGGGAGACAGAAAGAATGGGATACGAAATGGGATATGAAATAGGATAGGGAATGGTTCAGTTTTTCTGTACCAAATCCCCTATGGGACACTCTTTTTGTATAGAAATGAACTAATGTGCCCTGAGTTGGTGGAAATGGGATAAGAGGTCCTTAATCTCATAAATTTCCAAACACATTCTGGAAACATATTGCTTTCCACACTAATTACTATAATAGAAGGGGAATTTTAAGTTCCAAATTGAAACAGTGGAAGAACCATTTGGCGACAAACATGTAAAGTACTTCAGGCCGACTCCTTCTCTTCACTCCACATAGGTAGCTATTCACTCTGCTTTCTGCAAGCCTTTTCATGCTCTCTGATGTTTGGCTTAATCTGATACCAGAGAATAGGTGACTATTTTGTCATCATAAAAGTAGAAACATTGAATTTGAAGAGAATTTAAAGTTCATGTAGCCCACACCTTTGATTTTTCCTGAGAGGAAACAGACTACATGGGTTAAGTGACTTGCCTAGGGTTACCCAGCTAATAATTAGATACAGCTGATTTAAAGACCCAACCTCCCCACTTTTTCTTTTCTTTTTTCTTTCTTTTTTTTTATGATTGTTTGTAACAAAAATGTTTGCTTTCACAGAGCGTAATCTGTTGGGGCCTGACCTAGTGGTCCAATCTGAGGCCTGTATGATTTGAACATTTGCTATACACTAGAGCTCAAAGAAAGCCTTTACCAACTTTTGTTGCCTGGATTTCTTTCCCTCAAAAGTTGATGAGAATCCATATAACTGATGAATTTCTTTGCAGTCTGTTTATGGATGTGTGATTAAATCCCAGGTTTCTCATGGATGCATCTGAGCTTGCCCATGCTTTAAGGACTCATTGATCCCTGCATTTATTCTACAGCCCAATACATGCAGATATGGAAATTGCCCTAGCATCCTGTATGCATCCTTCCATGTTATTTTTGTTATATGATGAAATTTTCTAAATGTGTTTCCTACATTCAGGGATGCCTGCACAATTTAGGGGCACTCAAAAGAAGAATGAGAGAATGGACTTAGAATTATGTGTAATACATATTTTAATTGTGCTCATATATTTAGAGGCCTTCCCCATTTCAATTGGGCAAATACTTGAAAAAGTTTCTCTGGAAAAAATATATGTTAAAACTTAGTTTATCTATCTATTTATTTTCATTCTCCCCAAAACTAATCAACTGGAATTTAAAATAAACCATAAATCTAAGAGAGAATGTAGGGGAGAAGGAAGGAGAGAGAAAGAAGGGGGTATTTATTGAGAGGTTGATTGATTTTTATTGTGATTTATCTGAGGTCACCAAAAAGACATCTAGGTTTCTCATTTTCTCTGCTTTTAAACTGGACAAGTCTACCCACTTAATTCTTCCAAATACAAGAAAGAAAACTAAACAGAATTTCTTATTGAAAAGTTGGGCTTCTGGACCAAGACATGAAAATATTTTAAATGGTCCATCTGGATTGTAATCTCTAGATAGGCAGACAGTGTTCCTTTGAGTTGTGCATGGTGGCAGGGCACATTGGCTCACACCTGTAATCCCAGCACTTTGGAAGGCCAAGGTGGGAGGATTGCTTGAGGCCAGCAGTTTGAGACCAGCCTGGACAACATAGTAAAACACAATCTCTACAAAAAATAAAAAGTAATAAGCTGTGCATAGGAGCATGTGCCTGTGGTCTCAGCTACTCAAGAAGCTGAGGCCAGAGGGTTACAGTGAACCATCATCATGCCACTGCACTCCAACTTGGGCAACAAAACGAGACCCTGTCTCAAAATAACAATAATAATAATAATAATAATAATAATAATTGCATGTGATCAAAATAACTCATTACTTAAATCGCTAATCTGTTTTAGAAAGTATATCAACAAATTACTGTGTTTTTTTCTCATTCACTTGAATTTAAAATTGGATTTTTGGTAACAAGATACGAGGCAAATGGGTACAACAACTGTACAGTACAAATTGCTCCAGGTGATGGTGCCATAGCAAAATTATTAGAGGCGGATTCAAGATGCAAAAATTATTTGACAGCAAGCAGAAAGACAAATTACTCAGAGGCTGTGTACATGTGCTTCTATAATTGCTCATAAATTATTATGGTTCAAGTTAAAATTCAACGAGTTTGCCTAGACCACATGGTTTTATTTGAAATAAGAAAGTGGCAAATTGTTAGGAATTGGGAAATACAATCTGCATTATAAAATCATTACTAACACTGGAACATGGTAATTTTGTGTGCAACTTTTTCATTTGCTATCCCCTATTTGTCAAAATCTTCATTTTGTAACAGTTTTTAAGATTATGGAGCTTGCAACAGAAAAATCTGCCACTCGAATCTCACTAAAATATTATTTGCCATAAATTAGAGTTCATTATAAGGTGGGTATAACTTGGACCCTCTCTGAGGGGATTTAGTTACTGGATGGCATAAGATACCTTTCCTCATGATGTGGCTTTCCTGACTCTGCTCCTAAAAGCTGTTTTATGGGAGACTTCAGGGGACTTACCTCTTCATAGCTTTTTGAACTAAGTTTAATGATTTGAATACATTTTCTTAGCCCAGGAATAGACGTCTAGTTTTTCAACCCAGTCTATGTCCACTCACCATTGTTAGATGACACTGTAATTCCAGAGTTACATAATAATATAAACTTGTTGTCATACTTATGCTACAATGGCAAGAGCATTTGTTATGGAGTCAAACATGGAGTTGTAACTTACTGTATGACATAAGTGGTTGCATAACTCCTCTAGGCCTCAGTTGCCTATATAATTTGGAATACCATGAACTCTCTGTCTACCATCCATGACTGCTGTGAGGAAGAAAACAAAAAGCCATGGGAAAATGCTTTGTAAATAAAGCCCTGTATAAATGGAAGGTATTAATTTTTTACTGAACTGAAAATCAATTGCTTTACAATATTATTCAGAGTATATGTGGTGAGGGAAAATTTTGGGATTTAAAAAGCACTCAAATCAGGCACAGTATTCCAGGGCATGTTATATATAGTGGCCACAATAATCTAAAGAGAAAATAAACACAACTTTCCTTAAGCATTTATTTCTGAGTTTCAAATAATGTCAGAACAAAGATGTTTCATCATTTCATGTAACTGAATTATTATATATTTTTAAAATACTTAATAAGAGAAATATAATGAGTGCTTTTTTTATAAGCAGTATATACATACACACACACTTACATACACATACTTAAGAAAACATGGACACTGTGTAACACCGTGTATGGAGGGTGTGTTAGTCCATTTGGGCTTTTATAACAAAAATATAGACTAAGTGCCTTGCAAACAGCAAAGATTAATTTCTCATAGTTCTAGAGGCTGAGAAGTAAGATCAAGGCACCAGCAGATTTGGTGTCTGGTGAGGGTCTATTCCTCCGATTCCTCGTAGACAGAGACTTCTAGTTGTGTCCTCATGTGGTAGAAGGAACTCTTTAGCTCTCTTTGGTCTCTTTCATAAGGGCATTAATCACAATCATGAGGGCTCAGCTCTCGTAACCTAATCACCTCCCCAAAGGCTGCACCTCATAATCCCATCATGTTGGGGGTTGCAATTTTAAAATATGAATTTTGGAGAGACACAAACATTCAAACCATAGCAGAGGGACAGTTAAGCAATTGTCTTGGGGTCCCTTTAACTTCTAGATCAGTTATTGCAAAACTATGACCCAGGGGCTAAATCTGGCCCACCAGCTGTTTTGTAGTTTTACTGGAACACAGTCATGCTCATTTGTTTATGTACTGTCTATGGCTGCTTTCTCACTACCATGGTAGAATTGAGTATTTATGACACACTTTGGCCAAAAAAGCTGAAAATATTTATCACGAGGCCCTTTACAGAAAAAGTTTGCTGACTCCCATTCTATGCTTTGCAAAAAAGGTTGCTCAAAAAGCCTCCCTCGCTTTTACCATTTCAAATGAAATGCACATTTCCCCCTTGATGTGCACCAGGTTTTTAGGTACTTATTTTGCCAAAAGAAAGAATACAAAAGGGTCAACTGACATGACTCCTGGTTTTGCTTTTGGTTTCTTCCATTTGTCTTCTCAGCTTTCCCCATAATCAATAAGAATAGTAGATAATCTTCACCAAATGGGGTTTTCTTGAAAGTTTGGAAGGATTTTATTTTTCATACAAGTATTTTGGAAAGGTGAACTGTATTTTCTAGAACCTTTGATATCTCTGCTAATATGTTATGCATATTTTACATTGAGTTAGCAGAATCTGCAAGTATGATACCGCAGCAAATGCATTCTGTGCTTTTTACCTTGGTTTCTGGAAGCTCCTATCATTTCTGTATCTCTAGCTCTTGTGAGTGTATGGCTGAAAGACACCCTATTCCTAAGAAGATGGTCATTTCAGGCTCAAAAAAGAGAGTAGCTACTTATAGTTAGGCTTGGCCCTAAGTAGGAAGAGACTGGTCCAAGGTCCTTTCCTATGTAAACTTGTCTGTCATGTCACTGAACTTTATCTAAAGACCTGCCATTTGATTACACCCCCTCCACTCCACCTGAATACTACAGAGGAGAGTTAAGAGAACTCTTCCAAAGGTTCTCTTTGTAGAGTAGCAATACTCTCTACAAGGTATCTGAGCAGCTGATGAATTAGACATTTATTATAATGAGTTTAAGGCATTCATGTGTTCTTGTCAACAGTTAAAGGTAGGGAACAATAACCTAAAATGATTTCAATTGCCTGTGGAAAGCAAACAAACAAACAAACAAACAGAAATCTTGTATTATCTTGGAATTCACTGACTCAGAGCTGACAACAGATTGCCCAGTAATCAGGCTGTGTCTCACAAGCAGTGATTTGATTGAGTTCTCATATCCTTCTTTGAATGAGAGAGGTTGGTAAGATGGAAATTGGCCTGAGCTGATCCCAAAACTTCCCAGATTGAATTATGATTAAATGTGTTGAGAGTGACCAATGTGTTGAGGGTGACCAATCCGTTGAAGTTTGCCCGAGACTGTCTGGATTTAAAACTGAAAGTCCTGCATTCTGGGAAACCCTTCAGTCTCAAGGAAACTGGAACAAGTTGGTCACCACAGGTGGACTATGAGATAAAATAATAGCTCATCCTTGACATTGTGCAAAGAAATGTGAGTAAGATACGTGAAATACCAGTTAGTGACAGAAGTGAGAAATGCTAATAAGCAAAAGTTACAGGGCAAGAACAAGAGCTCTCTTAAGTCATTGCAATGGTTAGCATACTTCAGGGGCTCCTGACTTAATCATATCCTCCTTTATGTACTTTCAATTCATGCTCTATATCTGCTATGGATTGACTTTATAGTATAGTGCTTAAAACGTCAGCCTTGGGAATCAGACAGTGTGGGTTTAAATCCTGGCTCTACCACTGATAAGCTGAGTGACTTTGAATGGATTATATACATTCTCTGTGCCTTAATTTCACCATCTGTAAATAAGGTTACTAACAACAGTAGCTGCCTTGTGAGGCTTAGGGAGAGATTAAACATGTCATTTTAAATCATTTTGAACAGTTTCTGGAACATAGTATGTGCTTAGTGTTAGCTACTATTAAAATATTTAAATCCTGTTTTATTCTACTTTGCATATATCACTACCGTGTAGGTGTCTCATAGACACCTCCAGCTCAGTGTATCTAAACCTGAATTCTTCATCCTTGTCCCCAAACTGCTCCTTCTCCTGTGTTGGCAATTTCAGTGAAGGAAGGAAGTTACCTTAGATTATTCTGGAAGGAAGGAAGTTACCTTAGATTATTCTGGAAGGAAGGAAGTTACCTTAGATTATTCTGCAAACCTTAGATTATTCTTGATTCTTTTCTTTCCTTCACCCTCTACATACAGGCAATGATCCTTTATACTCCCCACTGACCATTCATTTATTCTTTATTATATATTCTTCCTTTTATTATAAAACATTTGAGTGCCACCCACTGTTCCATAAAAATTTGGGAGCTTAATAGTGTTGCCACTGAAGCAGTATCTTAAAAGCCATGAACCCTTTCCATAGTTCTCCACATGCAATCTCTTACAACTCTAATCTACCTTCACATTGCTTATATCCCTATCTACTCTGCTGTTCTCTTTGCTACTTCCTTGGTTCACCTTCACTTTTTTATCTCAACTATGGTGACAATTTCATAAATGATCTCTGTGCTTCTAGTCTTGACCTATTCCAGTCTTTGTTTCACGCTACTACCAGAATGATCTTTGTAAAAAGCTAATCATTAGAGATCCTTCAATGGCTCCACATGGCTTTCAGGATAATTGCCAAACTTCTTGACTTAACAATACAAGGCCTTTAAATGATCTGTCTCTTATTTACTTCGCTGGTATCTTCTAACATTTACCCATATGCTCCAGCCATATGGAACCACATGTAATTTCCTGAACATGTCACATTGTTTCTGGTCTTCATGACCTCACATGTACAGTCTCCTTTGCTTGGGATGTCCTGTTCTCTGTATTCATCTAGCTATTGGCTCCTCATTTTTCAAAATTTAGTTCAAGGGCCACTTCCTCTGCAGATCCCTCTTTGATCTTCCAATCTGGCTCAGTAGCTCCCAAGACACCTCATTCTTTCTTTTGTGATATCATATTGAAGATACCTCTGGTATGCTTAATGGTTAAAAGCATAGCCTTGGAAGCAGTGTCCTTGGATTTGAATATTGGCTCTCACACTTACCAGTAAAGTGGCCTTGGATAGGTTACTTAATCCTCAGTGTCCTTGTATATTATATGGAGAAATCATATTGATAAAACCTACTTGCAAGGATTAGATAAGTTAATACATGTAAAGTCCTTAGAATAGTGCCTGGCACATGTTAAGCCCATTGTATTATCTATTAATATCATCACCACAAATACTTATTTAATAATCCCACTAGAATGTAAGCTTCCTGAGACAAAGGCCTATATATTATTTGACAGTGTAGCCCCAGGCTCTATTCTAGTGCCTAACATATAGGTGCTGAATAAATGTGTGTTGAAAAATGAAGGAATAAATAAATAAACTAAAGAAATGGAGAACTGAAATGTCTTCCCCCACCAAAAGCAGTTAACATCCCAACCCACCAAGCCCCACTTAGCTTCATATACCTGGAAGAGGGAGAGACTAATGACTTTAGCTTGTCCTTATTTTTGCATTTGCAATATCTACTGTGCTATTTGGAGGAAAGTATGCAGGCTTGGCTCCATTTTCAAATGCCAGAAGTTTTTGCCTTCACCATCACTTTAAACCTTGTGAAAATAATCAAAAGATGATACTGTCCCCTATTGCAAAAGTGAAATTCTAGCAAATCACAAAAGAATAAACGATGAAAAGTCTTCTTAATCATGGAGCTAATTGTGCTCCATCCTGCTCATTCTAGACACTTGGAGAGATGATTTCAAGAATTGGCCAAATTCCAGATGAATCACAAAGCACATGAACTAAGATGAGTGACAGCACAGTAAGAAGAACATCTCTGCTTAACATAAATGGAGACAAATTGACCTAGATTTGAGACTGTAAAGTTACACGAGAGAAGTCTTTTTTATTGTGTTTTTAAAGTGGAGTGGGGAAAAGCCATCTATTTGTTTGGCAACTCTTCTGTAATAAAGACTTAATTCAAACTAACTACAAGACCATTTTTTAATAATGCCACCAAATGTTATCAGTCTTATTATAAGTTATTACATTACTTTCATCTATTTCTCTTTGTCATTCGTTACTACTCTGTGGGATTTGATCTTGCCTTTCTTCAACCAGATAACTAGGCAAGCTGGGCTTAGTGGTCCAACTTCTCAAACCTCTTATCTGAACCTACAATCAAGGAGTCCCCAGATAATCAACTGAAGCAGTGAGATAGCAGTTTGAACTCTGATATTCAGATATAATGAAATGGGGAAAGGGTTGGCCCAACACTCTGTGATGAAGAGATAGGAATATTTATCATTTTGTGACCAACAATTTTCTGGCCCTGCCAAAGGAATTTCTGCCTAAGGAATGATTTCTTAACTCTATGAGTCAGCTATATGGACTGAGATGAGATTTTCAGGAGACATTTTTACCTTTACTTGGTCAGTTTTGTTTTTCCTTCTTCAGACCTGTTTATTATGAACTTGTTCCATTTGCAAAACCACTTTTGCATTGTAGCTAATGATGGCAAAGCACTAGGTCGATTTGGTTGACTCAGTCTACTGGTGAGTCACTTAAACAGGAGATGACTCCTGCCACCCCCCAAAAAGGCAGTTCTTTGAAAACAGCTTTGGAAGGACTATAAAACTGAGAGAGCATGGCAATGCTTCCTCCCCGCCACCACCACGCCACATACCCACATCAATGTGGCTTCACTTGCAGTGGAAGTGGCACAGCTTCATTGCAAAACTGTAAAGTTGGGGAAGCGTGTCTTCAGGAGAGGCAGGGAAAGAACATGGACTTTGGAGTCAGAGATACCCTGTTTTGCCATTTTATTATGGTTGTTGTTATTAGTTGCACGATTAGTATTTACAGAGTATTTGTAGGCACCAAGATCTAAGTTAAAGTCTTTTATGTAATTTGCATTTCATTCTCTAATGACCCATGAGAAAGGCACTATTATAATTCCCCTTGTATAGATGGGGAACCTGAGGCATAGAGAGGTTATCCTAATTGTCCAAAGTCGTACAGCCAAGTCAATGGCAGATCCTGAATTCAAACATAGGTATGCCTGATTCTCAACATTTTTCTTCCGCTGCTTCTCTAACAAATACATGAACTTAATGAAGTAATTTAATCCTGAGTTTAACAACCATTTTATCAGAGATAGGCTGCAGCAATGTCAACACATTGATCCATCAGCCCTTGGGATGGCCAGACAGGCCTGGGATGATCAGCCACATTGGTCTGCTAGAAGTCTTGTCATTTTATCCCAATGAGGCAATACATTTTATCGTTTTATATGTGTACAATTACATGAAAAATTTGGGCAGCAAAATTTAACTTCTGTCAGCTTCAGTGTTTTCCTCTAAATGTGGGGCTATTCCTATGTTTTGCTAAGGTTTTGGTGAGGATTAAATGGGTCATTGTTTTAGCCAGTGTTCTCCAGAGAAATAGAACCATAGGAGGGGGTTGTGTGTGTGTGTGTGTATGTGCACATATAAAGAGAGAGGGGGGAGGAAGAGAGGGAGAGAGAGAGACAGACAGACAGACAGAGGGACAGAGAGACAGAGATTGATTAAAAGTATTGGCTCGTAAGATTATGGAGACTGACAAGCCCTAAAATCTGCAGTCAACCAGCTGGATACCCTGGAGAGCCAGGGGTGTAAGTTTCGGTCTGAATGTCAGCAGTCTTGAGACAGAGGAAGACCCAATGTTTCAGTTCAATCTGAAGGCCAGAAAAAAAAAAATTGTTCCAGCCCTAAAGCAATCAGACAAAAGTAATTCTCTCTTACTCTGACTTTTTTTTTTTTTTTCTATTCAGGCCTTTAATGGATTGTATGAGGCTCACCCACAATGGGGAGGTCAATCTGCTGTACTCAGTCCACTGATTCAGATGGTAATCTCATCCAGACACACCCTCATAGACACACCAGGATAATGTTTGGCCAAATAGCTGGATACCCCATGGCCCTGTCAAGTTGACACATGATATTAACCATCACAGTCAACTAACATGATGTTTGATATGTGGTAAGGACTTAACAAAAGATCCCTTCCATCAGGTCCCCTACTTTGATGTTTATAACAACCCTACACTGGAAGCAGAGCTACTCTCTATTTTGCAGATAAGAAACTCATATTATACCCCGATATCTTCAAATCTTCTGTCCTTTTAACTACACCATATAACCCTCATGCCACTTTTTGTCGAATGATGTTATTTAATATGGACCAGAGAGTCCCTATGGGCCAAATACCCTTTTGCTTTTTCCTTCTTTCAGCTCTACCCAAGTAAAATTTACTATCCAGAGTACAATTTATTCAGCAGGTTTGTGCTGGGTGATGATAGTGAATATTGGCTTAATTTGATAAAATAATCTATGCTAATATATAATAATAATATCTCTGCTAGGAGTTTTGTCATCTCTAGAGTATAAGACACTCTAATTCAGTGAAAAAGAAAACAACCATGATTCCTGAAGTCTCTAAAAGGTGGCACAAAGGAAGTAAAGCACTTTTGGTTGAGAACCTTTCAGTTTTGTTTTTTTTTTTTTTTTGAGATAGAGTGTGACTCTTTCACCCAGACTGGAGTGCAGTGGTGCGATCTTGGCTCACTGCAACCTCCACTTCTTGGCTCACTGCAACCTCCACATCCCAGTTTCAAGCTATTCTCATGCCTCAGCCTCCCGAGTAGCTGGGATTACAGGTGTGCACCACCACACCTGGCTAAGTTTTGTATTTTTAGTACAGATGATGTTTCACCATGTTGGTCAGGCTGGTCTTGAACTTGTGACCTCAGGTGATCTGCCTGCCTCGGCCTCCCAAACTGCTGGGATTACAGGCGTGAGCCATCACTCCCAGGCCCAGATTCTTTCAAACTGATTTAGACTTTATGAATGGTAGGGATTTGGTGGAGTGGGTGGGGAGGTAAGTTCTGCTTGTTCCTCTTATAAATTGAGTTGGTCCTAGGTAGTCAGGAAGAACAGGCTTTTTATGCTATAGCTTTGAAAGCCAATGGACATCAGCAAGGTGTCCATCTCAGGTCCCTTCTCCTAGCCATCTGATAATATTACAATCAATGTCATGAAGGATCAAAAGCAAATAGCCACAATTTCTAACTTGTTATAAAAATCTTCCATGAAGCGTGATAATAATGACCCCTCTAAAAAGATGTAAAACAAAGGGAGAGAGTCTTTGGAATCCTTTGTATTTGTCAGCTAAAAAACAGTATGCAAATATGATAATAGGAAAAAATTACAAATGAGCATATGAAATATTTATAATGTCTTAAGATGAGATTATCAGAATAGTTAAATTATGGTTGCCAGTATGAACTGAATTATCACTTCTGATATTAGACATTATTTCCAATAATACAGATAATCATTCCTTATATTAAACATTTCAAATGTTATAAATTATATTACTGATAAAAATAATCACTGCTAAAGTTATAAATCAAATTGTATTTACTATTACTATTATTGACTATAACTGATACACTAGTGCTAACTAGATGTTAGATACTGTTTGTTCTAAGTACCTGACATGTATTCATTATTAAATACAATGACCCCATGAAGTAGTCACAAGTGTTATTTGTTTTGCTGACATGGAAACTGAAGCACAGAAATGTTAGTATGACTTCCCCAAGAAAACTTAGCTAAGCCATCACAGGAGTAGTAAGTGGACCTAGTTCCAGCGCCCAAGCCCTTAACCCCATGCTATACTGCCTGTCAAGAAATTTCTTTTCTAGACTTTTCTAGTATCTCACTCTATTTAAGAATCTGTAGAATTAGGCAAAGAGTAGTGTAAAAAGTTCAAGAAGAACGAGACTTCATGAGGATTTTGATGAAGCCCTGCTTCTTTCATTTTTAATTTTTGAAGTAGAATTCAGAAAAGTTTAGACACTGGTCAGAAGTCATACAACATTAGTCAAGGCACAGCCAGAGATTGGAGCCTGTGCCTGGGGTCCCCCAATTATGAAGGTAACAGGCAGTGGTAAAGGGAGGCAGACTTTCCCTGGAGATGTTCAGCTCATATTCCTTCATGGAGTTGTTGAGCCAGCAAACTGAGAGAAAAGATACAATAGAATTTTAAAAGAAAGTTCAGTTTGGGGAGGAGTCTAAGACCCTCTATGAGGTCTCACCTCTGCTAATAAAAGAATTCCAAATCTTTTGAGAATTCATCATTTTGGTCTCAAAATTCAAAGAAAATGGCCCCATTTGATCCTGAGAATTGTGGTATCTATGGAGGCAGACAACATTTCGAGTAGGTATCCCCACAGTGTCTCTACAGAACCTGTGACAGAGACCTCTGGGGCCTATGGTAGGAGAAGGTTCCCAGGATGTGAATGCAGAAGAGCCATGTGTCACTGAAGGTGGTCACACATAGAGATAGAACAGGACTGTGGAAATCAGGAAGAAGGTGGGGTATGCAGTAGGTGACAGAAACAACAGGTTTCTCCATTCAAGGCCAGCTTGCTTCCTTTGGCTCTCAACTCTACATCCCCCTGTAGCATAGAGAGTAAGGCTAGGTTTGTATTCTGAAGGGCAGTCTTTTCCCCCTGTCCTGTATTTTGGAGGTCTATGGAGGAAGTTGATCTACCCTCCATCATATGGAACGTGGCATAGCTGGGAACATTGATTTTAATATCCCCATTTGTTCCTGTCCAGGCTTCAAGCCTGCTAAACTCAGTACGAACTAAAATAGTCAAAAACTCGGCATGTTGTGGGTGGGTGTGGGGGGGGTGGGGGGATGGACAGACCTTATTAAGCACACTCCAATTAATCTCTACCTCAACTCACCTGGCCTGCTTATCTGCTTATGTCAACCCAGAACATATACACCCAGAAGAGTGGAGACTAGTGCTGGGGGAACAGGGAGTGCCCCTCCATGTCCACCTCTACCACTGGCAGTTCACGCATCAGGAAATCTTTCCAGAGGATTCACGATGTGACAGTGTCAAATCATAGATTCCTCTAAATCCAACCCCTTCTCTGGCTCTAGATGGAGTGAGAAAACAATCAGCTATGCTTGGCGAGTCTTGGGTGTATATTTGGAGGAAACTCAATGGTCAAAATGCCCCCATGACATGTGTCAAAGGTATGAGGGCAAAGGGTTTGAACAGAGCAAAGGCAGCAGGGGCAAGAGGCTGAGAACATTACCTTATGGACAAAACAAATCATCTTCCTGAATGGATGAGGAGAGTAACTGATATGTGGGGCCCCCTCAGGGGCTTGATAACCTGTGGAGGAGAAAGGAAAGGAGGTTGGGGATTAAGATGTTATATTAGTTTTCTTTTACTGCCATAACAGATTATCACAAATTTAGAAGCTTTAAATAATACCCACTTATTAGCTTACAGTTTTTTTATATATAAGAAATCTAGGAGGGCTCACCTGATTTCTCTGTTTAGGCTCTCAAAAGTCAAGTGTCAGCTAGGCTGAGCTCTTACGTAGGGCTTCTGGGGAAGACTCCACTACCAAGCTCATTGAAGTTGTTGGTAGAATTGCTAAGATTCTTGTCTTCTTGCTGGCTGTTAGCCAGGAGCTATGCTGTATTCCTAGTTGAGGTTGCTGGCATTGCTTCTCAAGTATCCCCCTCCATCTTCAAAGTTAGCAATTGTACCTAGAGTCCCTTTTGTACCTTAGATTTTTTCTGACTTCCCTCTCTTCTGCAACTCGAGAAAGCTTTCTGCTTTTCAGTGCCCATGTGATTATCAGGCCCACCTGAATAATCTCCCTATTTTGTGGTCAACTGGGCCATATAACATAACATTACCACTAAAGTAATATCCTGTTCACAGGTTCTGGAGATGAGAATGGAGGCATTTGGGGGATCATTTTAGAATTTCTGCTACAAGAGTGTTTATGGAGCTGGAGGGCAGGGACTTAGTATTTCACTAGGAACACCAAGCTCCAAAGAGTCACCCCATATTCTTAGCCAAATCGTGGTCTAGGACCTTACACTTTGGTTGGGGAGACAGGCATAGGGATAAGATGATGGGCATACCCTGGTAATAGTAATCTCTTAATAATTTGTGGTCTAGGTGGTGATGTTGTTGGGTCCCAGAAACTGAACTACAATGACTAGGGGTGAGGACAGAAGGCCCTTAAGGTTCTGGGACTTAAGATTCTCCCATCTCCAAGTCTTCTAAAAACAGAGTGTGCAGAGCTGTCCTCCCCACCTGGCCAACTACATGGGAATATTACTGACCCCTCTGGAATTTCATGGTAAGACCTATGTGGTAGAGACATCTCTGAGGTCTCTCCAGGCTCACTCATGTCTCAGTCACATTAAACAACCTAGCGATATTATGAATAACAACTGCGGGTTTGCTCGTGGATGGTTCAGGACAGAGCCAGAAGCAAGGTGGAAGCCAACAGGAAAATGAGGTCTCTGATATCTAACTCTGGTTTTCTAGAGGGAGGAGAGTTTCCTTGGAGAAGAGAAAGAAAGTAGCCAGGCCTCTGTCATCTGGTGGGAGGAAGGGACACTGAGTCTGGAGCTCCTTGTAACAGTGTTGTTAACCCTGGCAGTCTGGGTTGTGTTACTGTCAAAGTTTCTGCAGGATGCCCATGCTCAATGATAGATAAATAATTAACTTACAGGAGGCTGTGGCCTGGTCTAGGTAGTTGTGCCCTGGTAAACAATACCCCCTTGGTTTTACCTTCTAGAACTTTCTCACCCAGCCTTCTGCTAGTATATGGAACTGATGTTGAGGTGTTATACTTGGAGTTCTAACTGCTGCTTCTTGTATTTCTTTTTTTTTTTTTTTCTTTTTCTTGTTTGAGACAGAGTTTCGCTTTGTTGCCTGGTCTGGAGTGCTGTGGCATGATCTCAGCTCACTGCAACCTCCGCCGCACAGGTTCATGCAATTTTCGTGTCTCCCTGAGTAGCTGAGATTACAGGCACCCACCACCAGGCCTGGCTAATTTCTGGTATTTTAGTGGAGACAGGGTTTCACCATGTTGCCCAGGCAGCTCTCGAATTCCCGAGCTCAGGCAATCCACCCGTATCGGCCTTCCAAAGTGCTAGGATTACGGGCATGAGCCACCGTGTCCAACCTCTAACTGCTTCTTCTTCTTTTTTTTTTTTTTTTAAATTATACTTTAAGTTCTAGGGTACATGTGCACAACGTGCAGGTTTGTTACATATGTATACATGTGCCATGTTGGTGTGCTGCACTGATTAACTTGTCATTTACATTAGGTATATCTCCTAATGCTGTCGCTCTCCCCTCCCCACAATAGGACCTGGTGTGTGATATTCCCCTTCCTGTGTCCAAGTGATCTCATTGTTCAATTCCCACCTTTGAGTGAGAATATCTGGTATTTGGTTTTCTGTTCTTGCAATAGTTTGCTGGGAATGATGGTTTCCAGCTGCATCCATGTCCCTGCAAAGGACACGAACTCATCCTTTTTTATGGCTGCATAGTATTCCATGGTGTATATGTGCCACATTTTCTTAATCCAGTCTGTCACTGATGGACATTTGGGTTGATTCCAAGTCTTTGCTCTTGTGAATAGTGCCACAATAAACATACATGTGCATGTGTCTTTATAGCAGCATGACTTATAATTCTTTGAGTATATCCCCAGTAATGGGATGGCTGGGTCAAATGGTATTTCTAGTTCTAGATTGTTAAGGAATTGCCACACTGTTTTCCACAATGGTTGAACTAGTTTACAGTCCCACCAAGAGTGTAAAAGTGTTCCTATTTCTCCACTTCCTCTCCAGCACCTGTTGTTTCCTGATTTTTTAATGACTGCCATTCTAACTGGTGTGAGATGGTGTCTCATTGTGGTTTTGATTTGCATTTCTCTGACGGCGAGTGATGATGAGGATTTTTTCATGTGTCTGTTGGCTGTATGAATGTCTTCTTTTGAGAAGTGTCTGTTCATATCCTTTGCCCACTTTTTGATGGGGTTGTTTGTTATTTTCTTGTAAATTTGATTGAGTTCTTTATAGGTTCTGGATATTAGCCCTTTGTCAGATGAGTAGATTGCAAAAATGTTATGCCATTCTGTAGGTTGCCTGTTCACTCTGATGGTAGTTTCTTTTGCTGTGCAGAAGCTCTTTAGTTTAATTAGATCCCATTTGTCAATTTTGGCTTTTGTTGCCATTACTTTTGGTGTTTTAGACATGAAGCCCTTGTCCATGCCTATGTCTTGAATGGTATTACCTAGGTATTCTTCTAGGGTTTTTATGGTTTTAGGTCTAACATTTAAGTCTCTAATCCATCTTGAATTAATTTTCATATAAGGAGTAAGGAAAGGAACCAGTTTCAACTTTCTACTTATGGCTAGCCAATTTTCCCAGCACCATTTATTAAATAGGGAATCCTTTCCCCATTTCTTGTTTCTCTCAGGTTTGTCAAAGATCAGATGGCTGTAGATGTGTGGTATTATTTCTGAGGGCTCTGTTATGTTCCATTGGTCTATATCTCTGTTTTGGTACCAGTACCATGCTGTTTTGGTTACTGTAGCCTTGTAGTATAGTTTGAAGTCAGGTAGCGTGATGCCTCCAGCTTTGTTCTTTTGACTTAGGATTGTCTTGGCAATGCAGGGTCTTTTTTTGTTCCATGTGAACTTTAAAGCAGTTTTTTCCAATTCTGTGAAGAAAGTCATTGGTAGCTTAATGGGATGGCATTGAATCTATAAATAACCTTGGGCAGTATGGCCATTTTCACGATATTGATTCTTCCTATCCATGAGCATGGTATGTTCTTCCTTTTGTTTGTGTCCTCTTTTATTTCACTAAGCAGTGGTTTGTAGTTCTCCTTGAAGAGGTCTTTTACATCCCTTGTAAGTTGGATTCCTAGGTATTTTATTCTCTTTGAAGCAATTGTGAATGGAAGTTCATTCATGATTTGATTCTTTGTTTGTCTGTTACTGGTGTATAAGAAAACTTGTGATTTTTGCACATTGATTGTGTATCCTGAGACTTTGCTGAAGTTGCTTATCAGCTTAAGGAGATTTTGGGCTGAGACAATGGGGTTTTCTAAATACCTGATCATGTCATCTGCAAACAGGGACAATTTGACTTCTTCTTTTCCTAACTGTATACCCAGGGATACTGATCTAAAATTCTCTCTTTTTGTTGTATCTCTGTCAGGCTTTGGTATCAGGATGATTTTACGAATCCTTGTAAAATGAGTTAGGGAGGATTCCCTCTTTTTCTATTGATTGGAATAGTTTCAGAAAGAATGGTACCAGTTCCTCCTTGTACCTCTGGTAGAATTCGGCTGTGAATCCGTCTGGTCCTGGACTTTTTTTGGTTGGTAGGCTATTAATTATTGCCTCAATTTTGGAGCCTGATATTGGTCTATTCAGGGATTCAACTTCTTCCTGGTTTAGTCTTGGGAGAGTGTAAGTGTCCAGGAAATTATCCATTTCTTCTAGGTTTTCTAGTTTATTTGCGTAGAGGTGTTTGTAGTATTCTCTGATGGTAGTTTGTATTTCTGTGGGGTTGGTGGTGATATCCCCTTTATCATATTTTATTGCATCTATTTGACTATTTGATTCTTCTCTCTTTTCTTCTTTATTAGTCTTGCCAGCGGTCTATCAATTTTGTTGATCTTTTCAAAAAACCAGCTCCTGGATTCATTGATTTTTTGGAGGGTTTTTTTGTGTCTCTATCTCCTTCAGTTCTGCTCTGATCTTAGTTATTTCTTGCCTTCTGCTAGTTTTTGAATGTGTTTGCTCTTGCTTCTCTAGTTCTTTCTTAAACAGACTTCCAACCAATCATTATTTTTTAGGTCTCACCTTTACTCTCCTACCACTTCTAGAGGGAACCGCTGCCTCTAATCCTTTCCTATGAGGAGCTGACAAATCTTCAAATCTCCACCCCATTAACAAATCTCCCTTGTTCCTTTTCTCAATTCCTCATTCACCCTCATTCATTATCATCATTCATCCTTTCATACCCTACTTCCTGCTTCCTCACAGATGAAGATTCACTCCATTCTCTTGGCAATCTTCCAGGCCTTATCACTTGAGCTGGACCTTATCCAAGTATATATTGGACACATGCAGGCTGGAAGCCTTACCCCACTGTTTGATATTGAATATTGGCTTCATAAACAGACATAAACAACAGACTGTTGACATAACAGTTTTCCTTTGAGCAGGGAGGGCAGGGAGGGTGGATGAAGATTGGGAGAATGGTACCACAGCTGGAGAGAAAAGGGCTGTTGTCATCCATTTACTGAGTACAAGGAACAGTATCTTTCTTTACCCTTTTTCTTTTTTAAGTTTTGCTTACTCTTTTTACCTGGGCTAGTAGGAAGCTAAGAGTCATATTGAATTATTAAAAAAAGTTTTGAGGAACATTTATTGTGTACCAACACTATACAAGATGCTTTTGGCCTGAGCTGTTTCATCTGAGTCTGCTGCCAACATAAGGAGGGAGAAATTAATCCCCACCCTCACCCTGTACACCCTGGCTGAGTCCCGAACATCAGCAACTTCAACATCACCCACTGCTGGTGCCTTTGACTGTTTTATGCATGAGAAAGTAGGGAACTCTTCTTTTTCACTGATATAACAATAAGATTGCTATAACTTGAATAAAATATTAGTTATGTGTGGTAATTATTCCTATCAATACCCATGAAAGTAGTAGCGGTTAAGAGAAGGGAACCTGGACTTAAATTGGTTGTGGGACCTCAAGCAAGGCATTTAACCTCTGTCTCAGTTTGCTCAAATTAAATTGGGTATATTTGTAACATCTATCTCATAAGGTTGTTGTGAGGATTAAATGAGTCAATGAATGTAAAGCACTTAAATCAGTCCTTAATACACAGTGAGGAGTTAAGAAACTCTCCTATTATTATCATCATTACTATCATTATTACTACTATTTACCAGCTTCTAAATCACATAAACTTGACAAAAAGCCTGTAAGGTGTAAATTTCTCCCTAATTTACAAGAAACTCTTTCCTCACAGTAGCATTAATTGAAATTACAGTACTAACAAATGCAAATCTCATTCCTCACAGTAGCATTAATTGAAATTATAGTACTAACAAATGCAAAAATAATAGAAATAACAGTGATTCTTCATAATCATGTCCATTTTACAGATGCAAGCCAAGATTATCAGGAGTGGTATTAATTATTATACTATCAATATAGTATGTTACTGATATTCTAAAATCATCTTAATTTAACAGGTAAGAGCAGATAACATAATTATTCTTATGTTGGTATCCATTATTAGGATAGGTGCCAAAATAACATTAGCAGTAATAATAATAACATTAACCATGTAATATAATTTTGCCATTTCCCAGAGTGGAAAGCACCATACCAACAGTACCAAGAATGGTAGTTACTATAGTTTTTTTTTTTTAAAAAAATACTGTATTAAAATAATGCAAATAACTGCATTAACATTTTACCTCATTTATCCTGATTCTGACAAGATGAAAGGGAAATATCAGGATTCCTTTAACAGCATATAACTAACTTGTTATTAACTATATTTATTAGTAAGTTATTATTTAAAACTGTGCTGTACTTATTGTAATACTTGTAATGATTATGATATACATAATAATCATATATAATGGTATTGATTATAATGATTAATGATATAACCATTTAGTTATGAGCTGAATTATAATAATTGATGCTCTAAAGGTGAAATTATTAAATAGTATAATAATAATAATGTAAACACAAATAATAATGGGTGCAGAGTAATTATACTCAGTTAACAAAAAGTAAAGCATAATAGAAACCTTCCTGGTAGTACTTCCTGGTTAAATAATATTATAACATTATGATATTAATGTAACCACCCATAATAGTATTAAGGATATACTAGAATTAGGCCCCTTTCACTGCAGAGACAATCAGTACATGGGCAAGTTAAATATATTTAATCCTCTAACATCAACCTAAACGCATATAGTATCGTGGAATGTCCTGTAACTACACCCATTTCCCAGAGGGAAAAAGGTGAGGCCAGCATACTAGGTAGTGATTAGGACGCTGACATTGCAGAGATGCAAGTTATACCCAGGAAGTATGCTAAATGTGGCCATTTCCCAGCAGGAAAGTCTGGGACAGCTTGGTTGTGGGTGATACCCCTTGAGCAGCCTCATAATGCCATACTTCTCATTCACCCCAATACACACCCCCAGTCCTGATCCCAAGAAGCTTTTCAGGATCACCAACATCCTGAGAGGCCCAGCCTTCCCTCATCCCTCATCCACAGAGCATGCTGCCTTCTGACGGTCATTTTCAACTGGCACCTCCACTGTGCCAGTTGCGTAAGTACTTCCTCCTCCAGGGCACCTACTGACATGTACTCCCATGTACCCCACAGCAGCACCACCCCATCCACCTGTGAGGAGGGAGGGCGGGTGGGGCTGCTTCTGGGGGCAAGCAAGGAGGAGCCCTCCCTCTTTCATTACCACCCCTCCTTGACATTAACCTGGGTGAGGCTATAGTTCACCAAGTGGACTATGGGGATGAATTTGGGGGGTGGAGGAAGTGCTCAGGTTCTGGGAGTTGCTGCTTGAGATGATGAAGGAGGGGTTTTAATCCACTGATCCCTTTGTGCAATCAGATCTGGAATTAATCCAAGAATCAATAAATTTCCTTCACTCCCAACCTATTTGAACAGATACATGAAGAACACTGGCTATCAGTGAGTCATGTAGCTATCTGAGGGGACAGTGTATAGCAGGGGTCTTCAACCCCCCGGACCACAGACTGTGGCCTGGTACCAGCCTGTGTCCTGCTAGGAACCAGCCCCACACAGCAGGAAGTGACTGGCAGGTGAGCCAGTGAAGCTTCATTTGTATTTACAGCCACTCCTCATTGCTCTCATTACTGCCTGAGCTCCGCCTCATGTCAGATCAGGGACAGCATTAGATTCTCATAGGAGCACAAGCCCTATTGTGAACTGTGCATGCCAGGGATCTAGATTGCACACTCCTTATTAGAATTTAATGCCTGATGATCTGTCACTATCTCCCATCACCCCCAGATGGGACCATCTAGTTACAGGAAAACAAGTTCAGGTCCCACTGATTCTACATTATGGTGAGTTGTTAATTATTTTATTATATATTACAATGTAATAATAACAGAAATAAAGTGCACAATAAATGTAATGCCCTAGAATCATCCCAAAACCATCCCCTTCCCCAGTCCCTAGAAAAATTGTCTTCCATGAAACCAGTCTCTGGTGCCAAAAATTGGGGACTGCTCTGTAGAACTAGGCATGGGGCACAGCCATTGCAAAGACCTGAAGGCTAGAAGCTGCTTTGCTGGTTTTATGAACTATCTGAATGGCCCTAGAATGTACAAATTTGTGTTGACAAATAATAAAAATATGTACCAACGAACAAAGCTTTTCCCAATCCTATCTGGCTCTACTCCCTCTTTTAAGTATAGTTACAATTTTATATAAGAAATGTTTATGTTTATAATATTTTATATAAGAAATATACTAGGATGAATCATACAAACTTGTCAATATTTGAACATTTTAAACAATTTACCTTTCTTGATACATAATAACTATATGTATTTATGGGGTATATGTGATATTTTGTTACATGCATAGGCTGTGTAATGATCAAGTCAGGGTATTTAGGATATCCATCACCTCATGTTTTTATCATTTTGATGTGTTGGACACATTTTAAGTCCATGCTTCTAGCTATTTTGACATACAAAATACATTGTTTTTAGCAATAGTCACCTTATTCTGCTAAGAAAAATAATCTTATTCCTTCTATCTAACCATATGTTTATACCTATTAACCAGTCTCTCACCCCACCCCACATACACCCTTCCCCAACTCTAGTAACTATCATTCTACTTGCTACCTCCATTGAGACCAATTCTGTTAGTTCCCAATAAGAGTGAGAACATGTGACATTTGACATTCTGTGACTGACTTATTCAACTTAATGACTTCCAGTTCCATCCATGTTTCTGCAAATGACAGGATTTCATTCCTTTTTATAACCACAGACTATTTCATTGTGTATATATACCAAATTTTCTTTATCCAGTCATCTGTTGATGAATACTTAGATCGATTCCATATATTTACTATTGTAAATAGTGCTGCAATTTACATAGCAATGCAAGTATCCCTTCAATATACTGATTCCCTTTCCTTAGGATAAATAACAAGTATGGGATTGCCAGATTGTATGGTAGCTCTGTTTTTAGTTTCTTTGTTTTTCCTTTGATAAATTGCCATACTGTTTTCCATAATGGCTGTATTAACTTCCATTCCTACCAACAATGTATAAGAGTTTCGTTTTCTCTGCATCCTTGCCAGAATTTATTATTTTTTTTCTTTTTGATAATAGCCATCCTAATTAGGGCAAGATGATATCCCATTGTGGTTTTGATTTGCATTTCCCTGATGATTAGTGATGTTGAGCATTTTTTATATATCTGTTAGCCATTTATATGTCTTCTTTTGAGAAGTGTCTATTTGTGTCTTTTGCCCACTTTTCAATGGAGTTATATGTTTTTTTCTTATTGAGTTGTTTGAGTTCCTTGTGTATTCTAGATTAACTAGTCTCCTATCAGATTAATAATTTATAAATATTTTCTCCCATTCAACAGGTTGTCTCTTTATTGATTATTACTTCTACTGTGAAGAAGTTTTTTAATTTAATTAAGTTCCATTTGTCTGCTTTTGTTCTTATTGTCTATGTTTTAGAGGTCTTAGCCATAAATTCTTTGTCTAGACTAATGTCCAGGAGAGTTTTCCTTAAGTTATCTTCTAGTATTTTTAGTTTCAGGTCTTATATTTAAGTCTCTAATCCTTGTCGAGTTTATCTTTGTATTTGGTAAGAGATAGGAATTCAGTTTTATTCTGCATGCGGCTATCCAATTTTCCCAGCACCATTTATTGAAGAGGGTGTCCTTTCCCTAATATAAGTTCCTGTTGGCTTTGTAAAAGATCATTTGTCTTTAAATATGTAATTTTATTTCTGGGTTCTCTCTTCTCTTCCATTGGTCTATGTGTCTATTTGTATACCAGTGTCATGCTGTTTTGTTTACTGTGGCTTTGTAATATATTTTAATCACGTAATGTGATGCCTGCAGCTTTGTTCTTTTTGTTCAGGATTGCTTTGGCTATTTCAGCTCATTTTTGGTTTCATATGAGTTTTTGGGTTGTTTTTCCTAATTCTGTAAAGAATGATGTCAGTATTTTGATAAGGATTATGTTGAATCTGTAGATTGCTTTGGGCAATATGTTTATTTTAACTATATTAATTCTTCTGATCCATGAACATAGGATGTTTATCCATTTGTTTCTATCACCTTCAATTTCTTTCAACAGTGTTTCACAGTTTTCCTTGTAGAGATCTTTTACCTCCTTGTTTAAATTTATTCCTAGGTATTTTTTTCTAGATATATTAAGTGGGATTGCTTTCTTGATTTTTTTTTTTTGCCTAGGTCATTATTGATGTATAAAAATGCTAATTTTTGCACATTGATTATGTAACCTGCAAGTTTACTGGATTAATTGATCAAATCAAAGAGTTTTAGTGGAGTCTTTAGGTTTTTCTAGATATTAATTGATCAAATCAAAGAGTTTTAGTGGAGTCTTTAGGTTTTTCTAGATATTAGATTTTATCATCAGCAAAAGGACAGTTTTACTTCCTCATTTCCAATTTGGATGTCTTTTTTCTTCTTCTTCTCTTGCCTGATTGCTCTGGCTAGGACGTCCAGTACTATGTTTAACAGGAGTGGTGAAAGTGGGCATCCTGGCTGGGCACAGTGGCTTACACCTGTAATCCCAGCACTTTGGGTGGCTGAGACTGGCAGATCACCTGAGGTCAGGAGTTCGAGACTAGTGTGGCCAACATGGTGAAACCCCATCTCTACTAAAAATACAAAAATTAGCCGGGTGTGGTGGCAGACAACTGTAATCCCAGCTACTCGGAAGGCTGAGGCAGGAGAATCACTTGAACCCAGGAGGTGGAGGTTGCAGTGAGCTGAGGCTGCACCATTGCACTCCAGCCTGAGCCGCAAGAGTGAAACTCCATCTCAAGAAAAAGAAAAGAAAAGAAAAAAGAAAAAAGAACAAAGTGGGCATCCTTGTCCTTGTCTTGTTCCAGATGTTACAGGAAAGGCTTTCAACTTTTCCCCATTCAGTATGTTTTCAATTGTGGTTTGTCATATATGGCCTTTACCTTTATTAATTTGAGATGTATTCCTTCTTTGCCTAGTTTGTTGACTGTTTTTCATCATAAAGAGATGTTGAATTTTATCAAATACTTTTTTTCTACATTTATTGAGACAATTGTATGGCTTTTGTCCTTCAGTCTATTGATGTGTTGTGTCATGTTTTTAGATTTGCATATGTTGAACCATCCTTGCATCCCTGATATAAATCCCACTTGATCACAGTGTATTATCTTTTTGATGTGCTGTTGGATTTGATCGTCTAGTATTTTGTTGAGGATTTTTATGTCTATGTTCATCAGATATATTGGCTTGTAGTTTTCTTTTTGTCATTGTGTCCTTGTCTGGTTTTGCTATCAGCATGATGCTGGCCTCATAGAACGAGTTAGGGAGAATTCCCTCCTCTTTGGTTTTCTTGGAATAGTTTCAGGAGGATTGGTATTAGTTCTTCTTTGTATGTTTGATACAGTTCAGCTGCAAATCCATCTGTTCCTGGGCTTTTCTTTTTTGAGAAACATTTTATTACTGATGCAATTGTCCTACTTATTATTGTTCTGTTCAGGTTTTCTATTTCTTCCTGATTTAGTCTTGGTAGCTTGTATGTTTCCAGGACTTCATCTGTTTCCTCTAGGTTTTACAGTTTGTGAGCATACAGTTATTCATAATAGTCTCTGATTATCTTTTGTGTTTCTGTGGTATCAGTTGTAATGTCCCCCACTTTATTTCTGATTTTATTTGAGTTTTCTCTCTGCTTGGTTAGTATAGCCAGTGATTTATCAATTTTGTTTATCTTCTCAGAAATCCAATTTTTCATTTTGTTGATCCTTTGTATTTTTTCAGTTTCTATTTCACTTATTTCTGTTCTGATCTTTATTATTTCTTTCCTTCTGCTAATTTGGGGCTTGGTTTGTTCTTGCTTTTACAGTTCCTTGAGGTGTATTGTTAGGTTGTTCATTTGGCCTTTTTCTACTTTTTGATGTAGGTGTTTGCTACTATAAACTTCTTAGTAATTCTTTTTTGCTGTATCCCATAGGTTTTGGTATGTTGTCTTTTCATTTTTATTTGTTTAAAGAAATTTTTTATTTCCTTCTTAATTTCTTCACTAACACAGTGGTTGTTCAGGAGCATTTGTACAATTTTATGCATTTGTACAACTTCCAAAGTTCCTCTTATTTTTTGTTTTATTCTATTGTGGTCTGAGAAGATATTTGAGGTGGTTTTAATTTTTTAAAAAATATGTTGAGCTTTTGTTTTGTGGCCTAACATATCCTCTGTCTTGGAGAATATTCAATGTGATGATAAGAATGTATATTCTGGCTGGGCAAAGTGGCTCATGCCTGTAATCCCAGCACTTTGGGATGCCAAGGCGGGTGGATCACGAGGTCAGGAGATTGAGACCATCCTGGCTAACAAGGTGAAACCCCGTCTCTACTAAAAATAGAAAAAAAATTAGCCAGGCATGGTGGCGGGTACCTGTAGTCCCAGCTACTCGGGAGGCTGAGGCAGGAGAATGGCGTGAACCCAGGAGGTGGAGCTTGCAGTGAGCCAAGATCGCGCCATTACACTCCAGCCTGGACAACAGAGCGAGACTCTGTCTAAAAAAAAAAAAAAAAAAAAAAAAAAAAAGAATGTATATTCTGCAGGCGTTAGATAAAATCATCTGTAAATGTTTGTTAGATCCATTTGTTTATGGTTCTATTTCAATCCAATATTTTTTTTGTTGTTTTTTGGTCTAGATGATCTGTCTGATGCTGAGATTGAGGTGTTGAAATCCCCCTTATTCTTATATAGGAGTCTATCTCTTCCTTTAGATCCAATAATATTTTTTTTTCTATATCTGGGTGCTCTAGTGTTGGGTGTATATGTATTCAGAATTATTATATCCTCTTACTGACTTGATCCCTTTATCATTTTATAATGACCTTCTTTGTCTCTTTTTACTGTTTTTGACTTAAAATCTGTTTTATCTGATGAAAATGCAGATATTCCTGTACACTTTTGGTTTCTGTTTGCATGGAATACATTTTCCATCCTTTTACTTTGTCTATGTCTTTATATGTGAAGCGAGTTTCTTGTAGGCAGCATGTAGTTAGGTCATGTATTTTTTATCCATTCAACCAGTCTTTATCTTTTAAGTGGAAATTTTAATTTGTTTATAATCAAGGTCGTTATTGATAAGTGAGTATTCCTGTCATTTTATTAATTGTTTTCTGGTTGTTTTGTAGATGTCTTGGTCTTTTGTTTCTCTCTTATTGTTTATCATTGCTGTTTGTTGGTTTTCTGTAGTGCCAGCAGTGGCAGCAGTGGGACAGACAGATGGATAGGATCTTGGACTCCTGGCCAGCATGTGTGGCATCAGCAATAATAGTAGTGGTGATGGGACAACACTTGGGCTCCCAGGCAGCACTCACTATTGTTAGCAAGGATGGGAGGACAGTCTGCAGCCCCCAGCTGGGTGCTTGCATGTGGATGCAGGTAATGGGGTTAGTGGCAGGCTGGGTGGGCTCATCCTTGGGTCTCTGGTAGGAGTGCACAGATGCCAGCAAGGGTGGACTGGGCATGTTGGTCCCTAGGCACCTGCATGGCATCCTCAGGCACTGGTGCAAGTGGAGGGTGGTGTTTCAGACTGGGTGGGCCTATTTCTGGGTCCGCCAATGGTGCACATGGGCACAGGTTGTGATAGGCAGGGCAGGATGACCCACTATGGTGGGTGGAGAGAGCCTAATGTCAGAGTGCATGCAAGTGCGCAGTGGTTCTGTTGCTGTAGGATGGGTGGTGGGGCGTAGGCAGGGGGTGGGGGGCAGTGGTTGGTGTTAGTGGGAGCAATTCCAAGCCAGTGGGCAGCTTTCAGGCTTTGGATAATATTTGTTTTGGCCTCTGGTGGCAGCAGCAGCAGCTGCAGTTGTATGCAGGGAAAGCCTGTCCTCATGGTGTATTAGTGCACAGCAGCCATGCTACTTTGGGGGTAGAGGTTGCTGTCAATGGCAGCATCCCCAGGCAAGTGGGTGGCTTTCAGGCTCTGGGGAGCACATGCTTCAACCTCTAGTTGTGGCAGGAGTGACAGGTATTGGGGCAGCAGTGTGCGGGGAGAACTTGTCATCAAGTCACATGCTAGTGTGCAATGGTCCTGCTGCTGGTGTGGGCAGGGTTTCTGTCAACAGCTTCAGATAGGCAGCTCTCAGGTTTTAGAGAGCATGAGCTTTGGCTCTCTTTGTCCCAGAGGCAGTCTCCCTGGCATGTTGCACTGCTCCATTTCCTGGAGTATAGGAATCTGTAGAGGCTAGAATGTTGGGGACCCTGCCACACTGCCGTACCCAGCTGGCCTTGCACCACTGAAACTCTTCAGGTGAATGAAGCAGGATGTAAGTGGGGCTCCAGGGATTTGGAGATGTAGGGACTAATGTCAGCACAGAATCCAGTCTCTGGAGGGCTGGCTCTCAACATAGCACCACGGTATGGTTTCTTAGGTCTAGGGGATGTCTGGGATCCAGTATTAGCTAGCTCCCTCTGTGGAGCAAGCTGTCACATGGTCTCCTGGAAGCTCCTTACATTAGTGCCAGGTTCCAGGAAGACTGAGGGGTTCTCCTATGGCTAGGGTTGCAGGAGTTCATGGTGGGAATGTGGACTGCTGGGGTCACTCACTTACCCTTCCCCCACGTTGGAGATTCTTTCCAGGCTTCCAGCCTATCCTAGCCAAGCAAGCTGCCTCACTCCTTTCCTTCCTTGTCTTAGGTGTTTCCTGTCACTTCTCTGTTGAAATTCAGCATTCTCTCTTAGGTGATCTATTCGAAGTGTAATTATATACTATTTTGGTTCTTCTTTGTGGAGGAGGTGAGTATTTGATACCTCTAGTAAGCCATCTTGAATCCTTCCTGAATATTTGACCTTTTTAACTTAAAAAAAATTTCATATAATTAAACTATTGCAATTGACATATAAATGTAATTATATATTTAATTATAACAGTATGCATTATATACATTATATAACAACATAAAATATTTGAAGAGCACATAATATAAATACATACATATTAATAAACTGTAAATATAATATGCAATTGAATACATTTAAATAATATAATTTATAAAATATGAATATATTGTATAACCTGTAATGATATTAGAATATAAGTTATAATAAAGCATGTATAAAATATACATATGATAATGGTATATAGTATTATTACTATGTACTATACATGTATTGTTTTTTCATATTATATAAAATGAATACATTTGAAAATATAGGTTAGAATATTTCATAATGCCCTTTTACTGTCATGAAGTGAAATTTATAGGTAATATGACTCACCTATCACCTAAATTTGAAAAAACAATTAATGAATTTAATATAAAGATGAAATATAAGTAATTTAGTGAGAACTAATATGTATTATATGTAAAGGCTTGAGAGGTACAGTAGAATAATTAACAAAATAAGTATATAATTAACATGAGCAGTAGTAGTGGTAGCAGTAGGAATAGGAAACCCTTACTGAGCCTTATCTGTGTGTCAGTCCCTGTTCTAAGTACTTTCAGGTGTGTGAACACCTTTAAGTACACTCTCTTAGACGTCAGTAGACTGGAACACATCTCAGAAGAACCTTCAGTTAACTGACATTTATTCCCACCTACACCCTCTCCCTTGTAAGACAAGCTTTTAGTCACTAATATGTTTTTTTCAAGATACTTATCTATGTATATAAGAGCCTAAACTTGAAAGAAATAGTGGTTATCTCAAGGCAGGGGTTTGATATGAGGAATGAGGATAGAACTGTGTGTACTGAATAAAGGAGACATTAGCTATATCTGCAATGTTTTATTTCCTTAATAAAACAAAGCTATTGAAAGTGAATTGGAAAAAAGTTAACACTATTAATTTTGAAAGATGAAATCATGAGAATTTTTAATATTATTCATTTTAGTTCTCTGTTAACATTGAAATTTTAAAAACTAATAATAAAGAATATCACCAGGAGATTTTCCACGATCATATATGCAGCTTATCTTCCCAACCTTGAAACTCACCAACTTGGATAATCCATTTTACCGGTACTGGGTTAGAGCTTGTCTGGTTTAGCACCTTCATTTCTTTAAGGAGTAGAAACTGGCTTTCCTTAAATTGGGTATCTTGTCAATGAAGCAGAGGCGGAATGATAACTCAGATTTTCTGATCTCCAGCCAGCTGTCTACTGTTTTCAGTACCTTAGCATTGGGGTCCAGGACGATGACCTCAAAAGCCTGACATATCTTCAGTCAAGCCACAAGGATTTTATTCTCTTCACAATTCTCTACTTATTGGGACAGAAAAGTGGATTCAGATGTTTTAGAAAAGATTTCTGAAAATCCAAAGGTTAATTTCCAGCTAATGTGAAAATTAGTTAACCAAAGCAGTTCACTCCACTGACTTTTAATTATGTGAGTTATCACAGGATGAGAATTTATGGAGTCAACCCTCTGTATCCACAGGTTTCACATCCATGGATTCAACTAAGCATGGATCAAAAATATTTAAACAATAACAATATAACAAAAATAACACAAAAATAGAATATAACAACTATTTACATTGTATTAGGTATTATAAATACTCTAGAGATAATTTAGAGTATGTGAAAGGATGCGTGTAGGTCATATTTCAAATACTACACCATTTTATATCAAGGTCTTGAGCATTCAAAGATTTTATTATCCTAATGTAGGGGAGAGGGTCCTGAAACCAATCCCTTGTGGATACTGAGGGCTGACTATAAACCTGAATTCAGTAAGACCTCCTAAGTTTCTGATCTGGGAGGTCCTGAGGGGAGATGGAGAGTAAACAGAAAGAAAGAAAAACGTGAGTCTCTGACCTTGACTAAAGTGCAAATCAATAAAGTAGGAAAACCAAGATGCCATTTGGCACCTACTTAAGCTCAGAGCATGACTAGGATTTGGTTGGGATATGCATGGAAGGTAGGAAAAATGGTATGAGGATGAAGACAGGAAGGAACTGACTGAGCAAAGGTCCACAGCATAACTGCTTTCTGACAAGGTTGGGTAAGGTGAGACAGGCAGGGAAGTCAACCTGTCTAGAGCAGGAAGTTTCTCTTGGAGAGTGGTAGACAGATACTTTGATAGGGTAGACTTGGTGATTTTGACTATTCAGCATGGAATCATGAGTTCTGGAGTACAGTTGTAGCAGAGAAATTATTTTGTTATTCCTGTTTGTTAGATGCTAGCTAACCCAATTAAAAAATGAGCAATAACTGAACAGAAATTTCTGAAAAGACACACAAATGACCAACAGATATGTGAAATAATGTCACCGTAACTAATTACCAGAGAAATCCAAATTAAAACCAAAATGAGACATCACCTTACACCTGCTAAAATGGCTATTACCAAAAAGATAAAAGATTGTGTTGGCCATAGGATATAATTTTAATGTAGCAAACCCCCACATTGTGACCATACCTCCATATTCAGCTTCCTCTCTGATGACTGCCATCATGCTATACTTCACCAACCCTTAACTGCTTACAGTTTTGAGTACACACTGTATTCCTCACCTTTGTACCTCTGCTACCATGGTCCTCTTCATCTGGCTGAACTCTATCTAGTTCTTTAGACTCAGCTTAATCAATATATTTCCAGGAGCCTATCCTTACCCTAAAATGACTTTCAAGAAATGCACATAGAAATCTTGTAAAACATTGATACATTGAAAAAAAAATTACCATAAACTCTTAACCCTAATGTGAGCGTTATAACTATTTGATGATTTTCCTTCCAGCTTTTTAAGGCCTATTTTATTTAAACAATAGAGATTTTATTGTACAAAATTTTGCATTCTGTTTTTTATTTGATTTGACATTATCCTTTGAGCATTATCCCATCATTAAAAACAATTTAAATAGCTTTATAATATATTCCACCATGTTGGCTTACTTCAATACATCTAATTATTCTTCTATTTAAAAAAAAAGATTGTGTTGGCAAGGTTGTGGAGGAAAGGGAACCCTTGCACACTATTGGTGGGAATGGATGTTAGTATACACACACACAATAGAATACTATTCAGCCTTTGAAAAGTAGAAAATCTTGTCATTTGCTTCAACATGGATGAACCTGGAGGATATTATGTTAAGTGAAATAAGCCAAGCACAGAAAGACAAATACCACATGATCTTACTTATATGTAGGATCTAAAAAAGTTGAACTTAACAGAAGCAGAGACTAGAATGGTGATTACCAGGGGTGGAAAGTGAGGAATGGGATAATATTGGTTAAAGGGTACAAAGTTTCAGTCAAACAGGAGGAATAATTTCAAGATATCTATTGCGCAGCATAGGAACTATAGTTAATATATTATATACCTGAAAATTGTGAAGAAAGTCAGTCTTAAAAGTTATCACTACAAAAAAAATTCATGTGAGGTGAAGGTTATGTTAATTAGCTTGATTTAATCATTTTACAATGTATACACATATAGAAACATCATGTCATATGTCATATATTTATATAATTTTATTTTTTAATTAAAACTTAATAAAGACAAAAAAAGAATATTGAAATAATCCAAGCAAGACATGAGAAGCACTTAGATAGACTTCAGTGTCTTTAAGGATAGAAAGGAAGGGGACAGATTTGAGTAACTTTTCAGAAATGGGCAAGGCTTAATGTCTTATGGAAAGGGTAGGAGGTGGTCAGTGAGAAGAGAAAGTCAAGATTCAGTGATGACTCCACACTTTTTGGCTTGGATGACTGTGAACATAAGAGGTGGGGCAGATTTTGCAGGGGAGAGAAGCTCACTGCCGAGCATCCTGGATTTGAGGGGACAGTAGAAACCCTGTTACAGGGCTAGGTGGGCAGTTCTACTACCCTGTCTCCCACAGGCACATTAGCATTAACATCAGTGCATCTGAGGAATTGTCCTGGCTAGTGTCTAATTCCCAAGAAGACTCATCAGGTCTCAAGGTAATCAGAAGTTGAGGAGTTGGTTGTAATGCCTCTCCATGGCTTCACTTTCAGAATGCACTGGAGGCTCATTCATTAGATAAAGATCAAAAGAGTGATTTTGACAAAGCATTGCACAGATTCTGTAATGAGAGGGAAATGAAAATGGTTGGCAGCCCATTATTAAGCGTAATAACTAGGTTGCAATGAGATGAAGGACTTCATTTAGGCAGATCTTTCCCATTGATGAATAATACGGGGTAAAAGTGTGAAAGGAAGCATATAATCCAATTCATAAAATATGTAAACTAAACGGAAATTTCTGCAAAGGTATTTTTAAAAACCCAAGGCAATAATCATTCATTGTATATATAGAGCTGAGTGTGAAATCTTTCTACTGATGGACAATGATGCACAGATGAAATTTTAAAAATCAATATTTTTTCTAGACAGAACTTTATTTTTTTTTTAAATGACAAAAGCTCTGTCTGTACTTCTAGGCTGGGAGAAAAGAGGCACAGGTGTAGCAACAGGGGCACAGGCCACTCACATTTTAGAGAGTTTGACTTGCTTGTGCCTGTGGAGTGCCCACTTGAGGCAGACAGAGTCCTCTGTGCTGGGTATAAACACGAAGAAACTTTTCTTAGATGGGGGCATATCTGAGACAGAAATAGAGGGCATTCAACTCCCACATTAAAATACTAGGAAAAAGAGCATAACATTTTATTCAACAAGTAAAATATATACAAATGTTAAAATAAACACAACTATATTTCTTTTTTTTTAAGAGGAATTGACTGAATTTTATTTATTTATTATTTATTTATTGAGACAGAGTCTTGATCTGTTGCCCAGGCTGGAGTGCAGTGGCATGACCTCTGCTGGTGTGCAGTGGTGCAATCTCTGTTCACTGCAACCTCTGCCTCCCAGTCCCAAGCGACTCGTGCCTCACCCTCCAGAGTAGCTGGGATTACAGGCGTGTCCTGCTAATTTTTGTATTCTTAGTAGAGATGGAGTTTCACTGTGTTGGCCAGACTGGTCTCGAACCCCTGGCCTCAAGTGATCTGCCCGCCTCGGCCTCCCAAATTGCTAAGATCACAGGCATGAGCCACTGCACAGGCCCACACACAACTATATTTCTTAAATATAATGGTAGGAATGGGATAATCATTCCCAGATACTTAATTTTAAACAAATTGATAGGGGTCAGATAAAGTTTTCCAAAGTTTAGATCTGACCTTTGGAGATTACGTCAAGATCATGAATTATTAATAATTACTCTGCAAACACTGTATAACTCATAGATAAATAATTAGCATACATTATCTTACAGCTATTCTTCCCACAATGGTTATTATTTGGGAATATGATGTCCCTCAGCTGGAAATGTCTACTCCTGGACAGGCATGAACTCTGTGGAATACACATGACAATTTGGATAGCACCAAGCAAATTTTAATATTTTACTAGCTCCTGGGCTGGGATGAAGAGAAGTATAGGAGGCAGGATATAGAACACATAATGATTAAGATTATAAGTTCTGTGTCCAGCTTATTTGGGTTAGAGTCTGAATTCTGCCACTACAACTTGAGTGACCTTGAGCAAGTCACTTAAACTCTCTGAGCTTTCTTTTTCTCTCATCAGTAAAGTGGAAATAACAAGAGTCCCTCCCTCCCAAAGCTGACATGAGAATGAAAGGAGAAAAATTTGTGCAAAACACCTAGCACAGTTCTTGGATGTTCTGTTCTAAGGGCCCAATTAAACTAATAGCTGCTGCTGCTGTTACACCTTTCTGTGCTGGGTCATTCACTGGGGGTGTCTGTGTGTGTAGCCTGGTTCCCCAGTTTGAGCAAGATCGCAGCTGTATCCTCAACTTTTGGCTTCTGTCGCCGACAACGGTGTATTCCCATAGGTGTGCTGTGATTCACCTCCAGCAACCAGCAGCTGGTCAATGATAAATCCGTAGTTTTAAAGCTAATGTGGGGAAAACATGTAAAACAAAAACTTGGACAGCTCGCCCTCTAGTGGTAATTTTATGAATTGCCCCCAACAATTGCCCTGTTAGCTCACAGGAAAACTGTTAGTAAAAATGAGTGGGATTAAGTTTGCATAGTTAAAACACCTGGTTTAACAAACGAATTTGTTAATCACAAACACATAATAAGCTAGTATAGGGTACATGCTTGCATATTTTCTCACGTGCTGATTAGCCATTATACCTAACGAGGGATTTCCAGTTTGGGGAAATAAAAGTCCAGAATCAGCAATTCTATACGTAGTTATATATCCTGTCCCCCAATAAGAAATTGTGTATAGTCATTAGAGTCTAGTTTCATTGCACTCAATATTCTTTTTTCTGAAATAATGTTATAATTGTTGATAATAGCAACTTATCCTCTTGTAGGTATTTATAAATTTTCACAGTGTTTTTATTTATTATTATTATTATTTTATTTTTACAACAGATAGATGCAGCAGGATTTGCCTTCCTGATTGTACTGAAGGGAAATTAGGAGGCTTATCTATAAAGAGGCTAAATGAGTTTGCTTGGGACACTCAGGGCACTTTGCAGGGGACTGCACTGATTTTTACTCGTAGGAATCTCCTAGCAAAATAAATTGCATAGATGCTGGCATGTTCCTTTCTAGTCTTTATGTGCTCCTTCTTTGGAATCTTTATGTCGAACTCCCTAGACATACACTGGTTGTACAGATCAGAATGAAAATGATTAAAATAGAGATACAAGTTTTATAGAAGTGGCTTTCTTCACTCCATTATAATTGTTTTGGAGAACTCATATATTAAAGCACTTTGTTTGTTTGCTGGTTTTGAGACAGAGTCTCACTGTGATGCCCAGGCTGGAGTGCAATGGCATGATCTCAGCTTGCTGCAACCTCCACCTCCTGGGTTCAAGTGATTCTCCTGCCTTGGCCTCCCAAGTAACTGGGACTGCAGGCATGCGCCACCATGCCTGGCTAATTTTTGTATTTTTGGTAGAGACAGGGTTTCACCATATTGGCCAGGCTGGTCTCGAACTCATGACTTCAGGTGATCTGCCCACCTCAGCCTCCCAGAATGCTGGGATTACAGGTGTGAGCCACTGCACCCGGCTGATATTAAAGCATTTGTACCCACAAGACTAAACCAAATAATAACTTTTTGAGCCTTATAGAAATCTAAGTCAAGGGAGTAGTGATGAGAATCTTAAAAGCCCACAATTGTTCTTTTAAATACTGAAATTGCTATTCATAAGACTTGAGTGAACAGAGAAAGGATAATTTAGGAATAGGAGGTGTTTTCAAATCCAGGGACCAGAATATTTATGATCATACTCACTGATTGTGAAACAGAGGGCAGACATACATTCACTTATACTTTCAGTGGGTTCGTTCCATAGCAAGCTTCAGTCCAACTGCAGAGTTGGAACTTCCATAGCAAGCTTCAGTCCAACTGCAGAGTTTCACTATTTCACTATTTCACTATTCAGGGGAAATAGTGAAATTCCCTTCCTTCAATGCCTCCATTCACATTTGTGGCTGGTCAGTGAGATATAGTTATCAAACCACCTGTGGGAGAAGCCAGTCTATCCAGTCAACACTCTTCTCAGGAGCCCTGCAAGGAGCTTGTTTAAATAGGTGCCACTGGAATTGTGAACAGTATAGGGCTGGATAACTCTGTGGATTGGAGACTTGTGCAGATGAGATCAAGCGCACCAGTTGGCTCCCTCTATGGGCTACCCAGTTCCACTGTGGCCCCAATTGATCTGTAGCCTGCACCTTTGTCAGCTGCATCACAGATGTATTCATTCAGCCATTCAGCGTTTGCCAAATATGTATGGAGAGTCTACTACAAGGGACTGTGGAAGTATGGCATGTGATTGCAAACTCCTGATGACAGAAATCTGACTTGTGTGCATTACTTTTAATGGCACTTGGCAAATTCAGTTATATGTGACCTTTCATCTCTTCTTGCCCTTTTGTGACTTTCGGACACTTCTAAGCTCTTCCCTCTTAATGTCAGTGTTCAATCCCTCCATGTTGACTGATCACCTGACTTTTCAGGCCTCTTACCTCAGCCTGTACTTCTTAGTTGCTTCCCTAGTCCCAAATCTAAAAATAAGTGTGCTATATCCTTTTCTAGCTCTTTTTTTTCCCACTCTTGGATTATTAAGAATAGCAATCCAATAAAAAATAATCATACCAACTTGTTGGAATCTAGTAGGGATCTAATACTCTAATTTAGGTTTAAGGCTACAATGCCTTAACTCATGGAAATGGATTTCTACTGATGAAAGTGTAGAGTGAGAAAATATTTGGTGGCACATAGGCATTCATAGATCCGTGTTATCATACCTCTGGTCCATTTTAATGGGAAAATTCCCTGAGATCTCTTGAAATATCTTCTGTTGTAACCTTACACTGCAAATACTAAGGGAAAAGAATAAATGGGGATAACGTTTAGAAATTACTTTCTCCGGGGTGGAGCAAGATGGCTGAATAGGAACAGCTCCAGTCTTCAACTCCCAGCGCGAGCGACACAGAAGACCGGTGATTTCTGCATTTTCAACTGAGGTACTGGGTTCATCTCACTGGGGAGTGCCGGATGATCGGTGCTGGTCAGCTGCTGCAGCCCGACCAGCGAGAGCTGAAGCAGGGCGAGGCATTGCCTCACCTGGGAAGCGCAAGGGGGAAGGGAATCCCTTTTCCTAGCCAGGGGAACTGAGACACACAACACCTGGAAAATCGGGTAACTCCCACCCCAATACTGCGCTTTAAGCAAACAGGCACACCAGGAGATCATATCCCACACCTGGCCGGGAGGGTCCCACGCCCACAGAGCCTCCCTCATTGCTAGCACAGCAGTCTGCGATCTACCAGCAAGGCAGCAGCGAGGCTGGGGGAGGGGCGCCCGCCATTGCTGAGGCTTAAGTAGGTAAACAAAGCTGCTGGGAAGCTCGAACTGGGTGGAGCTCACAGCAGCTCAAGGAAACCTGCCTGTCTCTGTAGACTCCACCCCTGGGGACAGGGCACAGTAAAAATAACAAAAACAGCAGAAACCTCTGCAGACGCAAACGACTCTGTCTGACAGCTTTGAAGAGAGCAGTGGATCTCCCAACACGGAGGTTGAGATCTGAGAAGGGACAGACTCCCTGCTCAAGTGGGTCCCTGACCCCTGAGTAGCCTAACTGGGAGACATCCCCCACTAGGGGCAGTCTGACACCCCACACCTCACAGGGTGGAGTACACCCCTGAGAGGAAGCTTCCAAAGCAAGAATCAGACAGGTACACTCGCTGTTCAGCAATATTCTATCTTCTGCAGCCTCTGCTTCTGATACCCAGGCAAACAGGGTCTGGAGTGGACCTCAAGCAATCTCCAACAGACCTACAGCTGAGGGTCCTGACTGTTAGAAGGAAAACTATCAAACAGGAAGGACACCTACACCAAAACCCCATCAGTACATCACCATCATCAAAGACCAGAGGCAGATAAAACCACAAAGATGGGGAAAAAGCAGGGCAGAAAAGCTGGAAATTCAAAAAATAAGAGCGCATCTCCCCCTGCAAAGGAGCGCAGCTCATCGCCAGCAACGGATCAAAGCTGGACGGAGAATGACTTTGACAAGATGAGAGAAGAAGGCTTCAGTCCATCAAACTTCTCAGAGCTAAAGGAGGAATTACGTACCCAGCGCAAAGAAACTAAAAATCTTGAAAAAAAAGTGGAAGAATTGATGGCTAGAGTAATTAATGCAGAGAAGGTCCTAAACGAAATGAAAAAGATGAAAACCATGACACGAGAAATACGTGACAAATGCACAAGCTTCAGTAACCGACTCGATCAACTGGAAGAAAGAGTATCAGCGATTGAGGATCAAATGAATGAAATGAAGCGAGAAGAGAAACCAAAAGAAAAAAGAAGAAAAAGAAATGAACAAAGCCTGCAAGAAGTATGGGATTATGTAAAAAGACCAAATCTTCGTCTGATTGGGGTGCCTGAAAGTGAGGGGGAAAATGGAACCAAGTTGGAAAACACTCTTCAGGATATCATCCAGGAGAACTTCCCCAACCTAGTAGGGCAGGCCAACATTCAAATCCAGGAAATACAGAGAACGCCACAAAGATACTCCTCGAGAAGAGCAACTCCAAGACACATAATTGCCAGATTCACCAAAGTTGAAATGAAGGAAAAAATCTTAAGGGCAGCCAGAGAGAAAGGTCGGGTTACCCACAAAGGGAAGCCCATCAGACTAACAGCAGATCTCTCGGCAGAAACTCTACAAGCCAGAAGAGAGTGGGGGCCAATATTCAACATTCTTAAAGAAAAGAATTTTCAACCCAGAATTTCATATCCAGCCAAACTAAGTTTCATAAGTGAAGGAGAAATAAAATCCTTTACAGATAAGCAAATGCTTAGAGATTTTGTCACCACTAGGCCTGCCTTACAAGAGACCCTGAAGGAAGCACTAAACATGGAAAGGAACAACCGGTACCAGCCATTGCAAAAACATGCCAAAATGTAAAGACCATCGAGGCTAGGAAGAAACTGCATCAACTAACGAGCAAAATAACCAGTTAATACCATAATGGCAGGATCAAGTTCACACATAACAATATTAACCTTAAATGTAAATGGACTAAATGGTCCAATTAAAAGACATAGACTGGCAAACTGGATAAAGAGTCAAGACCCATCAGTCTGCTGTATTCAGGAGACCCATCTCACACGCAGAGACATACATAGGCTCAAAATAAAGGGATGGAGGAAGATTTACCAAGCAAATGGAGAACAAAAAAAAGCAGGGGTTGCAATACTAGTCTCTGATAAAACAGACTTTAAACCATCAAAGATCAAAAGAGACAAAGAAGGCCATTACATAATGGTAAAGGGATCAATTCAACAGGAAGAGCTAACTGTCCTAAATATATATGCACCCAATACAGGAGCACCCAGATTCATAAAGCAAGTCCTTAGAGACTTACAAAGAACTTAGAATCCCATACAATAATAATGGGAGACTTCAACACTCCACTGTCAACATCAGACAGATCAACCAGACAGAAAGTTAACAAGGATATCCAGGAATTGAACTCATCTCTGCAGCAAGCAGACCTAATAGACATCTATAGAACTCTCCACCCCAAATCAACAGAATATACATTCTTCTTAGCACCACATCGTACTTACTCCAAAATTGACCACGTAATTGGAAGTAAAGCACTCCTCAGCAAATGTACAAGAACAGAAATTATAACAACCTGTCTCTCAGACCACAGTGCAATCAAACTAGAACTCAGGACTAAGAAACTCAATCAAAACCGCTCAACTACATGGAAACTGAACAACCTGCTCCTGGATGACTACTGGGTACATAACGAAATGAAGGCAGAAATAAAGATGTTCGTTGAAACCAATGAGAACAAAGATACAACATACCAGAATCTCTGGGACACATTTAAAGCAGTGTGTAGAGGGAAATTTATAGCACTAAATGCCCACAAGAGAAAGCAGGAAAGATCTAAAATTGACACTCTAACATCGCAATTAAAAGAACTAGAGAAGCAAGAGCAAACACATTCGAAAGCTAGCAGAAGGCAAGAAATAACTAAGATCAGAGCAGAACTGAAGGAGATAGAGACACAAAAAACCCTCCAAAAAATCAATGAATCCAGGAGTTGGTTTTTTGAAAAGATCAACAAAATTGACAGACCACTAGCAAGACTAATAAAGAAGAAAAGAGAGAAGAATCAAATCGACGCAATTAAAAATGATAAAGGGGATATCACCACCGACCCCACAGAAATACAAACTACCATCAGAGAATACTATAAACACCTCTACGCAAATAAACTGGAAAATCTAGAAGAAATGGATAATTTTCTGGACACTTACACTCTTCCAAGACTAAACCAGGAAGAAGTTGAATCCCTGAATAGACCAATAGCAGGCTCTGAAATTGAGGCAATAATTAATAGCCTACCAACCAAAAAAAGTCCAGGACCAGATGGATTCACAGCTGAATTCTACCAGAGGTACAAGGAGGAGTTGGTACCATTCCTTCTGAAACTATTCCAATCAATAGAAAAAGAGGGAATCCTCCCTAACTCATTTTATGAGGCCAACATCATCCTGATACCAAAGCCTGGCAGAGACACAACAAAAAAAGAGAATTTTAGACCAATATCCCTGATGAACACCGATGCAAAAATCCTCAATAAAATACTGGCAAACCGGATTCAGCAGCACATCAAAAAGCTTATCCACCATGATCAAGTGGGCTTCATCCCTGGGATGCAAGGCTGGTTCAACATTCGCAAATCAATAAACATAATCCAGCATATCAACAGAACCAAAGACAAGAACCACATGATTATCTCAATAGATGCAGAAAAGGCTTTTGACAAAATTCAACAGCCCTTCATGCTACAAACGCTCAATAAATTCGGTATTGATGGAACGTACCTCAAAATCATCAGAGCTATTTATGACAAACCCACAGCCAATATCATACTGAATGGGCAAAAACTGGAAAAAATCCCTTTGAAAACTGGCACAAGACAGGGATGCCCTCTCTCACCACTCCTATTCAACATAGTGTTGGAAATTCTGGCTAGGGCAATTAGGCAAGAGAAAGAAATCAAGGGTATTCAGTTAGGAAAAGAAGAAGTCAAATTGTCCCTGTTTGCAGATGACATGATTGTATATTTAGAAAACCCCATTGTCTCAGCCCAAAATCTCCTTAAGCTGATAAACAACTTCAGCAAAGTCTCAGGATACAAAATTAATGTGCAAAAATCACAAGCATTCTTATACACCAGTAACAGACAAACAGAGAGCCAAATCAGGAATGAACTTCCATTCACAATTGCTTCAAAGAGTATAAAATACCTAGGAATCCAACTTACAAGGGATGTAAAGGACCTCTTCAAGGAGAACTACAAACCACTGCTCAGTGAAATAAAAGAGGACACAAACAAATGGAAGAACATACCATGCTCATGGATAGGAAGAATCAATATCGTGAAAATGGCCATACTTCCCAAGGTAATTTATAGATTCAATGCCATCCCTATCAAGCTACCAATGAGTTTCTTCACAGAATTGGAAAAAACTACTTTAAAGTTCATATGGAACCAAAAAAGAGCCCGCATCTCCAAGACAATCCTAAGTCAAAAGAACAAAGCTGGAGGCATCACGCTACCTGACTTCAAACTATACTACAAGGCTACAGTAACCAAAACAGCATGGTACTGGTACCAAAACAGAGATATAGACCAATGGAACAGAACAGAGTCCTCAGAAATAATACCACACATCTACAGCCATCTGATCTTTGACAAACCTGAGAGAAACAAGAAATGGGGAAAGGATTCCCTATTTAATAAATGGTGCTGGGAAAATTGGCTAGCCATAAGTAGAAAGCTGAAACTGGATCCTTTCCTTACTCCTTATACGAAAATTAATTCAAGATGGATTAGAGACTTAAATGTTAGACCTAATACCCTAAAAATCCTAGAGGAAAACCTAGGTAGTACCATTCAGGACATAGGCATGGGAAAAGACTTCATGTCTAAAACACCAAAAGCAATGGCAGCAAAAGCCAAAATTGACAAATGGGATCTCATTAAACTAAAGAGCTTCTGCACAGCAAAAGAAACTATCATCAGAGTGAACAGGCAACCTAAAGAATGGGAGAAAATTTTTGCAATCTACTCATCTGACAAAGGGCTAATATCCAGAACCTACAAAGAACTCAAACAAATTTACAAGATAAAAACAAACAACCCCATCAAAAAGTGGGCAAAGGATATGAACAGACATTTCTCAAAAGAAGACATTCATACAGCCAACAGACACATGAAAAAATGCTCATCATTACTGGCCATCAGAGAAATGCAAATCAAAACCACAATGAGATACCATCTCACACCAGTTAGAATGGCGATCATTCAAAAGTCAGGAAACAACAGGTGCTGGAGAGGATGTGGAGAAATAGGAACACTTTTACACTGTTGGTGGGATTGTAAACTAGTTCAACCATTATGGAAAACAGTATGGCGATTCCTCAAGGATCTAGAACTAGATGTACCATATGACCCAGCCATCCCATTACTGGGTATATACCCAAAGGATTATAAATTATGCTGCTATAAAGACACATGCACACGTATGTTTATTGCGGCACTATTCACAATAACAAAGACTTGGAATCAACCCAAATGTCCATCAGTGACAGACTGTATTAAGAAAATGTGGCACATATACACCATGGACTACTATGCAGCCATCAAAAAGGATGAGTTTGTGTCCTTTGTAGGGACATGGATGCAGCTGGAAACCATCATTCTTAGCAAACTATCACAAGAACAGAAAACCAAACACCGCATGTTCTCACTCATAGGTGAGAACTGAACAATGAGATCACTTGGACTTGGGAAGGGGAACATCACACACCGGGGCCTATCATGGGGAGGGGGGAGGGGGGAGGGATTGCATTGGGAGTTATACCTGATGTAAATGACGAGTTGATGGGTGCTGACGAATTGATGGGTGCAGCACACCAACATGGCACAAGTATACATATGTAACAAACCTGCACGTTATGCACATGTACCCTAGAACTTAAAGTATAATAATAATAAATAAATTTAAAAAAAAAAGAAATTACTTTCTCCATCATTGTATTTCTGTTCTCTGGCTGTTGACTACCTTATAACTAAATACTCCCTCTCTGATACCTAAGGCAAGGGAACAGAAGAACAGAGACCATAAATCTATTAAGTCAAATACATATTGCTCACATGGCCTTTAAAGGGGAATGAATTATCATTGTACTCTCCAGGTCTGCATGATAAAACTAATTGTAATGGCAATTAAATGTATTACACTGCCATTGAGCATGCTTGCTGTGACTCTGGAGCAGATACATTGATTACCTTCAGTACTTACCATGTCCCATCACTCATGGGCCAAAGCAGACTGTTAACATTGTAAAGGTGTAGGATTATGCAATAGATCACTTAGAAGAGATAACTAAAGAGATTTGGGAAGCAAATTGAAATAGCATTTCAATTTTTTTTCTATCAAGTAGGTAATGATAGAGTTTGATGCTATTTTGCAAAGCCAAATTTGTTAATTCAAAATATTTGCTGTGCATCTTAGGATTAGGGGAAAACAAAAACTGAAATATTAAACAGTTTTTAAAAATATTCCCATGGGGTTTATTTTGTTTCTATTAACCAACTTTTGAAAAACAAGCTATGAGAAAACATATATTTTCTAACAAATATTTATATCATTACCTCTCAGTTGTTTCAATGCATGCAAAGAGTATCACAGATAATTTATAAAAAGAATAATATAAAATCCATTTAAAGATGATAAAACAATAAATATTGAAGTTGTATTTGATCCAGAGGTGTATCACTAGTAATTTATAATAACCCAGAAAGTTCAACAAATTCAAGTTTCCTTCTTTTCCTTCTTGAAAGTTTTGTAGTGACAAATGACAGGTAAACAATCCAATAGCAAGGACTGAATTAAAAAGACCCCTAAGAGACAGCCAGTGATCAGTACATATTTAGTCCAAACCACTGTACCTTCTTGGCTTTAACAGTGTACAACAATCATCAGAATCCATAGTGATGAATCTGATACCTCTGAATCCTCGAAGAAAGTTTAGATGCCCTTCACTATCAATTTAAAGGGAGTTATTTATTTGTTTGTTTGTTTATTTCTAATGAATACCTCACATACTATAAGAGGAGTTGAGGCAGTGTGTAATAACAGCCCACGTGCAGCAGGCCAGTGAAAGCCAAAGTCAGAAAGAGAGATCAGAAACCAGAGTTCAAAATCTTTCTTGGGCCATAGACCCCTTTGAAAATCTGAAATAAAAAAGAGCTATGGAAAATTTCCCCAGAAAAGTATACCTGTGTAAATAGGCACATTGTTTTGCCAACAACCTTGAAGCCCAGGCAGGCATCCTCCCACTGGGTGTCCTTGAACCCTAGTTCAAGAACCCCTCATATAGAGAAAGTGAAATCCTGAGGTAAGATAGTTATTACACTTGAACATTGCATTTAGCTCTGAGCTTCCTGTCAACTGAGGTTAAAAGATTAAACACGCTGGGTTAGAGTTCTCAACATCTAAAAAAGGAAGCAGATCAGTTCAAAAAATCATAAGTGAAACATATAATTTTAAAATGGCAATGTTTATACATTTATCTGAGATGATTGTTTTTTAAAGGGTAATCAAGAAAAATGAAGGGATATAGTGTAATTTGATGAATTTTTTTTGAAAATAAGAGATTGGAAATAAAATAGCTATGCTAATTATATTGACCAGCATATGAGATTGGCCACAGCATTTCATTTTTAATCCTTCTGGAAAATAAGGAATTTACTGTACATGTCTTTCTTTAATGGTACATTTACCTACCTACCTAATATTATTTGATTACAGCTGACAGTAATATAATATATTCCCATGAGCACTCAGCAGCTAAGCAGAAAGGGAGGCCTTAGGGTATAAAGAGAAATTGACCTATGGTTAAATGTATGCTATTAATAGGTCATACCATGGAAAACTAGCATGTATATAACAGCAAATAATTACTGTAGGTGCCTACTGCTTTCAACTAGAGCATTTACTTTCTCAAAGGCAAATAATAGCACAATTGTTATTGTCACAATTATAGGCATAGGCAGTATAGGGTAGGGGTTAAGAACACAATCTGGAATCAGAGACTGGTTTTCCACCACTTATTGGCTGTGTGACCTTGAGCAAAGTCATTTAACTTCTTTTGTTTCAGTGTCTTCATTTGTAAAATAATAAGAAAAGCATTCATCTCAGGACTACTTCTAGGCTGTGTAGAGGTCTCTTGGAAATAAGTGTTTTGTGGGGCTCCTGTCTATATAAACAATTTGAGTCACCTAAAACCAATATGTCAGCGTCATTCTAGTAGTCCAATTTCACAGGCTAATGTGATGGAAATACTGCAAGGCTAGTAGAAGCAAACAACTTGCCTGGCCACTCTGCTGGAATTAGGACCTGGCCATGATGCCACAGGACAACCCTACAGGCACGAGTTCTGAAGCTCCTTGAAGAATCTGGTCTATCCCAAGCAGAAGGTGGCTGCAGAAGATTGGAAGATACCCCAAAGGCACAAGGCTGGAGCAGGGACTGTGCTTACTAAGGTTTAAGCAGGATACAAGTCTATCTCATAGGGTCACTGGGAAGATTGAATGAAGTAATCTATGAGGAGCACTTAGGATATGTTGGTGATGATTACTGCTCACACTATTATTGTCAACAATGCTCACTGTATCTTACGCCTCTTCTGATTTTCTTTCAGTGGATGGCTGCATTGATTGGTCAGTGGATCTCAAGACATACATGGCTTTGGCAGGTGAACCAGTCCGAGTGAAATGTGCCCTTTTCTACAGTTATATTCGTACCAACTATAGCACAGCTCAGAGCACTGGGCTCAGGCTTATGTGGTACAAAAACAAAGGTGATTTGGAAGAGCCCATCATCTTTTCAGAGGTCAGGATGAGTAAAGAGGAAGATTCAATATGGTTTCACTCAGCTGAGGCACAAGACAGTGGATTCTACACTTGTGTTTTAAGGTGAGTGTTGTGTGAAAACATTGTCCAGTTACATGGCTGATAGTCTTTTGAGTGGGACTTGAGTACATATAGGTATGCCTCATGTTGTATAATGGATATGTTCTTGAAAGGTTGCAGTACATGTGGAGCTTCAGTAAATTCCAGTTCTAATTATCTGTCAGAACTACATAGCAAATTCCTATTAGTTTTTCATAAAGTAGAATTCCCATTTACTGTGTGTGCTTATTTAATTTAGAAAATTTTGTGACTCGGGCCGGGCGCAGTGGCTCACGCCTGTAATCCCAGCACTTTGGGAGTCCGAGGCGGGTGGATCACCTGAGGTCAGGAGTTCGAGACCAGCCTGACCAATATGGTGAAACCCTGTCTCTATTAAAAATACAAAAATTAGCTGAGCATGGTGGTGGGTGCCTGTTGTCCCAGCTACTTGGGAGGCTGAGGCAGGAGAATTGCTTGAACCCGGGAGGCAGAGGTTGCAGTGAGCCGAGATCGCGCCACTACACTCCAGCCTGGGCAACAGAGCAAGATTCTATCTCGAAAAATTAAAAAAAAAAAAAAAAAGAAAAATTTCTGACTCATTTCTTCCCTCACCCCACCCCTGCCCCAGGGTCTTATATTAACAATTAGTTTTACATACAGCTAGTTGACTCAATTATCTTGATATCTGGTCATGAAAATGATCTAAAATATCATTTTAGCCATGATCTTGCCTTTCTTGTTGATGAAAAATAGTTTCAAATGCTTCTGGGAGATTTCTCAGCAAATGTACTACTGGTGAAATCCTTCATAGATTTTGCAATGCGAGTTTGAGTCCACTGTGTCTAAATAATCAACATGGAGCTCTGTAAATACACAGTCATCCTGAGTTTCTGGGTACTATAGTGGGAAGATATCACAGACACAATACTTGCTTGCAAGAAGTTTACAGTAAAAAGCGTATGTTTTTCCCTTAGGGATTCTACAGTATTTTCTCCCTTCCCCCTCTACCCCAGTGATAGAATCTAGGTTCTAGCATCTAGCATCTCAAATAGAGACTAGATTAGGTATTTAAGTAGGTAGCTGAGACGACCTTTAAGCCACCTTTCAATTCTGCAATTTTGGGAGTCTTTGATCTTGCTCACCAGGGACCTGTACTCTACTATTTGATTTTAACTCCTTGGAAATGCAGACCTTTCCTATTTTTGTGTCCTGTGAACTTTGATGCCAAAGCTATGTCACTTCCTCATCAAAAGCACTTGGAAGCCCCTGGTGAAGCCTCATTGTTCAAAAGGCCGGGAGAACAAGGTGGTATATAAATAGAGAGCCTTCTGGATGCTCTAAGAATCACTTTTGTGTGCAGGGTAAAAAAGTGGAGTGACGGGGGAGCAAATGGTGAGTTTAGTCTGTTTGTGGTGGGCAAAATCTCCAGGATCTTGGAAGAACAGCAATCATTCTGATCACACCCTTAGTGTTAAGCAATATTTTCTCTTACTTGGGCAGCTCTTGGCAAAATTGAGAAGTAGATGTAATTCAGCTTTAGTGACTGACACTATATTCTCTAGAGTGCTGCTACTCTTTCCTTGCTTATCTCCTCTCTGCTTGTCTCCTCTCCATCCCCCACTGTCATTAAAAACCCACCAATCAAAATTATCTCTTTTCTCCTCCCACTACACCATTTGCTTTTTGTTTGTTGTTTTCACAAATTTAAAGTTTTATTTGCAAAGCATCAGTCAACTATGTACAGGTGCTAAGCTTACAATGAATTATTAAACAAATTGTTGCTACTTCCTCAGGTCTGTTAATGTCTTCAGTCTTGTTACCTCCCCTCTTTTCCCTTCTACTTCCCCAGGTCTGTTAATGTCTTCAGTCTTGTTACCTCCCCTCTTTTCCCTTCTCTGCTCTAAACCCATTCCCTTACTCCTAGCAATATTAACAACTTAGTATGTATCCTTACATGCATTTCCCCTACTGTTTTAATTATACAAACATACTGACATGGGTATTTTCTCCTCATTGTTTTACAAAATGAAAAGAGGATTATAGATTTCTCTGCATTTTCTTTGCTTAGTAAAAATACATGGTATAAATTTCTCCAAGTCAATTGATAGAGAGCTTTTTTTTTTTTTAACTTTTATTTTAGGTTCAAGGGTATATGTGCAGGTTTGTTATACAGGTAAACTGCATGTCATGGGGATTTGGTGTACAGATTATTTTGTCACCCAGGTAGTAAGCATAGTACCTGATAGGTAGTTTTTTTATTCTCTCCCTTCTCCCCCTCTCCACCATCAAGGAGGCCACTGTGTCTGTTGTTTCCTTCTTTGTACCTATGTGTTCTCATTGTTTCACTCCCACTTATAAGTGAGAACATGCAATATTTGGCTTCCTGTTCCTTATTTTACTAAGGATAATGGCCATCCACATTGCTACAGAGGACATTCTTATTTACAGCTGCATAGTATTCCATGGTATATATATATGTACCACATTTTCTTTATCCTGTCTACCATTGATAGGCATTTAGGTTGATTCCATGTTTTTACTATTGTGAATAGAGCTGCAATGAATATATATGTACATGTGTCTTTATGGTAGACTGATTTATATTCCTTTGGGTATATACCTAATAATGGCATTGCTGGGTTGAAGGGTTAAATATATAATATTGTATGTTGCTTAATATTTTATGAAGCCACAGTTCAGTCAATCATTTCTGTATTGATGAGTATACACTTTATTTCCAGTATTTTGTCGCTACAAAAGGTGCTGTAATAAAAATCCACTATTTGCTTTTCAATGAACTTCAAGAAGTCTTCGATTTACATAATTATGGCAAAGATAATGTAGAGCTCCTGTACACTTTATATCCAGCTTTCCCATTTTATTAACATCTTACATGACTGTAGTACATTTGTTACAATTAATGAACCAATAGTAGTACATTATTATTAGCTAAAGTCCATATATTCTTCACATTTCTTCAGTTTTTCCTTAATGCCTCTTTTTCTATTTCAGTATCCCATCTCTGGTAGCACATTGTATTTGGTTGTCATGTCTCCTTAAGCTCTTCTTGGCTGCATCAGTTCCTCAGACTTTCCTCATTTTTGATTACCTTGACAGTTTGAGGTGTACTGGTCAGATAATTTGTAGAATAGTCCTCAACTGGGATTTATCTGGATATTTTTCTCATGGTTAGACTGGGGTAATATGTTTTGAGGAGGAAGATTACAAAGGTAAAATACCATCCTCATCATGTTGTATCAAGGGTATAAAGTATCAATATGACTCATAACTGTTGATGTTGACTTTGATCACCTGGCTTGAGGTAGTGTTTATAATTTTTCTCTGTAAACTTATTCTTTCTTTTTCTTCCTTTCCATACTGTAGTCTTTGGAAGAAAGTTATTATTCACAGTCCACACTTAAGAAGAAATATCTACATAAATTATTTCAAATTCTTCTGCATGGAAATTTGTCTCTCCCCTTCCCAACTTACTTATGCGTTCCATCATTTATTTATATCAGTATGGACTCATTAATATTTATATTATACACAGACTTGTAATGCAATTCTACTTAATTTTCTCGCTCAAATTCTTCCACCTTTGCCCACAGGAAGCTCTTTCAGCTGGCTCATTTGTCCCTTTGATATAACTCTATCATCATGGAGTGGTGGTTGTATTTTTTATTTTTTATTTTTTTGGCATTTCCTTACATTGTAGAAAGATGCTCCAGGTTTATCTTATATATTTCGTGCCCCAGTTCTAGAATTAGCCATTTTTCCAAGGAGTCCTGTTTTTCTAATGAATAATTGCATTAGAAACCTAGATTTGGTTGCTAGGTATGCTCATTGCTACTGGGGTGTTGTTGCTTCTGAGTCCTCTCAGCTGACAGTCTATTTGCTTTTAAACAAAGTCATAGATTGTGAAGGAGTACTTTAGGGATAGTGGAACTTCCCAAGGTCCCTGAAGTCCTTTCCTATAGGTGACCCTCTCTTTAAAGTACATTTCAGATTTGCCATTTTTACGTGTATTTTGGATACCATCTGAGTCAGAGGTTCTCAACTCACATCTAGACCAATAGAAGATAAAATAATTCCACTAAGATTCAAATATAACGGGTGACTTTTTAACTTTTGTGCAGCAAGCCTTAGGGAGCTATTGGGACTGATAGAGATAGGTGGAACTGTTGAATATAATCTCCCATGTGTGCCTTAGTAAGGAAAAAAATGTTTGGAAATCACTATTCTAACAGAATCAACCAGTCTTTTGTCAACTCAGAGATACATAAATCTATTCCAGGTATATAAGTGAAATAGCATCTGTCTGTAAATAATGAACCTGTTTTTCATATCTAGTAGTGGCCACTGACTTCTACTATGTGCCAGGTGAGAAATTCAGTCCATATAGGTGATTTTATGCAATTTCCAAGAGTGACATTTATAGTGAAAAGGGCTCTTAATTTGACAATGTCAGTATTCACCTAAAATCTCCAGTTTGATACCACTTGAAGGTAATCAAGGATGACTTTTCTATGTTTTATTGATCTCATTAAAAGTTACTCTACTGATGTCATTGTGATTAAAAATGAAGATATGAAATATTTAGTAATATTCTCCACGCATTTGAATGACAGCAAGAAAAAATTACTGTTTGTGAACTTTCAGTAGCCAATTGGCTACTGAATAATTTTTAAATTTTTCTTTGGCCAGTCTCAAGAGTGATTAGTTGAATTTCCAAGCATAATAATGGGCTGGTAATATGAGAATGGTAGAGGATTAAGTCATATTTTGAGAGACAGTGCCAATCCAAGAATTACACCAGTATTTGCAATGGAAGCATGAATTAATAGGATAAAAATGATGAAGGTAATCTTATTTGACAAAATCTCACATATCATTTTCTCAACAACTTGGAACAAGGGGTGACTTAAGCTGTGAATGAAGATAGATATAGTCATATGATCATGCATTGAATTCACAGATATTGAAAATAACAATTGGCTGGGTGCGGTGGCTTGTGCCTGTAATCCCAGCACTTTGGGAGGCCGAGGCAGGTGGATCACATGAGGCCAGGAGTTCAAGCCCAGCCTGGCCAATATGGTGAAACCCGGTCTCTACTAAAAATACAGAATTTTGCCGGGCATGGTGGTGCACATCTGTAATCCCAGCTACTCGAGAGGCTGAGGTACGAGAATTGCTTGAACCAGGAGGCAGAGGTTGCAGTAAGCTGAGATTGTGCTACTGCACTCCAGCCTGGGTGACAGAGTGAGACTCCATTTCACACACACACACACACACACACACACACAATTAAATATAATTGAACACCTGTAAAAACCTAACATTTAGGGATAATTATGACTGAGTGCAGGGAATCAGTTAGAGGTTCAAAATTATTATGACCATTTACCTCTGCAACGAGGTAAACAGAACAAGGAGCTCCCTTATAAAATGGGAAGCATTATCCAAATATTTTTGGTCTCTAGTAGTCATTGAAAGAAGTGAGGTTCTCAAAATCTGAATGCCTCACAACATCTTTCTGAACAGTTCCTTAGTATATATCTAGCCAGGAGCACAATTGCTGTGATTTCAAATGTGAATAATCAATTCACGTTTGAATGATTATTACTCCAGCAAAACAACATCAGAAGAAAAGTTAAGGGAGTGAATACATTTGAAACGAAAAGTATAGCATGTTGCTAATTTTTGAATCTATATGGTGGGTACATGAGGATTCATCATATTACCCTGTGTATTTTTTTGATTATGTTTGAAATAGTCCATAACAAAAAAAAATAAAAAGAAATAAATGTAAGAATACAGTAATTTTACCTGATTTTATCGTCACTTAAATGATCCTGGCCTATAAATACCTAGGCATCATATATAAGCAAGTATTTTTATTTCAGTCAATAAACATTCATTGAATACATATCATGGGACTCACTTTATGACATATTGCAAGGAGACCTGTGTCTTTAGAAAAGAAAGTGATGCTCTAGTCTGCATCAGACACAAAGAAATAGCTCTTAGCACCTTCCAGTCTCCTACCCTACTTCCCATTGCGGTTACCAAGAGATTTTCAAGGACAGTGAACATATCTCATAATTCAATTCCAACTTAACTATTGATCCGTGAAAAGTTAAGTGTCAACAATTCGGTTGCCCAGGTAGCAATTTCCAGGACAGCAGATAGTTTCTTGTCAGAAAAATGAAAGCCTGGATCTTATAGAATTAATTGACCTCAGAAAAGATCAAGATAGTACAGCAGGATCTTGAGACAGCAGGAATTTCATTCCTGAAATGAAATGTAATTAGTTATTTTTCTACCTCCTTTTGGTTATAAGCAGGAGTCTCTGATTCCATATTTTTCATGGCAATTTGATAACCTACTTGTTAATAAAATTATATAAATAAATTTTAAAATAGCAAAGAAGTAACCATTTTACTTTATTTTCATTTCTTTAGCATTAAATTAGATGTTTTAATGTTTAGAAATATAACCATACTGTTGTACATTAACTATGCAATTTCAACTTCATTCAGTTTATTTACTGGAAGGAAGCAGATGTTTACAGTTTAGTCAACAGGAGTACCTGCTTTGTAAGAATTAATAGGTTATATTTGATAACCACAAAAGAAGAATTGTTCTCAAATAGTCACTGATGAGTTGGCTAACACTGGTATTTATATATACTTTTTAGTTTCATCCCTTGTATCATTGCACAATCTTAAGTGACTTTGTTTTATGGCTGTTTTGCTCAGAATCAAGGTTTTAACCTAATGCAGGGTTGCAAACTCAAAATCTTTTCAGAGGTCAAGAAGGTAATGTGATGAGTGTGGCAGGCCACCTGAAACATTTTGGAGTGTTGGAAGTTGCAGCAATCCCCTCCATAATCTCATTTCATGCATTCTATTCTATTGCCACTACCTCCTATTTTTCTAGCTCATTTTTTTATATACCTTACCTCTAATAATCTATTGATTCCACCCAGACCTCCTTCTCATTGATCTCACATGTTTTTCACTGTACCTTGTTCTCTTCCCATCTAGCATAGTTCCAATTCAGTGGATCAATCATTATAATCACTCCCATATACACCCTCTTGCTTCTCTTGACCCTTTCTCCCTTCATCTTACTTGCTTGTGGAAACCATAACACTGTTTAAACCTAACTGTCCATCTATACTATGCCTGCATCCTTGCAGCTAAACTTGGCTGAAGGAAAATATATAATAACATTGACTGGTTTCACCTTAAATTCATTGTCAGGGACCTCGAATTGACCTTTAATGCTACCAGGTAGTTTTATTTTATATTAGACCATTCAGTCTCCCATCTGCCTAGATGACTATTTTATATCATCTCCACTCCTCAGGTCTTCAATATCTCCTCCCCCTTGCTTCCAGTTTCACAGAAAAAAAAAAATGATGTAGTCAGGAAAATCTGCCACTAGATCTGCCCACCTACTGTCATCTGTACCTACATATTCTGCCTTCCAGCCTGTTACCACTGGTGAATTGGCCTTGCTTCTATGTAAGGCAAGTCACTTCATGTGTACACCAGATTCTATCCCTATTTGCTTACCCAAGAACATCACCTGAGCAATCCTCCTCTCTCTCTCTCCCATATCATGAAATTTTCTATTTCTACTGGATCATTTCCATCAGCATATATATAGATCAATATTTATGCCATCTAAAAAAAATCCTCTCAACTCCACTTCCCTGACAGCCACTATTCCCAGTTTCTTGCTCCCATTTGGAAAAAACTACTTTAAAGAATTATCTGGTAATGATATCATGGTTGTTTACATATGTCCAAACCCTTCAACCTGTACCCATTAAATATGTGCAGTTCTTTGTGTATCAATTATATCTCAATAAAACTATTTATAAAAAAAGAGTTGTCTGCATTCAGTTTTGAGTTCTTCACCACTCATTCTCTAGTAAACCCATTCCAATCAAAATTTTACCTTCACCGCTCTTCCAAACCTGCTCTTATAAAAGTCTCTGATGACCACAACAATGCCAAATCCAATGGGCAGGTCAATTTTCAGTTCTCCTATTGACCTGTAATGTCATGTGGCATAGTTGATCACTCCCTTCTTTTTGATAAAATATTCTTTACTTGACTTCCAGAGAACAGTACTCTCTTGGCTTTCCTCATACTCTATCAGTTACTATTTCATAAGTTCTTTTCCTGGCTCCTCATGTTCTTTCTGACCCCTTAATGTTAGAGGGCACTAGGGATATAGGCCCAATGTTGCCAGTTTTTCTGATGTTTTGAAATCTGAATAATTGTGTGAAATTTCTCAATGTTTAAATTTATGGGACTCTCCTGTCCAAAAAAGCCCATACTCAGATTCAGCCATTCAACTCAGTTCTCACACTCTAAACTAATAGGTTCTGACTCCAACATTAACCTAGAGAGTGATGGTATAGTCATCTTAAAGTAGGGCTGCAGCAGGTTTTATCTGTATTGAAGTGAAGCAGGAAAATCAACACTCCAATGGCAAGACAGATTAAAGGAAACCAGCCACTCTCCCTAGAGTACATTTGAGCATTCAGTAGTAGAGTCATATGGTGTCCCTTTATGTGGCAACAGGCTCAATTCCAGCTTAATCCCTTGTGTGGCTATTGGAGTCTCCAAAAAAATGCACCCATCAGTATAGGGGTCCTTATTGCTAGCTACAGTGTACTGAAATAGGTATTCTATCAAGAGGATTCTATTGCTATAAAGTGGTGCTTCTCCTCCACCTTCCTTCCTGTCAATGATGAAACAACAACTCTTTAAAAGGGCAGAGGACTGAAGATGTGCAATAACTCTAGTCCCAGGCATGAAAAGTAACTTCAGTGAAAATATCCATTCAATGCTTATATGGACTAATATTGTGCCTTTCACTGTGGTGAACCCAAGAGAAAATTATGACACAGCATCTGCCTTTAAGCAGTTACTAAAGGAGGAATTACTAAGAGTTACTGAACTAGCTAGGACTCTTCTACACCTAACACTGTGGTGCAATCTTCTATATCACTATTAATACTACTACTGTGTCCTATTAGGATTATGGTCTCTGGAGCTGAACTGATTGGAGTCAAATCCCAGTTTTATTACTTACAAATTGTGTGACCTTGAGCAATTTATATGACTACTCAGGTTCAACCAGGGGACTCACAGTTTGCAAACTCTGAACTATTGGTTCTGACTCCAGCATTAACCTAGGGAGTAATGGTATATTATGGCTGTGTGACCTGTGCCTTGCTTTTCCTTACATGGAAAATAAAGACCCATTTGGTTATTCAACTTAAAATATTTTGAACACTTGCATTAGGTGTTGAGTAAATGCATTGAAGGAGAGATTAAAGTAATGGAGCTTCCATTCTAGAGTTGGGAAAACATACAAATAACTAATGCAATCACAAGACTACACTGGGTAATCATAATTCTACACTGGTGAGAATGAAGAAGGGTCATGTTAGAGGAGTGACTGACGGAGAGGCCACTTTCAGTTAGGTGGTCAAGAAGGGCTTCACAGAGAAAGTGACATACAAACTGAGACCTGAATGACAAGAAGGAGCCAGTCTTGTGAAAATCTTGGGGCACAGTATTCCAGTCAAAGTGAATACCATGTGCAAAGGTAATGAAATGGGAACAGGCTTGTTATATTCAAGAAAGCTAAAGAAAGGGCTGGGCGCAGTGGCTCATGCCTGTAATCCCAGCGCTTTGGGAGGCTGAGACAGGCAGATTACCCGAGGTCAGAAGTTTGAGACCAGCCTGGCCAACGTGGTGAAACCCCTGTCTCTACTAAAACTACAAAAATTAGCCGGTCCTGGTGGTGCACACCTACAATCCCAGCTACTTGGGAAGCTGAGGCAAGAGAATTGCTGGAACCTGGGAGGTGGAGGTTGCAGTGAGTTGAGATTGTGCCACTATACTCCAGCCTAGGCAACAGAGCGAGGCTCTGTCAAAAAAAAAAAAATGCTAAAGAAGGGCATTTTGGTTGGAGTGTGGTAAGCTGGAGAATAATGCTACTAGATAAGGCTGGAAAAGCAGGCAGAGAACAGAGGACAGATGCTGTTGCATATTATGGACCAGAATAAAAAGTTAATTTTTAAATTAGTAATCAGAGATAAAATTAGTATTTATTTTTGTTAAACTGGAGAGTAACATGATCCAATTTCCATTTTAAAAATGATTACTTTGGTTGCCTGGTAAGAATGAACTACAAGGGAGACAAGCAAGAAGACCAAGTTGAGAAGCAATTGTATTAGTTGAGGAGAGATGTGATGGTAGCTTGGATTGTGGTGGTAGCTATAAAAATAGGGAGACATGAATGAATCCCAGATATGTATTGAAGGATGAGCTGATAGGACATACTGATGTCCTGGATGTGAGAAAAAGCTCAGTAAAGGATGACTCCTGTTGCTTTTGACTGAAGCAACTGGGTGAATCATGGTGCTATTAATTGAGAGAGAAGACTTGGAGATGAACAAAGATCATAGTACCTACGTCAGAGAATGCTGATGAGCACTTAGCACCAATACTGACATAGAGTAAGCACTCCATACATTATCTCTTATTTCTACTTTTGCTACCACCGCCACTGCTACTACTAGCTATAATTTTTTAGCTTTTATTATATGAAAGCATTGTACTAATCCTTAGAATAACTCATGAGGTAGGTCATATTAATGAAGATGATAAAACTGATACTTATAGAAGTAAAGAACTTGCCCAAGGACACATGGGTAGTAAATGATGGAGCTGGGATTTGGACAGGTTTGACTCCACAGCTCATACACATTATCAGTTTTCTCTACTGTCTTCTCAATTATTATCTATTTTCACTGTTTTTTATAGTAATCTGTATTTGTATATTACAATAAATGAGATATGGTTATTTACGTTAATTCTTGCCTATAAAATGTTCTGTGGTTCTGTGTGTTTTTAGTTTCATCAGTGAACATTATTGTCTGGTGATGAGGATAGAATTTTATTAATTAAAGATGGATAACAGAGGGCAATGAAATAGAGATTCTAAGTTCATGAAAAATGATGATTAAGTTAAAGCAAGAATTTTCAGAGAACCAGACTTCTTGTTTTACCAAGTTTAAAATCCTTTGTGATCACTTTTCAGTTTACATATACAGAAGTGCTTAAAAGTTGTTTTCCACCAAAGAATAGAGATTAATTTTGAAGCATATATATCCTTAAATGGCTCTTTTTGTCTGTTTACTGTGACTTCAAAACCTCTAATATATAAGACTCATGATGAATCAATTAGAGAAACATATACATCAGTATATGACAAAGTGCTAGAATGAATATAATCAGGTGTCATAAATGTATGGTTATCTTTTCCAAAAACTCATTGCATGACACTACTTCCCTCCATTCACCTTAAGGTTGAAAATGTTCATTTGGGTTGATTCCAAGTCTTTGTTATTGTGAATAGTGCCACAATAAACATACGTGTGCATGTGTCTTTATAGCAGCATGATTTATAATCCTTTGGGTATATACCCAGTAATGGGATGGCTGGGTCATATGGTACTTCTAGTTCTAGATCCTTGAGGAATCGCCATACTGTTTTCCATAATGGTTGAACTAGTTTACAATCCCACCAACAGTGTAAAAGTGTTCCTATTTCTCCACATCCTCTCCAGCACCTGTTGTTTCCTGACTTTTGAATGATCGCCATTCTAACTGGTGTGAGATGGTATCTCATTGTGGTTTTGATTTGCATTTCTCTGATGGCCAGTGATGATGAGCATTTTTTCATGTGTCCGTTGGCTGCATAAATGTCTTCTTTTGAGAAGTGTTTGTTCATATCCTTTGCCCACTTTTTGATGGGGTTGTTTGTTTTTTTCTTGTAAATTTGTTTGAGTTCTTTGTAGGTTCTAGATATTAGCCCTTTGTCTGATTGACAGACTGGATTAAGAAAATGTGGCACATATACACCATGGAATACTATGCAGCCATAAAAAAGGATGAGTTTGTGTCCTTTGTAGGGACATGGATGCAGCTGGAAACCATCATTCTCAGCAAACTATCGCAAGAACAGAAAACCAAACACTGCATGTTCTCACTCATAGGTGGGAACTGAACAATGAGATTACTTGGACTCGGGAAGGGGAACATCACACACTGGGGCCTATCATGGGGAGGGGAGAGGAGGGAGGGGGGAGGGATTGCACTGAGAGATATACCTGATGTAAATGACGAGTTGATGGGTGCTGATGAGGTGATGGGTGCAGCACACCAACATGGCACAAGTATACATATGTAACAAACCTGCATGTTATGCACATGTACCCTAGAACTTAAAGTATAATAATAAAAAAAAAAGTTGAAAATGTTCACAGTAGAACACAAATGAGATCTCATTCCTTCCTAACTACAGTTTTGTTTTGTTTTTGTTTGTTTTTAATAAAAGTGATGTTTTTCAGCCAATATCCTTTTAGCTCTTAGGTATTTATTATTCATTAAACAAATATTTATTGAGTACCTCCTGTGCAGAGGGTACTAAAAAAAGCAAAAGTGAATGATAGGGCTCCAGACTTATAACAAGTCAAAAGGGGAGTTAGGACATGTATACATATCACAATCAAACAAGCATAACTCCCATGTGACTCATCATTAAATTGTATCCTAGAAAACATAGTCTAGCAACTAAACATATTTTTTAAAGTCTGAGGATAGATTTACTGTAGTCTCTTAAAAAATATCAAAGATAAGCCCATGTGTAACTCGCAGCAACAAAAATCATCTTTTCACATTACTGTCACTCCTAGTATCTCTTGTATATTTCAGCTGCCCAGAAACCTCTCTCATTGCTCCTCTCATTACCTGCTAAAAAACTCTTCCTGGAATGCATCCCCTACAAGTTTCTTCTCTTTTTGCCCTTTCTCATCCTCTAGCACTGTTTTCCTTTCAGGAAGCTCTTTTTTTTTGCCCTTTCCAATGTAATTTAATTAAACTAGCAGTGCTCCTTGCAATTCTTCAGCTCTTTCTGCCCATTACTCCTATTCTGCACAATAAAATTTCAGGAACTAACCTGCCATACCAAGGATCTTGTAAAAGTTGTTGCATTTAAAAAGACTAATGCAGTGAAAAAGAGAATTATGTTTAGAAGGCAAGAAGAAGGGAAAAGCTGCAAACACTAACTTGATGGCTTTTATTCCATCATACATAAGGGAAAGTGATATGTGCTATAGGAAAGATGAAGTAATAGTACAGTAAGTAGGAAAAATAGCTTTTGTCTTATAGAATCGGGCTTATTTGAGGTGACTCTTGAGGATCTAAACAGGTGGTGATAGTAGAGGTCTTCCCAGGCAGATAAAACAATGTCCCAGGGCAAGGAGGTAGTAAAACATGGGCCATACACAGGGAAAAACAGGGAGGTAAATTTGGTCAGAACCTGGATTTATTGAGGTGTTTTTTTCCTGAGTATGAACCTAACAATACTTGCTTTATGAAGGTTTCAGATGTTTTTGAAACATGGTATTTTAGACATTGACCAATTCTTAGAAAAAAAGCTGAAAGACTCAACTAATGAGCACCTTAACTTGCAGTCAGGTAATAAGGCATGTTTTGCAGATGATGTTTCCACAGAGAAAATGTATATTTAAAGGAGGCAAATTCCCTTCTATGACCTGACCCTCATTAAAGAAAGGCAATGCTGCTGACTAAAGCATTGTTAGTCTTAGCATGTACTCCAACCAGTTTTCTCACAGGTGTTGATAAATTCACATGGAACCATCCCCACTCTCTCACCACAGTGAAGAGTGATTCAGCTTGGTAAGATGGCTCATTAATATTTGTTGGGTATAGTCTGTATCTATAAATATGAGATAGAGAAAAGCTAAGTGAGAGGGGTAATGTATTTTTCCACCTTGGGGCCTTGATCACATTCAAGCAAGACCCAAGCCAATACTAATCTACACACTCGTTTCCAGACCAGATCTCACTCTTCAACACTAAGGCAATATACACGTACCTGAGTGTAGAGATATAGTATATACACTTTTAATTTTTTAGTCCTGTTACCCTGATCCCCTGTTAGTGCCTTCCCTTTACTTCCTACAAGGAAAGTGGCTTGACCATGTTTCATATTTACATTATTCTCTTTTACTCTTGAGCAAGAGATCTCTCTCTCCTCCTTTTAAGCTCAGTCTAAAGATTGCCACTTAAGCACCATGCACACTGTCCACACACAGAGGAGGCTTTCCATACATGCTGATTATTGACTTACTGGCTGAAACCCTCAGATCAGTAGGGTCTGGGAGTTTTAAATTTGCTCACATGAATCATTTTTAGTATATTGTTTTACCAATAGAAATAGATGACAGGAAGGCAATTTTGCGAGGTGACAGTCCAAATAATAATATTGAGAATGTCAGTATTTTACAGCAGGGTACAAAGTCACAGAAAATTCTGATTTTTAAGCATTTAGGGAAGTTTCTATATTAGGTAATGTCACTATATACACACTCTGCTCAACTTTTGACTTTGATTCCACATGACATGAAACAAAGATAAAATTTCACTGCTGTTTCTAAATAAAATATAGTTTAATTTTACTTTCCATTATTTTAGAGACAGGTATAGCCAAGTTTGACTTACTGGCACATGGATGGGTGATCAGAAAAAAAGAGGTCAATGAAAGCTTCCCTGGTTTTTGCCTTTTACCACTTTGCTTGTTGTTATCTCAAATGGCAAGCCCAGAGAGGACCATTATAGCTTTTCTAGAGGTAAAACTCACTATTTTTGACCAAGTCATTGGTCCCCATGAAATATCCATCCCCTTCTCTCACCCATCAGAGCTGGGCCTTTCTCCTAGCAGCATTGTTTTTAAAGCTGTCTTCCTCTGTAATTGCCCATCTCACTAAGCATGCTTGCCCAAGGGCTCAAAGGTCAGGTGAGATTGCTTCTGCTGGGTTTGTAGAGGATATTCAGTGATGGAAGTAGAAATAATTTTTATGTATTAAAACCTTTCCTCTGGACTTACAGAGAAAAAAACTTTAATATGCATAACACAGGAAATCATGAAAATGTTAATATCTTTCCATAATCCTACCAAATATAAAACCCAAATCCAAGCAAACTGATTCAATGTTTTGCTGAAAAAAATAGTTATGAAAACAGTTTGTAGGACCAGAGAGATAAGTGTCTGGTCTCCTTCCTGGAATTATTCACCTTCCTTTCTAGTGCCCCCTCCTAGGGTCCCACTGCTCTCCCCTTTGATTTTCTTTCAACCGTGTTTTTTATGCAGCTTGATGATCCTTTCCTCCCTCTCCTCCAGTCTCCACCCCATCCCCGAACTTATTCCTAAAGGTACCACTGTCCCACCTCCACCCCAATCTTCTGTCCTTACCCTCAGGTGCCTTGTCTAACAGACACAAAGGCAGGAAACTCCTTGGGTTCCTACACAGTGTCTGCTCTCCTTTTCCCTTCTGTTCCAGAGGAAGAAGTGGCCTTTCCAAACCCATCCACCCAGTAAATTAACTTCTTTGTATTGTTTTGTATTTCTGTGAACATTGCATTATTTTACTTTCACAAAACACAAGAATATAAAGAAGTAAAGGCCCTCTATCTCATGCCCCCTACTCTACCTCACTCCACCCTATGCTCTAATGTCCCACTGCCTACCATCATTTGACCCCTGAGCCTACCCTCCCTAGGTAACTCGTAACGATTTTGCCCTCTAGTGGACATCTGGCAATATCTGGAGAGATTTTTCGTTGTCACAATTTGGGTGGGGTGGGAAGATGGGCACTACTGGATCCAGTTAGTTG